>NW_011494943.1:2019118-2044249 GCF_000754665.1 Bison bison bison
TTATTCACTTGCAGTACTTGAATTAGTCACTCACCAGAAGGCTGAATCTTGCAGACCCATCAAGTTCATCAAATCCTTATACTTTTTTCTCTCTCTTGTAACATTGAGTGATAGGAAGTATATAAGTGGGGAGAAGTAAAGCAAGCAGTAAAAGACGAGCATCTCATTTTGAAGGTTCTCCTTAAAGATAAAGGGGAGCGTCTTCATATTTACAGCAGTAACTGACATCAACTCCTCCATCACATAGTGATTTGTTGTCATCTAAAGAAGAATGCAAATGAGCACAATCTTAAAGTACAGACACTGCTGAGATCTGATAAGCTATGGAGCTTGGGCCCCTGTACATTTCCTGTTTTAAATACTGTTCTGTGGTTATGCAAGATGTTACTTTGAGGAGAAACTAGATGAAGAACAGGTGGGTGCCTCCCTGTATATTGTGTTTCTAAAACTACTTCAAAATTTAAAGTAAAAAAAAAATGTACTCCTTCACCTAAATGTCAGTTTTACCATTTGGATACCCAGTTCATTATATAAACACATGAAGACCTGAGTAGACACCATCTTTTATCAAACCTTGATGCCTCTGGAATTAGCTCACTTCAATTATTAGGACTTTTCTTACTTGTATAATAGCAGCATTAATGGCAGCTTGTAAAGGCACGAATCCTCCTTTCCAGTATTTCTCCAGTGCACAGGAAAAGTCAATATGTGTACGCTTGCAGTAAGCTATAATCACACACAAAGGAAGCAGAACCAACATTATGGAAGGAAAAGTCATTAGTATCTGTACTCTAGCAATGAGCTACAAATGGGAACCCAGTCCGGTGTTCTCGCCTGAAGAATCCCATGGACGGAGGAGCCTGGTGGGCTACAGTCCGTGGGGTCGCAAAAGTCGGGCATGACTGAGCGAAATGAGGAGGGGGAGCAACGAGCTATCGGCTCAAAAAAATAAATAAAAGGAAAAAGCAGGACCAACAGTACGGGAGTAGGGTGATTGGAAAATAAGATACAAGAATCCAAGAGAAACTGCTCTAGAGGAGCCTTCACCAGGCAGGGCTTTTTTTATTTAGTTTAATTGGAAGCTAATTACAATATTGTAGTGGTTTTTTGCCATACCTTATATGAATCGGCCATGGGTGTACATGTGTTCCCCCTCCTGAGTGGGAATGCAAACTAGTACAGCCACTACGGAGAACAGTGTGGAGATTCCTTAAAAAACTGGAAATAGAACTGCCATATGACCCAGCAATCCCACTGCTGGGCATACACACCGAGGAAACCAGAACTGAAAGAGACACTATACCCCAATGTTCAACAGGCAGGACTTCTAACCACAGGAAAAAGGAGCAAATGAAAGTTCTAAATAAGGCGACTTTACTCATGGAAACCGTGGCATGCACAGGATGTCTCAGAAAATGAAAAGAAGACGGAAGCAAACGCTCTGCTTGGCCCACCCTGGGCACCTCGTCGTCTCAAGACGCCAAAGGCACTGCAGCACCAGAGCTGGCTTCGTGCCCAAACGCTCTCCCTGCAGGAGGGTCCGGGGCTCACGCCTTCCTGTCCTTCTGGCCTCTCTACAAAGGTAAACTCGGCACACAGGCCTTTCCTGGCCTCCAGAGCGAGGACATCACTCTGGTCTAGGGAACACATGGAGTTTAAATCAGAATTCCTCTGTTTATTCACTGCTTCTAACAGTCACCCCCCAGAAGGCTGACCCTTGCAGGCCCATCCTATCTGTCAAATCCTACACTTTGCTCTCTCTTTTGTAACACTGAGTGATAAGAAACATGTAAGTGGGGAGAAGTAAAGCAAGCAGTGACAAACCAATGTCTCATTGTGAAGCAGAACTAGTACATTTCTGCCGGGAGCCGGCGAGAGACATTCCGCTCGTGACAAAGGTCATGAGGAAGGAGGCTCGGCATACGCAAAGGCGGGATCGAGCCTCAGGAGTCCGCCCGGATATTCTCGAGCATCTACCCCCCAAAAAACCAGAGTCTGCCTACTTTATTGCTTTGTGCTCTCACCTCTGACTTTACTGGGGGCTGTACCCCACCACCATCTCGCTCTCTCTGTCAAAGAGTTAACTTACAGCTCCAATTAATAAAGTTCCTGGGCAATTAGGAGTGTTTAAATCCAAATCCCTCAGATGGCTCTCTAACTTGCCTGACAAGTTTACTGGGACTCCTACAGCTATGCATACGATTGTTTACAGTCTCCCAGCCTCGAGAGGCATGGGAAACTTAAGATATTCAAATAGTTTAGAGCCTCTCAGAGAGTTAGAAACTGTCAGAATAAACTAGTAAAGGATTTCATTGATGAGCCAATGATTGTTGCCAAGTTTTCACATCCCCTGAATTGTATCCTTGAATGTGTATTAATTAATATAGTTGGTATGTAGAAAAAATAAGTAGTGGCCTTGGTGTTAGTAACTTTAGACCCTTAAGGTAATAAATTCTTGCCTTTGTTGTAAACCCATTACACATCCACCCTATAGAAATGCAATTTTATATTTGGAAGATGGCGCCGAACCTTAAAATAATTACTCTTAGAGAAAATAAGTCTTTGTTGATAAGTCCTTGTCAAGAGTCATAAAATGTTAGTAGGCCTTCTGGCCAGAAGATGATGTAAGTCACCTAAACCATTTGTATACGATAAATTTGCAGGAAAGAAACCCTGGTTTTTGATAAGGATCAAAAACTGCTGACTTTGCATCCCCTATTATCCTCTATGTGTAACTTAGGGTATATAAGCCCCTGTTGAAAATAAAGCTACAGGCCTTGCTCACCAACGCTTGGTCTCCCCATGTCATTCTTCCCTTTAAATTCTGGCTGAAGTCTCCATCTGGAGCGCGGAACCCACCACGCTTACTAATTATGCCTGGGCTTCTAAGACCCACTCGAGAAGGTGTCTAGGGTGGGGCACCTTCCGCTATTCGAGAGGGCGCCTGCAGCCTATGTAAGTGGTGCAAACTTCTTGTCTTGAAGTTTTATTGGTCTCCCCCGTAAACCAAGCTACTCAGCCTCTTTTCTCCACTGAATTTTCCTACTGAGCTATCCTCATTCTATTACTCTTTATATCTTTGATAAATATGTAAACAGTCGCTGACTCAGTCTCCCCTTCGAATACCCTGGATCAGCCGGGGCTGGTCCTCGGCACATTTCACTCATTCTCCCTGAGGGGCTAGCGCTCCCTCAGGCCTGGAAACCTAACCGCGTCTGCCCTGCTCAAAGCACTTTGATGCCTCTCCACCGCCTCAGCCCTCGAGCAGTGCCAGCCTCCTTCTCCCACCACGTCCCCTTTTGTGCGCTCTGCCCACTTACACAGGATGGCTCCTCGGCCATGTCGAATACCACATGCTCTTTCCCACCCCAGTACCCCCATCCACAACTCCCTTTACTCTCTGGAAGGTGAAGTCCTTGGCTCCCCACACACGCCACCCCGTCCAGGGTTCACTGAACCATCACTTCTCCAGGCAGAGCTTCTCTCATCACAGGACTTCTCTGGAGCCCCTGGTCTAACTGCCCCGGGCACCTCTCCTTGCGCTGGTCATTAACTGCTCACCGGCAGCCTGTCCTGCTAACCCTGGACACTCACCTGAGGCTGGGACCTCAGTCTCAATCACCTCTGCATGCTTTCCAACACGCCCTTGGGAATTCACTGCTTATCTGCTGGATGACTCACTGGGTTTTTGAGAGCCGTCCTCAAGGGGGAAGAGACAACTGAGCTTGGAACAAGGTCAGCAGGGTCTGTCGTCTCTTGAACCTGGTGCTAGCGCGGGTACCTCTGCCGCCCATCCCACCCTACTCCTTGTGTTAAAAACATGAAAAATACAACAGTCATACTTTATATGGAAAGTCACCTGTGAAAAAATCCTCCTTCAAAATGGGAACGTAATATCTCTGATAAAATTTTAACTTATAAGAGAAAGGGTCATTAAAGATGACTCCCACGCTGTATGAGAAAGTGTCTAGCATTATTTCATCCATGGATTTCTCATCTGGTGCCCCAATGATTCTTCTTCCTGTGAATTACACGGTTAATTTAAAAACAAACAACAACAACAAAAAAAAAACAGACACAGAGGATTGTTAGAGTTTCACCAAAACAGAATGTGATATTCAACTTTGCCATCACCTATTTTCCATTGGAATCAACTAAAATCATTCTACCTTTAAATTAAATTTATCCCAAAAGGCAAAACAAAAAAAAAAAAAAGGAATTTTTTATTGTCATTTTAGATTCTAAAATCAGGAGATATGCATGAGAATTAACAGTTTTCCATTAATAATGACAGGCATTAGGGCAAATTTTAGGTATACAAAATGATTATGCCAAGAAATAAGTATGTATTAGAGAATCGGGGTACAAAAACAGAGGTAACTGTAGCAGTTATTATGTGGTCAAAGGACTCCAGATTTTAGCTTTACTAAGCAAACGAACTTCATATAGTCTTTGCCTTATACAGTGACCAAGAACACAAAGTGACTTTAATAGCAAGCAGTTTTACGTGTTCAAATCCAGAATTTAAGAGTAGATAACCAGACTGCACCCGGCCTGCCCATGGGTGAAAAGCACATTTTGGTTCTATCAGTTACACAGAGGCCTCATTTAGAACGAAAGCCCTTGGGACGTCCCTGGCAGTCCAGTGGTGAGGGCTCCATGCTTCCACTCAGGGGCATGGGCTTGATCCCTGGCTAGGAACTAAGATCCCACAAGCTGCATGGTGTAGCCAAACAGCAAAAATCTAGAATGAAGGACTTTAAAGATGTTTACAAATTATACCATATGCAGACAGAATATCCTTAGATTATTCACCCTTAATTTTCCCAGTTCTGAAATTAATGTTATAATAACCATATCTAATTTCATTTATATGTTTTTTCCTAAATTATAAATATTAATCATTATATTTCCATGTTAAAAACACCCGCACTCACCAATAACATATTTCTCCTAGGCAGTATTCTGCAAATCTGAAATTATAAAGCTATTCCTTTATTTAAATTCCAATAGAAATGTAGGCCTCCCCGAAGTAGATCCTCATCAAACCAGAAGGGTTTAAAAGGCTGATAGTTCAGGCTAAGTGAGAGAAAGAACTGCCAAAGTTCTGCTATCTTGCTATCTAGATAATGAGCATCATAGTTAACTGTAGCTTCAAATTAAAAATGCATACATTTTATCAAAAACATAATGTTTTTGTGGTACATATATACAATGGAATGTGGATCAGCCATAAAAAGAATGAATGCCGTTTGCAGCAATGTGGATGCGGAGATGCTCCTACTGAGTGAGTCAGAAAGAGAAAGACACACACCCTGTGATATTGCTTACATGTGGAATATAAAAAAAGGATACAAATGAACCTTCTGTGAAGTAGAAACTGACTCACAGACAGAGAGAGCAGACCTGTAGCTGCTAAGGAGGAAGGGGATGGAGCAGAGACGGACTCGGAGTTTGGGACTAACAGACGCAACCTTTTATATATAGGACGGACACACAACAAGGTCCTACCATACCGCTATATTCAAAATCCTGTGATAAACCATGATGGAAAAGAACAGAAGAAAGGGATGATTATGTGTGTACAACAGAGTCACTGTGCTGTACAGCAGAGATTGGCACAACATTGTAAAATCAACTATACTTCCACTAAAAAATAAAATAATCACATCAGTAATACTTTTTGGCCATCAGCACACCTACCTTCCATAACAGGAGCAAGTGCCGTCTTATTCATTATCTGCTGGGTCAAGTTGGAGACTGGTGTGTACACAACATCCGTAAAAGACCTATTATATTTATCTACCCTTCCCAGGTTCTGGGGAGGCATTCCAGGAAAATGGACATTTTCATTTAAACGTGAAAATATGCACATATAAAGTGCTAAAAGTATCGGGAACCCCCATTCCTATATTAAAAAAGAGAGAGAAAAAATTTAGATTGTAATCCCTTAAGGAGCTCAGTCAACAGACCAGAACAATTGAAGACAAATTGGCTTCTCGTTGCCGTCACTCTTCAGAGCACCGGGACGCAACCAAAGATCTACACCACAGCATCTGACCACAGGTCGTTCTCTAACGCCGGAACTGAACTCCTGCGTTAAATGATGAACTACTGCGGAAGCCATTCCAGAGCCCACGAGGATGGCGAACAGGCCTACAGTCCTTATATGCACAGGCACGTGGTCTCTAAGTCTATAAGACACAGGGCCCCCCAGAAGGAGTTCAGGAGGGCAAAGAGCAACAGTCTGTCAGCTGTCGTATTCATGGGCATCCCTGTGGCTCAGTGGTAAAGAATCCGCCTGCCAGGCCAAGGAGATACGGGTCTGATCCCTGGGTTGGGAAGATCCCCTGGAGAAGCAAACGGCAACCCACTCCAGTACTCTTGCCTGGGAAACCGCACGGACAGAGGAGCCTGGTGGGCTACAGTCCCGTGGGGGTCGCAAAGAGCCAGACTTGACTTAGCAACTACACCATTACCACTCCCGCCGTATCCATGAGAAGGGGCGGAGTGGTAGAGATTGTCTAGTGGCTCTTCGGCATTCATCCTCTCCTCCTGTTTGGCACGATGCTAGACGGCCTTCCCCGCCTCTGCAAAGTCAGTGGGACCAAACGCTTGAGTTCTGGCAGGCACTGGAACGTGGGCCCAGGCCTGGTTAATGGAGCCCCGCGCAAGCTTCCTTCTTCTGTCTGTCTCAGTCCTTCCCGTCCTGAGGGTCTCTCCAAAGTCTCGCGCGATCAGTGGCGGAGTCGCTCGACGAAGGAGGCTGGGGCCCTGCGTATCTGTGTGGAGAAGATCCCTCCGCCGGCCCAATCCGCGTCCCTATCCCTGCCAACCTTACTTAGACTGCAAAGGGTGACGAACAAACCTTTGCTGCGTTGAGCTATTGAGATGCGGGGCTTTAATGCACACTGACAATCAGTGGGTCACTTGGTCATAATTCTTGGAAATAATCTCTGTGTAGAAAATTTATGGCCTTGAAAATAAATGCCCCCAATTAAAATCCTCTATTTTTGCAGGTGCTGTGGTTAGTATTTCTTGACTCTAAATTTATTACCCATGATGGAAGCTTTAATAGTTGCTATGTGCTCAGTCGCTCAGTCGTGTCTGACTCTTTGCGACCTCATGGACTGTAGCCCAACCAGGCTCCTCTGTCCATGGAATTTCCCAGGCAAGAATACTGGAGTGGGCTGTCAGTTCCTTCTCCAGGGGATCTTCCCGACCCAGGGATCAAACCCAGGTCTCCTGCATCGGCAGGCAGATTCTTTATTACTGAGCTACCTAGGAAGCTCAATAATTGCTTATAATCTAATTACCACATAATTAGATTTAATTACTTTCCTTTAAAAAAAAAATATGAGGAAAACTTTGTCTTTGCAGTTCTGGGTTGTTTTTCAGAGACTACTGTGAGTCTCTCAATTCCAATAACCGGAGAGAAATTCAAAGTCAATAAATGCGGTTTTCACAGATGGAGAGAACAAGCGGTGGTTTCCAGTCGGGAGGGGGAAGGGTAGGGGCAGTATAGGCGTGAGAGGAAAAAAGGGTTATTATAGGAGCCAACTCGTTGGAAAAGACTCTGGTGCTGGGAATGATCGAGGGCAAAAGGAGAAGGGGCAACCGAGGATGAGACGGTTGGACAGCGTCACCAACTCGACGGACAAGAGTCTGAGCAAACTCCGGGAAGTGGTGAAGGACAGGGAAGCCACGCTACAGTCCAGGGGTCGCACAGAGGCAGACACGACTTAGCAACTGAACAACAACAAATAGGATTATATGAGACTGTGTGTGTGTGAGCCTTTCGACAATTGTAAAGCACTAGAGAATTGAAAGAATCTTTCATTCAATAAAACAAAATACATCCTTACAGCTCCTCAAAAAACAAAATAAATGCAGTCTGCTACTTAAAATATAAGAGAACCATGAGGCAATGAAATAAAAGGACACTGCTAACTGTGAAAAGGATCAAACGGTCAAACATACCAGCAAGGTCTCTCTTTTCATCCTCCATTTCTTCAGTAGATTCTTGCACAGAAGTGCTTGAGTTTGCTGGTATACACTTTTCTGTTTCATATGCATTTAGCCTGTTCATTAAATAAAGAGAAAGTAGATATGGTGGAGGATAAGCTAGAAAAATAAATGTAATAAGAAAAAAGCCTTGGTCACATTTTGAGGGAAAATATTTCCTACCTTTAGGAACTGCAAAAAAGGGATTTAAAATATTAGTTCAATAATCATGATTATAAAATTTTACATCAAATATATGCTGTTTGGGAGATGAGTACTGGTAAGGAAGTACAGCGGACCATTTACACAATTTTACAATAACATTGAGTATTACAATGGAAAACACAATTAAATTCTGAACCTGTAAGATACTTCCCATTTTGACATTCTATAAAAGAAATTCAATTATATGAATAGAACAGTTGAATAGTATCTCATCTGAATTATAATTTTTTTTAATTTTATTTTTAAACTTTACATAATTGTATTAGTTTTGCCAAATATCAAAATGAATCCGCCACAGGTATACATGTGTTCCCCATTGAATTATAATTTTTGTTCTTTACTTTTAAAAAGAAATTCCATAGCTAATTAACAAAAACTCTGATAACGTAAATTCATCTAAATAATTAAGTCCATTAGAAGCAATCCCAAGGAAGTACTTTCTTTTGATATTTACCTTCCTGATTGAATCGAGCAACTTTCATCCAAAGAGTTATGCCATGGAACAATTATCCAGACTCAAATGACTTGAAGCTTGATTCTGATAAACAGGAAGCATAAAACAATTTACCTCAATTTTCAGAATTCAAAAGTCCTTGAATAACTGACGAAAAAACAACTATAAAGTAAGTGGAAAAAAGAAAGAAAGAGAAAAAAGAAACAAAGAGGAAAGAAATAACACAAAGTAATTTTGCCCAAATGTTTGCAAATAAAATGTCTTTCGGTTTTCATATTGAAATACTCAGATGAGTCTCCCTTAGCTGGTACAGAAGCAAATTCTAGTGTTTTCCTATGTTCTATTATTTTATCTACACAATGAAAGTTGGCTGGGAAAAAACAAACGTTTTGTTTTTAGGTCTTCAGTACAGAACACACAAGTATTTGGAAACATCTGGAAAATAGATTGATTTTCGCAGCGTCCGCCCGAATATTTGTCACAACACAACAAAACGGAGGTCTACTTACTGTCAGGATAATGAGAGAAAAAATGCCCTGGAAACAGGGTCAAAGCACAGTTCTTTTTGCCTGAGGCAACAATTTAAATGTCTTTATGGCCACTTCTTCCTATGTTCCTTCAATGAAGGCGTACTCCCAGCAGCTCTTGCCCAAGCTGGTTTCTGAGAAGGGGCGGGGCCAGACCAAGCTGCCCGTGATGAGCTTGTTTTGTTTTCTGCCTTTTCTTCTCCAAGCCAATTATCCTGCAGGGAAATGACTGTCTGTGGTTGGTTAAGAATTAAAGCCCCGTGTTTGTTCGCTTGGCCTTTCAACTCCAGGGATCAGGGGAGACAGTAAACAAGGAAAACAAAATTAGCTCTGCTACTGTGATGAGACCAAGATGGGATAAAAGGCAATGAATGAGCAACTAACCACACAAAATGGTTAAACTTGTATGAGAAATCTTTAGCCTTTTTATTTTTTTTTCTTTTCACTACTAATGCCTAAACACAGTTGCCATTGACATATCTGACTGCCACGCACTACAGAACACGCGGGAGCTGAGTTGTTTTGTTTTTTCTTTTTCCCTACAAAACAATTGGATTGCTAAGCAATCCATAGTTTGCCTTGGAGATACATCTAAGTTGGACTAGGGAAGAATTATGAACGAATTCCTTTCTCCTGCATCATGGATACAGGATTTCATAAGGCATCTGAGCAAAACAAAAGTAAGTGGATTGCTAAAGATGGGAAAAAAATTAGGAAAAGATTCAGGTCAATTTTTATACGTGACGGCTAGGGGAGAAACTGAAATATATTCAATTCCCGTTATATCGTCTGTCTTTGTAAAGAGTGACAAACTTTTCTTGACCCGCCAAAGTAAACCACAAAACAAGAGAGCAAAGTCTGTGAATTGGGAAATCTCAAATATTTGACATAGCTCCCAAGGCACAGATGTTCATATTCATGAATCTGAGATGTGTTCTGGAGAAAAGAGGTATAATTTTAAAACAAACATTTAAAGTCATGATATTTTGTATAGACATTTCTCTCCTTGGTAATTAGCTCTGGTTTTGAAAATAGTCAGCAGTGAAATAGTATGTGTCTTTTACACTAAAAACTGGCAAAAACATAGAAATGCAAATGTTCTAAATGTCTCAGGGAAAGGGGAAGGGGTAGAAGTTTGTAAACACTATTAAAAGATTTGTATCAATGAAAGATCAATGACCCACACACACAAAAAATCTAAGTTTCCTTTAAATCGCCTGAAATATATTTTGGATTTTTATTTATTTTGTTGTTTTAGATCCTATAGACTCCCTGGTGGGTCAGCTGGTAAAGAATCCACATGCAATGCGGGAGACCTGGGTTCGATCCCAGAGCTGGGAAGATTCCTTGGAGACGGGAACAGCTACCCACTGGAGAACTCCACGGACTGTATAGGCCATGGGGTCACAAAGAGTTGGACACGCCTGAGTGACTTTCACTTCACTTCTTACAGTTACGTTAAGATTCACAACTACAGTATCAATAATTAGTTACATGTATTTTACTGGTTTCACTTCTTATCATTGCTTCTTGAGTGTTCTTTCTATTCCTCTTTCTTGACATCCTTATTCTGATTTATTTTTATTTGGCGCGGGGGTGCTATTTTCCTTACTAAAACTTGAGTCAGTCACCATCAATATGGCCTACTGTGATGAGGAAAGGCCCGACTTCCAGCCAGAAACACATCAAAATAGAGAGTAAAACATGGAAGTTCAGAGGTAAAACCAAACTTTAAAAGAGAAGAAGAAAAAACAGAAGAAAATAAGGGAGAATCATCGGAAGAAACAGAAAGAAATGGAGGCACATCGTTACAGGCCAAAAATGAGAAAACTTAGAGTCAACACTGTGAATGCTACCTCAGAAATACAAGAGTCCAAAGAGGTGCGTCCGTACCCCGTGACCTTGACTCTGTCCGCCACAGGTTATAAAGCTGGACCGCATGCCTCTGCATGAATCGAGAAGCTTCACAGGACTGTGCAGTGCTCAGTAGGCATTTTATAACAGGGAACATACAGGGAATAAATAAGCAAAGGTATGATATTTTTGTGGAATTGAAGATGTGAGTCCTCAGATTAGAATATCAGTGTATCCTATGCAGAACTAAAAACAAACAAAACTTCAACAAGTATTTTGCTGTGAGTTTTCAAAACATGTGCTGTGCTTCGCTAAGTCGATTCAGTCATGTCCAACTCTCTTCGACTCCATGGACTGTAGCCTGTCAGGATCCTCTGTCCATGGGATTCTCCAGGCAAGAATGCTGGAGTGGGTTGCCATGCTCTCCTGCAGGGGATCTTCCTGATCCATGAAATTAAAAGACGCTTGCTCCTTGGAAGGAAAGCTATGACAAACCTAGAGAGCATATTAAAAAGCAGAGACATCACTTTGCCAACAAAGGTCTGTACAGTCAAAGCTATGGTTTTTCCAATAGTCATGTACAGATGTAAGAGTTGAACCATAAAAAAGGCTGAGTGCTAAAGAACTGATGCATTCAAACTGTGATGCTGGAGGAGACTCTTGAGAGTCTCTTGGACAGCAAGGAGCTCAAACCAGTCCATCCTAAAAGAAATCCACCCTGAATATTCATTGGAAGGACTGATGCTGAAGCTGAAGCTCCAATACTTTGGCCACCTGATGCGAAGAGCTGACTCATTGGAAAAGACTCTGATGCTGGGAAAGATTGAAGGCAGGAGGAGAAGGGGACGACAGAGGATGGGATGGCTGGATGGCATTACCAACTCTGTGGACATGAGTTTGAGCACACTCAGGGAGATAGTGAAGGACAGGGAAGTCTGGCAGGCTGCAGTCCATGGGGTTGCAATGAGTCAGGCATTACTTAGCGACTGAGCAATAACAACAAAGCATTCATTTACTGTAAACAATTTTGTGAAAGAGGAAGCAGAGCTTTCGGTCCACTACTCATTTCTTCAGATCTGCCGAATCTTAGCAATTTAGAATCTGAGAGAATTCTTAGAGATTTAGGAATCTTAGAGATGTCTATGACTTTGTAGAGTTATAATTGCTAGTTGGGACCGCAGATGAACTTGACATGGGAATGGATAAGGACAGGATTTCACGTGTGTATCATGCCACTGTTTTCCCCTGAGGTTGTCTCGGGGACCCAAAGTTATTTGGGTTACTGTCCTCCACTGGGAATCTCCATTTCACCTAACAAGCAGCCCTTGTGGGTGGGCGGGCATTTGAATGTGCTTGAATAAGGGGGGCGGGGGCGGCAATGTGGTGGGGCCAGGAGCACAGGTGTGGATCTTGGCCTTATACGGAGGAATGTTTTTCCATCACACGAACGGGAATGATGTTCACGCTAATGGGAAGAAAGTCAGTGTGCTGTGCTGGGTTTAGTCGCTCAGTCGTGTCTGACTCTTTGCAACCCTATGGACTGTAGCCCACCAGGCTCCTCTGTCCATGGAATTTTCCAGGCAAGATACTGGAGTGGGGTGCCATGCCCTCCTCCATGGGATCTTCCCAACCCAGGGCTTGAACCCAGGTCCCCTGCATTAGAGGCAGGTTCTTAACCATCTGAGCCACAAGGGAAGCCCAAGGAAGCCTGGTTGGATGCTGAGGTTGTGAAAGTATGTGAAGACATTCTCTTGTAATTGCTTTCATTTCACAGTCAAGAGGAATGCAATGTCTTCTCCTGAGAGTTTAAGAAAAGAATGAGGTGTTTGAGTCTGAGAAGCAATGTATTTGACGAAGTCATTGAGTTGGTTATCCAATTCAGTGAAAGAGTGATTATGTCAGGGATGCAGTGGAGTCGGCAGGCAGACTATGACTCCACGTGAAGGCATGTTCATCCACTTAAAGCGAGGCTTTTGGGGGACTTCCCTGGTGGCCCAGTGGTTAAGAATCTGCCTTGCAATGCAGGGGACGCCAGTTCGATCCCTGGTGGGCGACTAAGATCTCACATGCCATAGAGCTATGGAGTTCGTGCCCTCCGGAGCCCACGAGCCACTGCAGAGAACCCACTCACTGCAACCACTGAGTCCGGGCACCACACCTAGAGAAGTCACACTCAGCAGCGAAAGATCCTGCCTGCTGTGACGAGATGCAACGTGGCCAAATGAATGAATAAATAAGTACAAAAACTAGAGTCCTTTTATTCCTTTTGTTCACGTATGTTTTCTCCCAGTTGCCTGGCAACTGTGATAGAGAGTGAGAAGCCAGGCACTGAAGGTCTATATGAGGAAGGGTCTCCTCACGGGGGACCCCTACGTGGAGACGGTTGGTGCCGCTTCTTTCTTACCAGCGTGGTTTGGTCTGCTGGCTCCCAGATTAAGCTTTCAGGTTCATGGCAGAGAGTGTTCTCCGTGTGTTCAGAAAGAGGGTGAGCTTTGGGTGTCTTGGTTGTCCAAGATTATAAACGAACCTGAATGAAGCAAAACAAAATACGTGGTCATGACTCACTTTCTAAATAAAGAAGCTTTCGAGTAAACTAGAGCTTAGCATCTTGGCGGCATGTTAGCGCTAGCCATGGAATTTCTGGAATTTTAGCTGCAGCAGTTGCTTTAGCCATCCGTCTACTTGTCCTTTTTTGCCTTTTCTCGTACACACTTCCACATTTTGCTTAACTGCTTTATGAAGAACATATACAGACACCTACCTGTGGCCGGAATCTATAGGATCAAGTGTCAGGATTGTAACAGCATTGCCCGAGGACGGAATTTCAGCACGAGGAGTTTGTAGACGTGTCTGTTAAGTTTCCCCAGCTGTCTGCACGTCGGCACTCACTCGGACCTCTGGGGGGATCTGGCTGGGCTTGGCAGCACTTCAGGCTTCTGTTATCCTCAGTTTGGAGTCACATGGGCCCAGCCCGTGAGCCTGACGAGACGAGATAAGCTGGCCCCGCAGAAGGGGAAACTGATGTGAGCTCAGCCAGCACTTCTAAATGTGACTCACGCAGAGTTCACAACAGCACTTTTTAAGAATGTCCCTGCTTCTGGAGTTTGTGTTCCTCTCTGTAGAGAGCTTTGCTGACTATTCTACTAAGGCTCAATCTTTCTCTAGTCGAATTCTCCTCTTCTGGCCAATAACTTTTCCCATATCACACAGAGGTCTAGATCACTCAGCACAACAGTCGGTTGTCGTGGACCCTCTTGGAAGCCGATTTGGTCACTGTTACTTTTCTCCTTTTTTTTGTAGCTTCATTATGTGCTATGTGGTCATCACAGTGGTGGTGGTAACTGATCAGACACTTTTTTCCACTCCGTGTGATCCTCAGGCTGGCTCTGAGGAGGGAGAAACACAGTGTCATGCCCCTGGGAGAAGGAACATTCTTTTCCTAGGACCTCGATTCAGTGCCAGGTGGGACGTCCCCGTAGCTTGCTCATGCCTCCAGGAATCCCCCCCGAGGAGGGAGAACAGAACAGGGCTTTTCAAATTCCACTCCCTTTCCACCGATCGCACCGTTCATCCATCGGAGACGGCGATCCATGTATGCCATCTTTTTTGGTTTCCTTTTTTCATTTTATCTATAGCAAATAGAATAAAGGTCTGGCTCAGTGGTAAAGAACCTGCCTGCCAATGCAAAAGACTTGAGTTCAATCCCTGGGTCAGGAAGATCCCCTGGAGAAGGAAATGGCAGCCCATGCCAGTATTCTTGCCTGGGAAATCCATGGACAGAGGAGCCTGGCGGGCTGCAGACCATGGGGTCGCAGGGGTCAGACAGGCCTGAGCGACTAGACAACAATAACAACAACAGACACAGCAAAGTGAGCTTTGGAAATGGGCACTTGAGTTGTCCTGATCGCCAGCAGTTTCTAATCCCTTCCTTTATTGGGAGACTGCTGATGTAGAGGGGCTGACTTCGATGCAGAGTCGGGCACCTGTCTGCAGAGTACTCAAGACACTCCAGGCAGCCTCAAGCTGAAAGCCCAGGCACGGACAAAACTTCTGACCCAGGCATTCCAGCAGCAGACTCCAGGGAGCAGGAAGACGGTCACCAAAGACCACGCACAACCGCCTCAGTTGCAGCGTTATTTCCAAAGGGAGGTTTAGAAAGAACCTAAATATCTTTCAATCCATTTTCAACTAAACCTTGTGGGTACGTCCAAACACTGAAATAACACACAGGCGTCTCAAGCAATGACATACAAATACAATCAAACGAGAAGGTGTGATGTTCACAGTATGTTGTTAAATAAGACAATTTCAAAACAAGTGACTTCCTATTATCCTACATGTATAGGATAGAAAAATGTATTAACTAAGCAAGAGAATTTCCATAGCTTAGACTGCTTTACAGTGTACGATTTTTTATATCAATCATGTATTATGTCAGAATTATTTTAAATTATATTTTAGAAAACAGGATTAAATGTGCCATCGGAACCGTTTTTAAGTGTACAATTCCATGACATTAATCACATTCCCAATGTTGTGCAGCCGTCATCACTATCTGGTTCCAAAACTTTTTCATTATCCAAAACAGGAAATCTGAAACTGGTAACTCCCCATTCACCCTGAACCTTTATTCTTCTTTCCACTTCTGTGAATTTGCCTATTCTAGGTATTTCCTATAAATGTTCCTATTCCTATAATACCTGTGTCTACTCTATTTCAAGCAAATCTTAGGCATATATTTTACAACAATTTTTAAAAACCAGATGGAGTGAGAATTTCTGGGCAGTAAATGTCCATTCATTTTACCTGCAGCCATCCGTTTTGTATCTTCACTGGGGTAGAGTTGCTTCACGACGTGGTGTCCGGTACTGTGTTACGTAAGTGAGCTATGTGAATACACGCACCCCTTCCCTCGTGGGGCTCCCTCCCACCCTCACCCCCAGACCTATGAGCTCTGCCACGTGTAAAGCGGCCAGCGGGAGCCTGCACAGCACAGGGAGCTCAGCTCAGCGCTCCATGGCGACCGTGAGCACTTTCAGTCCCATCTAGAGCCATCCTGCTACATCATCAGAGGCACTGGCTTCTGTATTCAACCCATCAGCATCTGCTCTGCTTCAAACGCTGCGTGTTACGAGCATCTGGGTGTCGGCAATGCCTGTGAGCTCTGCCTCTGGCCAGCCTGCCATCTCACTGCTTCCTCTCTTTTCAGAGAGGCCTCTGTGTCGGCTGGCTCTCCTGCTGCTTTGGGAACAAGCCACATTTTGCACAGACCTTGTTGTCTGCCTGACCTTATTGTCTGCCTGACCTCCCGTGCCTCCTAGCTGTTCACTGGCCCCTTTTAGGCTGACTACCCCCCAGCTTTATTGAGATGTAACCGACATACAGGATTGTGTACGTTTTTAAGATATACAAAGTGCTGATCTGATACACTCCTATATCAAAAAATGACGATGTGTGTTAGCTAACGCAACGTCCTGCAATTGCTATGACGTCACATAATTACTATTTCTTTTCTGTGGTGAGACTGTTTAGGATTTACCCTCTTAGCAACTGCCAAGAATGTAATATTGTTAATGAAGGTCATCCTGATGCATATTAGATCCCCAGGAGTATTCATTTATAACTTGAAGTTTACATCCTTTGACCAGTGTCTCCACATTTCTCCCACCCTCCACCCCGGAGACCACCGCTCTACGGCTTCTGTGAGCTTGGCTTCCCTAGACTCCACATTTAAGTGAGATCACACAGCTCTGTCTTTCTCTAGATTCACTAGGACGATGCTCTCAGGTTCCTTCTATGCTGTCACCAGTGGCAGGATATCCCGCTTTCCTGTGGTTGAATAGCGTTCCTCGTGTGTGTGTGTGTGTGTGTGTGTGTGTGACCTTCTTTATCTGCAAAAGGGCGCTTAGGCGGTTTCCTCATCATTGCTCTTGTGAATGACGCTGCGGTGAACGGGGAAGGGCAGACACCTCTTCAATATCCTGTTTTCAGTTCCCTTGGATCTGCAACCTCTGGTGGGCTTGCTGGATCATACAATTGTTCTGGTTTTGACTTTTCAAGGCCACTCCATCCTGTTTTTCATAGCAGCTGCCCCAGCTGAGGTCCCCACCACAGCCCACAGGTGCTCCCGTCTCTCTACATCCTCGCCGATACTTGTTAGCTCATGTTTCTGATGACACAGGTTGGCTTTTTCAGTTGGGATTCCTGGACCCCGTGGATAGGATAAATTCTTGTCCTGCCACTTGACGACAGTTCGGACTTTTTTTCTAGCCAGTGTCTGGACCAGCTTCCCAGGTGGCAGGCGTCCCCTGCCCCAGCCTGAGTGGCCTTTCACAGGAGCCGGCTTCATGCAGAAGCGTCCTAAGTCCTTGATTCTCACCCACGATAAACCACCGCATCTCAGGTGGGCGCACACATTCCATTCACACTCTTGGTGGTTGATATCCAGGTTCAGTATGATGCTGGGTCCCTGCGACACAGGCTGAAGCTTATTGAACTTAAGGTATTGAAGTGGTTTTGTCTTATTTCACCTGAAATTCCATGCATCTGCAATGGGAGGAAGGGCCGTGTGGAAGGACACACACTCTATGTAGGAGCTGAACTCCAATGGGTTTTATCGAACACGAGGAACACAGTGCTTCACAGCTGCCTCAGGGGAAACTGCCCTCCGGAGGCACAAGGCCAGGGCGCTTCTTTTTTTTTTTTTTACAAAAGATCTATTTATTCATTTCTTTGGCTGCTCCGGCTCTTAGTTGTGGCACTCAGAATCTTTGATCTTTGTGGCGGCGTGCAAACTCTTAGTTCCCTGATCAGGGATGGGACCTGAGCCCCCTGCAGTTGGGAGCACGGAGTCTCAGCCACGGGACCGCCAGGGAAGGCCCCAGGGTCGTTCTTAACGGAGGGCTGACCGTCATTTGTACGGTGGATCCGAGGCCTCGCATTTAGCCTGTGTGCTCTTGGTTGTAAAGACAGTCCAAGTAGAAGCAAAGCCAACCTCAAGCTTCAGCTCTCTGGAATGAGAACTGGGAAAGAGAGGAAGCCAAGGACCACGGAGAGAGGCGAGGAGGCAGGAGGAACAGAGGAGGCCGTGGCATAAGGTGAGACTTGAAGTAAACAAGGACTTTAAGCAGAAGGAGGCTGGGCGCAGACACACTGAGCTGGGCACCTGGAGGAGGAGGTCAGCCTGTCATGGCGCACAGCAAGGCTTGGGGGCGCCACTGAGGCCGCACATGCTCCAGGTCAGGGAACGCAGGGCATCTGCCTGCAGGAAGACCTTCAGGCCGGCTCTTAGAGGCCTGCTGCTGTTCTGGGCTACGCCTGGGATTACAACAAGCCCCTCCTTACCTGAGTCAGCAAGTGTGAGTCCAGTTCTTGCCACCGGAGAAACCTAGGAACCCAGGAAATGCTACCAGGCGTAGAGATTTGTGAAATACGAAATCCCCAAAGATGTGGGGATTTTGCAATCAGTTAAGACATCGTGCTGAAAACACGGAGAAGTTCTTCCTACTATTTCCAAACTGTGCTTTCCTGGTGGTCGTACCATGCCCTCTCTGTGGCCATGGGCACCAGCCAGAAAGCCACCATTTTAAGGGCAGAAGGAATGAAGCTGAGCAGAGTTGCATGGTCTCCATTTATAGCAGCACGAAATTTACAAAGTGAAAGTCCAGGGCGCCCTGCTCAAAGCAGCTAAAGAAATCTGCTAGAGGAGGTGACTTTCTCTGACAGCTGACGGTGTTGGCTGGCAAATAGTTGCGTCTGAGGACATCGCACAGCTTGCTGCATCTCTTTTGACCATTTTCCATCTGACTGGAGTGAGAACGTTTGTGGACAGTGGTGGGTGCTGCTTTTCACCGAGCTCCTCTTTTAAGGAACCAGACACTGTGCCACCAACAGGCGTGGGTGACACTGCAGCTCGGCCCCCGCCTCCTGCTGCTGGCGACCCTTCAGCTCTGCCGTCCCCACCTCCGTCTCCCTGGTCAGTGGCTCGTCCTGCCCGTTCACTGATGGCAGCCTGTGTGCCAGCTGTCATATGGTACCACTGCACTTTTCAACGTTCTGTGCTGTACGATTAAAAGCGCTTTACTTTTGTTTTTAATGTATTATTTGTGTGAAAAGTATTATAAACCTGCTACAGTACAGGACTGTGCAGATGACTGTGTTAGTTGGGTACCTAGGCTGCCTGTGTTGGACTTTTGAACAAATTGGATGTACGAACATGCTCTTGGAATGGAACTCATTCGCATCCAGGGGACTAACTGTAATGTATATGAAATAACATCTCGCTTGAAATACATGTCAAATTTTTACGCACACTTCGAGCACTCTCCCAGGTCAGGAGGAAGCTGCTGCTCTTCACTGCACTCCTCGTTTGACCAATGGTGATGATCCATCACAGCCACGAAACAAATCCCCCCAATAGCAGTGGAAAGAGCCGTTTGTAAGAGTCTAGGCAAGGGGACAAATCTTACCTCTAGGTCAGTGCCAAGCTGGAGACAAAGGAGCTGACCACAGAGCAGATAAGAGAGGTCAGCAGGTGAGCAAAGTCAGAGTCAAGGAGCCTGAGATGACAATTTCCTGTTGCTTCCTTGGCTCGCAAGCCGAGGACGGACACTGACTTTTTCTACGGGTCAGAGAACAGAGAGCAAAGTCTCACAGAGCAGAGAGCTAAGAGTTGATATGTGAGCTCCGTACTCTTAAGACTGTATCAAATGAGACTTCAACGCAGCTCATCCCAGCTTTATTTATAAATGTGCATGGAACCAGACTGTCAGGGAACAGGAAAAAGGCTGACATGGTAGAACACCAGAGGAATGCCATCAAGTTGCTACAGAATGCAGAAGGGTTATAACGACATGGGAGACATCCCGGAAATGTAAGTGAGAAGTATAAAGAATTACTAGGCTCACTGATGCCAACTTTGAAAAAGTACTCCTGAAAAGCATGTTGAACATAGGTCAGCCAAAATATTTACTGTGGTTTTACTACAGATTACCGAAATCTTCACTCACATAATTTCTATACACACTGAAACCAGCATTTATTCATTTTATAATCAGATTATATGATTAAGTCTAAAAGTTATGCTGTGTCCTTTCATCTATCAGCTTTTTAGATCTTCTGACAGTCCATGTCACATTAAGTTGGTACTTAAGTAAATCACTGGAGAAGGAAATGGCACCCCACTCCAGTACTCTTGCCTGGAAAATCCCATGGATGGAGGAGCCTGGTAGGCTACAGTCCATGGGGTCGCAAAGAGTCGGACACAACCGAGCAACTTCACTCACTTAAGTAAATAATGCTTTAAAAAGATTAAAGCTTAAAGTCTAGGGTTAAAAAGCCTACAAGATTTTATTTGTAACACGTGCTGAGCAGTCAGCCTTATTGAACAACACAGCACATGTTAACATCATGTGATTTATGAATTAAACACAAAACAGGCCTCATCAGTGTAGGGTCTGATTACATTAACTTTGTCTGCTGCGTTTCCCTATCTTTGCCTCTTCTCTCCATTCTAAAATTTAAAAAGCCATTTAAAACCCAATCACGGGATTTCCCTGGAGATCCAGTGGTTAAGACTTCTCCTTCCGATAGAGGGGGTGTGGGTTCCATCCCTGGTCCGGGAGCAGATACCCCACGTGACACAGGGGCAAGAAACCCAAACGTAAAACAGAAGCAGTACTGTAACAAATTCAATAAGATCTTTAAAAATGGTCCACATCAAATAAAAAAATATAAAAACCTTAACCGTTATTGAATGTCTGAACTACTGAATGCTGTGTTAACTTCAAGAACAAGAGCTTCTTCTACAGTTATGGGAACTGAGGATGCAGTGAGAGCTAACATCCGGCACGAGGAGGTTCAGGGTCTTAAGACTCTTCCTGCGGCAGAAGTTTCCATCTGACTGTCGTATCCACGTCATCATCCAAATTCCCCAGCTCCTGCTCTTTGGAGAGTTCTAAGAATACCTAAGTCAGAGAAAATAAAGAAGGCAACGACCATGTCAGGGTGTTTCTGAAAGGTGAGGGTGCCCTGAGACTCACACAAAGATGCCCTAGGTTGATGCTCGAGGGTTGAAAACCTCACCTGCTCCAAGGTGGCCTGGGAAAGGCTGTATTCTTCCAGGTCGAAGGCCTGTTTCACTGCGAGTAAAGGGGCTGACGTTAGGGTCTGCACATTTGTCATCAGAAGTATTTTCAAAGCCAGCAACATTAACAGCAACTTCGAATTCAGGAGATACTTTAGGATATGGGCCAAGTAAACTGCATTTTCTTGAAGGATAAATTAAAGAGTGCTGATACGGCTAGTCAAAAGAGCACTGCATCCCCGTGTAAATGACCTGTAAGCCTCCCTCTCGTTACCGAGAACCGTGTGGCTCTTTCAGCGTGCGGCCTTCTGAGGCTCTGTGCCTGTGTGCTTTGGCCTCCAAATCAACTGCTGAGCATTGCTTTGTTGTTGTGTAGTGCTTACGTCGTGTAGTGCTTACGTCGTGTAGTGCTTACGTCGTGTCCGGCTCTTTGCGACGCCGTGGACCGCAGCGCGCCAGGCTCCCCGCCCTTCACTGTCTCCCGCAGTGAGTCAGTGATGCACCTAAGCGCCTCAGCCTCTGCTCCTGGTCTGTATTTACAGATCCACGGAGTGTACTCCCTGCTGGCCCCCGTTCAGTAAACGCCATGCTTCTCACATGTCAAGGTACCAGAAACACCCAGCGTGAGCTGTGCTCAGCGCCTCTGAAACCAGTTCAGAACCGCCTCTCCGACCCTGACTCGCCAGTCTCATCCCTGCGTGTTTTCAGTCGTCCCAGCACCGACATAAGCACACGGATCAGTGGAGTAGAAGGTATCCACAGTTAGATTGAATCCGTGGCTCCAAGCTTCTGCTCTTGTGCCTCTGACTTTGACAAACCTGGAGCTGCCAGAAGCTCGCCTTGGTGTTCTTTGGGATGCCACAATGATAATTATGCTCCAATGGTATGCAAGGGAACCAGGACAGAGTGTTCTGACTTATTTCCTCGTGAGCAGAGGGGGAATCGGGTGGCGTGAAGCCAAGTCTAGGGTCGTCCATGCATTCCCTTTAAGATTTTTAAGACTATTCCAGGGGAAATTTTCCAAGGCTTGACTGATGCTATACATTTTGTCCTTGAAGTTATGTGATATCCATTCCATATGAAAAAATTTACAGTACATTAAGTTTCAACAGTCTAAACTCACCTGCCTCTAATTTGGAAAAGGTCTGAGACAGAGGGTGGACATCCTCTATGGCTAATTTATATGCCATCACGAACGAATATCTGGGAGGAGGAAAGAGGAAGAGTTACTATCCTTCAACATTACAATACTGGGAAGGTCTTGACAGCTAAAATAACCAAAGAATTTTTTAAACGTTTCCTTTAAATAAAAGGCGAATAGTTTAATTTGATAAAACATGAATCTGAGCCAAAAAATTATCTTTCGTCATAAAAATCTGATTAGGACAAAAATCTGCTTGCCCCTAACTTACTGTTCATGATAAATTCTGAGAAATCACTCTGATACACTTTCACACTTGGCCTGTGGTGTCTTTCTTTCGTATTCTATTTCTTACTCTCAAAAGCCAATCTTTCTATGCTCCCTGGAACTTTTTAATCAAACTTTCTTCCTTTCAATCTTTTGTACAAGAATTAAAACTTGTAGAGCTCTCTCCCTTTAAAAAATTCTTCCCTGACCTCTAGCCTTCCCAAATATGTCCATCCGGGACCTCATGTTGCACAATTCAGTGAACATTCTTTGGTCCTTCTCCTTTAGACTTCTCAAAAGAATCAAATTCACACACACTTAATAACTTTCTCCTTTTTATTTATTACGTCCTTGGGGGTTTTTAGGTTAATTTTCACTGGAGACAGTTCTTTACACTGTTGTTAGTCTTTGCTGTGCAGCAGAATGAATCAGCCTCATATGGATACAGATCCTATCCCCTCTGGTTTGCATTTCTTTCCCATTAGATCACCGCAGAGCACTGAGTAGGGTTCCCCGTGATCTTCAGTAGGTTCTCATTAATTGTCTATTTTATGCATACTATCAGTCATCTCCCTGATTCACCCCACAGCCCCTTCCCCCTTGAAGAGAAAAGTAAATATTGTACATTAACGCATGTACGTGGAATCTAGAAAAATGGTACAGATGAGCCTATTTGCAGAGCAGACACAGAGACACAGATATATAGAGAACAAATGTACAGACACCTATATGCAGAGCAGAAACAGGGACACAGGTAGAGAACAAATGTGCAGACATCTCTTTACACATCATGGATATGAGTTTTCTCTCCGTCTTCTGTGCACAGAGCTCACTCTTGAGTGTTTACACGTGATGTTTTCTCAAAAGAGTGACTCTTATCCCCATTCTTCCACTGGCCAAACCTGCTCAGCCTTAAAGTCCACCCTTAACCCTCATTCATTTGCATCTTCCTTTGCTAATACTCTTTCCTCAAAAGGACTCAAGCACCGTAAGAACCTCGTCTATCTATCTAGTCCATACACAGTGTCCAGCCTCCAGCACGATATGTGCTCATAAGTAATAGTTTTTAAAAAGAGTAGTAGTATGTAAGAAAACTGTACACCTTTCAATGAAATTCTGGCTCAGTCTGCTATTCACATGGGTTTGCTTATCTTTATTTGTAACTCACAGCTGACCTCACGCAACTTTAAAGGAACCATTCCATTCTCCAGGGGGATCTTCCCATCCTGGGGATCTTCCCATCCCAGGGACTGAAACTGGATTTCCTACATGGCGGGCAGATTCTTTACCATCTGAGCCACCAGGGAAGCCCAAAGGAACTATAGGGAGGATCAAATTATTTATAGTCAATTAATTTAAGATAGAGTCAGGGAAGTTCCCTGTGGTCCAGGGTTTAGGAATCCACCCTGCAATGCAGGGGGGCTCAGGTTTGATCCCTGATTGGGGAACGAAGATCCCACATGCCTAGGAGCAACTAAGCCCACGAGCCAAAGCTAGAGTCCTCGGGCCACAACAAAGAGTCCACGCGAGTCGGGGAAGAGCCCGTGGCTGTGACTAAGAGCTGACGGGGCCAAAGAGGTTAGTGGGAGAGATAAATCCAAACCCCAATTGGAGCAGGAAACTGCAACCCACTCCAGCATTCCTGCCTGCAGAATCCCCAGGGACATCTTAAACCCCCATTAAGGCAAAGTCAGCCTTTCTGAGGCATGTGAGTCTGTTCGAGCTCTTGGTGTGATTTCGTATTTGGTAAAATGTTATAGACTGATACAGAATTTTCATTGTCTGTTTAAAAAAACCATTAAATTGATGATCAAGCTTGTACTTTCCCCCTAATCTCTGTCATTCCACAGTTTACACACACACACGGACACGCATACTGTCCACCCATTAATACGAAACACTCACTGAGAATAACTTTCAGGTGTTGTCTGTCTCCTGTGTGTCCTTGTTGCTGTTTAGCTGCTCAGTCATGTCTGACTCTTTGCAACCCCATGGACCGTAGCCCGCCGGACTCCTCTGTCCATGGGATTCCCCAGGCAAGAATACTGGAGAGGGTTGCCATTTCCTCCTCCAGGGGATCTTCCCGACCCGGGGATCAAAGCCCACATCGCAGGCGGACTCTTTACGGCTGGGCGGCGAGGGAGGCCCCTCCCTCCTTCCTAGTGGCCCCTCCACAGCCTGTTTGTAACCGACAGGCCGCCGGGGCTCCCTCTTCCCGTCCTCTGGACGAGCCGAGGCCGTGGGTGCTGGAGGCCTCACACCTGGGGCGGCCCTCACCTCTCCTGCCGAGCAGCCTGGGGGAAGAGCTTGAGAATCTCCGTGTGCAGAGGCTCCACCAGGGTGAGCGCCTTTACCTTCACCTCCAGTAAATAGTCTTTGCCGAACTTGCTTTTCAGATGCTGAACGGAACCCATACACCTGGTCCAGGGAAGGGAAAGAAGAGTTGAAAGACAAGAGACGCCTCCTGGGCTCTCCGCCCCTGCGGATGCGGGGGAGAGGTCCGCGCGCCAGCCAGGCACCCACCTCAGCCTCCCGGACACCATGATGGCCATGCGGTCGCACACGGCCTCCGCCT
>NW_011494943.1:2044640-2045188 GCF_000754665.1 Bison bison bison
TAAAAGTGTGCCTGACTCGGTGTTTGTTTGAAGAGCAGGAGAACACCACACTGCAGGGTTTTCAACGACTGAAAAATAAATCAGGAAGAAAGAGGCAGCGGGAGGACCAGCAAGAGAAAGAAGTCTACCGAGCGCCTTCAAGAGCCCATTTGATTCTTAAAATGTCAATTTTTGTCTTCCTTGAGGAAATCTGAGTGAGTGAGTGGTAGTTGCTCAGTCGGGTCCGACTCTTTGTGACCCCATGGACTGTAGCCCACCAGGCCCCTCTGTCCGCGGGATTCCCCAGGCAAGAACACTGAAGTGGGTTGCCCTTCCCTTCTCCAGGGGATCCTCCAGACCCAGGGATAGAACCTGGGTCTCCTGCATTGCAGGAAGATTCTTTACCATCTGAGCCATCAATATGTTGAATTTCAGTGAATCAAACAATAGAGGGTCTGAGCCTCAAAGGTTAGTGGAGAAAACGTGAAAACTCAATGAGCCATCGCTCCAGACTTAGACGGTTGACACCGACACTTCATACGACGCTCCTCACCACATCTGCAGCTGCC
>NW_011494943.1:2045288-2053294 GCF_000754665.1 Bison bison bison
GTCGGCGCCGGCCAGGGTGCGCGCGGGGCGGGGGGCGGCCTGGTCCTACCTTTCTCTTGGCCCCCTCGGGTAAGGCCTTGGCGGGGAGCGCCATCTGGTCCTGTAGCTTCAGCGCGTCCGCCAGCCTGCGGGAAGCACTCTGATTACGTCCGTGCCCAAAACATCTAGGGCACCCCAGCACTTTCAGTCGGAGAGACGTGCACGAAGCCTCATTCACAGCGCCCCAAACAATACATGTCATGACTTGGTTCTCATTCAGATTTTCAATCATTTGCATGCAAGTTAGAGGCACGGTTCATCATCTCCTTTTCACATTTCCTGAGTAAGTTCTGTGTCCCCCCTTCCTCCAGCTACAAACCGCGTGCTGGAGGCTTCGCACCACACCTTGAAACGCTGAGAGCAGCCTCCTCTTTGGTCAGGCCTTTCACGGCCGAGTACAAGTCCAGGTGTTCTCGGACCGTGAGGTCGGGCCACAGCACGTCCTCCTGTGGACAGTACCCCAGATGCCTGAAGCCGCCGCCTGCCTGTCGCGTCGGAGGTGTTCCGCTGTCCTGGAAAACCACCTGCATCGAACAGCAAAGGTCAGCGTCACCTGCCTGCCACTTCGACCCTCCTCCCATTGCTGAAGGAGGGAGAAATGACCATTCAGCCACAGCCCTTCTTCAGCATGCAAGAGGGGTTTTATAAATTCATCTGTTTATTCTTTTTTTTTTTAAATCATTTGATGCTGGAGAGAGTGTGGAGAAAAGTGAACCTTCTTACACTGCTGGTGGGAATGCAAGCTGGTGCAGCCACTACGGAAGACAGTATGGAGGCTCCTCGGAAAACGTAAAGGACAATTGCCATGTGGTCCAGCAATCGCAGTCCTGGGCGTATACCCAGATGAAATTATCATAAAAAAAATACCTGCAGCCCTATGTTCAGAGCAGCCCTAGTCACAACAGCCAAGACATGGAGACAACCTCCGTGTCCATCAACAGAGGAGCAGACAGAGAGGATGGGGCACGCACGTACGATGGATGTGCAGCCTCGAAAAGGAACGAAAGAACGCCGTGTGCAGCAGCGTGGATGCAACTGCAGATTATTTCACTAAGTCAGGTCAGTCACAGAGAGAAAAACAAATATCACACAGTAGCACATATGTGTGAAATCTCAAATACAGCACAAATAAACTTATCTAGAGACTCACAGACATAGAGGGCAGACTGTGATTGTCAAGGAGGACGTGGGGAGGGAGAGGGTGAACTGGGAGTCTGGGGTTGGTATAAGCAAACTATATACATGTATAAACATATTCACAGGATGGCTAAATGAGGTCCTGCTGGAGCACAGGGAACTATATACAACGTGATAAACCATAATGGAAAAGAGTGTCAAAAAAAAGAGGGTATATATGTGTATCACTGAGTCACACTGCTGGAGAGGGAAGTCCGGTGTGCTGCAGTCCCCGGGGTCGCAAAGGGCCGGACATGACCAGGCGACTGAACTGCACTGCTGTATGGCAGATATCGGCACAGCACTAAATCAGCTATACTTCAGCAAAACATAAACCATTTGACTGACTGATGAGAACAACAGAAGAGGCTGCTGACACTGAACAGGACATTCCCCCGGCCGTGAGCTGGGCTGCCCCCCACGCCACGTACCACTCCCGCGGTCGGCTTTGTGTCTCCAGTTATCATCTTAATACAAGTGCTCTTCCCAGCTCCATTGTGCCCCAGCAGTCCCAGTACTTCACCTGGAAAAAGGCTCACCGTCACTTTCTGTTCTTAAAAAATCGGCTAACCCAAAATCACTTAGCTCAGGAATGTTTGAAATAAAATAGCATTTTCAGACAGCACCTCTGTCATTTCTATGTGAATGAAAAGACTGCGGATTTACATGAGAAGAGTTTGGACATCTGGATCTAAGATAAGTTGGTTTTCTTGACATTTGATCTGGGACAGGATTTTGAAATAAAAACGTCTCTCTGCCAGCAAGTCAAGTATTTTTATAATTACATGTTAACTGAGATATATGAACAGACTGAAAGAATGAAAAGCATTCCCTTCCTAGTGCTAAAACTAGAGAATAAGGAACATCCTAATAAACAATACATTATCCAAACCTTTGTTAACACAGAAGGAAACATTCCGAACGGCTGTTTTCGTCTTTCTTGCTGAAAAGCACCTTTTCTTTTCCTGTTTATATTCCTTGTGTAAACAGCTTGCCATTATTACTGGCTTCTAGAAAACATGGGAGAGCATGATTTTCCTCTTAAATAGTTCATATTTTGCGCATTCATGTTTCAACTTTCATTTCCTAGGCTATGAATTTAACCAGATTTTTTGTGCCAATAGTAATTCAGCCTCTTGTTTCAAATAAAACCCTCAAATGTACATTTACGATTGAGGACTTCTTTATCAACTTCTTATGAAACTAATTCCTAAGCAAATGTTATTTCCTTTGTGTTACGCTAACCTTGCCTTTGGCATTAATTGCCCTTCTTATTAATTTTAATGCAGTATGAATTCACCTACTCTTTTTCATACGCTATTTAGAATTATTGACATGACAATTTCAATATATAGCAAAATGGAATTGAAACTCTTCAAGGTGTGGGATTTTGTTAAAAATTGATAAAGAATATCAGAATTCTTGAACTGCTCTGATGAATGAAGATTAAAATCCACCAAAAAAATGGAAGAAGAGAAAATTAAGAGCGAAGACTGGATAAATTCTTCAAAAGGTAATGACCTGAATATGAGCTACAAATGGAAGGACTGAGGATGCAATCGCAAGTTTTCACACTAAAAGCCAGCACTTTGTCCACTCTACAAGACAAGCTGACTACTTCAGTACTTCACCAGTGGCCCAGTTGCTTGTTTTCACCTCATCCAAGCTGGACGCAGTGAGTGCATTCGCCGTTTTCACCCTTTCCGTTTGAACGTCTTCATCCTCTTCTTCCGGTTCTTCTGGGTTTGGACGATATTCCCCTCTTCTTGGAGAGATTCTACAGAGAAAATAAAAACATTAAAATGAAATTCTAACTGTACAACCACTACCAGGAGAATATGGCTTCAATGATTTAATTCTTTTTCTCTGTTTTACAGGAATGTAAATGATTACATAATGACGAACAGGATTCTCCTTGACAGTAATAACTCCCTCAAGTAGCCAAGTCCCATGAAATACTCTTTGACTATTTATTCTCTTTAAAACTTTTTATCCCATCCATCGACCAGCTCTTTAAATCCTCTCAAATACAGACTTAGTCTTTTTAGTCTGTTACCATCTAGGTCATCATCCCGTTGCATCATAAACGATCACCATAACTGGCCTCTCTCGCCTTTTCAGAACATTTCACAATGAGCTCATTTTTCATTCCTGCGTCTTCTACTCAGAGACCTGTTCTTCCCATAAGCGGGAGAAAAAACAACGCTTGAAGCTTAACCACTGCGTGAGCAGCTCACAAGACAAACACCCAACTTGCCCAAAATCACAAGACCCGTGTCGAAACTGTATTACTGCACTCAAAGTAATTCTCATTTTTTTTGTTTTTGTTTTATTTTTTCAGAATAATATTTCCCAGTGGGCCTAGCCAAGAGTTTGGATAGTAAATCCATACTAATAAAATGATGTTAAAAGAACTGCTATACACATTACATGTTTAAATTATATTCAGATGTTAATGTTCTCCCAACCTGAAAAATGGATCTTTCCTCATTGTTTCTTTTCCATACTTCATTTCCAGGCACCGTATAATAAAAAGAAAAACGATGATCTGAAGGTACGGCTAAAGGCAATGAAAAATGATTAGAATATTAGTATCATCTTGGGATTCAAGCTCCACAGGCGGAATATGCCTTCTGCCATAGGAGATTTGATCATTTTCTTACAAATTTGATAAAAGTCTTATAAAATGCTTCTCACATGGAGAAGTTTCTCAAACCAACCTTATATATGCTGCCTACAAGGGACTCACTTCAGAGCTAAAGACAGATACAGAAGTAAAGGGATGGAAAAAGGTATTCCCTGCAGCGCAAAGACAGCTCACGTGCAAACGCAGCCACGCTCACATCAGACAAGACAGACTTTAAACAAAGACGGTGATATGAGACAAAGAAGGACATTCAGGACTTAGGGATCGATCAAACAAGAAGAGACGCAACTGTAAATACATAGGCATCCAAAGTAGAAGCGCCTAAATAAAGTAAATGTTAGCAGACACACAAGGAGAAGCGGACGGTAACGCAACGGTAGTGATAAGTGATGCACGCGTGCTCACTCATGTCTGACTCTTTGCCACCCCGTGGACCGTAGCCTGCCAGGCTCCTCTGTCCGTGGGATTTCCCAGGCAAGAATACTGGGGTGAGGGGGTTGCCATTTCCTCCTCCAGGGGACCTTCCCGACCCAGGGATCGAATCCACGGCTCTTACATCTCTTGCACTGCAGGTGGATTCTTTACTACCGTGCCACCTGGGAATCCCCAGGAGCAGGAGACTTTAATGTCTCACTTATATCAATGGACAGATCATCCGGGCAGAAAACAAAGAAACCAGCATTGGCCTTAAGTCATGTATTAGATCAACTGGACTTTATATATACATATAAATTTCATCCCAAAGCAGCAGAATATATTCCTGTCAAGCGCACATGGAACATTCCTGGAACGGAGCACACGCTAGGCCAAAAACCAGGCCCTGAGAAACTGAAGAAAACTGAAATCACAACAAGCATCCTTTTCAACCATGACTCTCTGAGACTAGAAATCAACTATAAGGGGAAAAGTTGCAAAAAACACAACGATGCGGAGGTTAGATAATTGTGCAACTTTGGTATTTATTCACGGCCAGCAGAAAACCGCCACGTGTGACGCGTCTCCGTGTACATGGGTGAAACAAGAGGAACACACGTTCAGGACACAAACACCTATGTGCAATGCATACATTTTACACGTTTATGAATTTCTAAACATTTAGAAAATGTTCTCGCTCGTTAAACTCCTTTTCTGCCAAGAAGAGAAAACAAGAAGCCTGTGGTCCACTCTTTCCCCCTTACTCCTCATTTACTATGATGCACGGAAATAATATTTACGTTTCGCTTCAGTATCTTTTCCCAGTAGAAAATTCCACTTACTTTGCTCTCTTTATTCTTCATTATTCAAATTATCTTCTGTTTTAATCCGTACTGAAATGATTTTTAGGCACACACCACCTTTGGTATTTCTTATAAACCCCCTCGAATTGTCTTTGGATACATATATCAGCAATGTATAGTAATAGCAGTAATAACAGCAATCTAGACTTTAGAATTTCTGGTATATACCATACTGTTCTTGCCTTAAAAATCCCATGGACGGAGGAGCCTGGTGAGCTACAGTCCACAAGATCCGAAAGAGTCAGACATGACCGAATGACTAAGCATACACTCTATACAGAAAAATACCTTTAGGTTCTACTACCATTCCATTTGATTATAGAACACAGCGGTGGTGATGGTAGTGGTCGTCACTCAGTCGTGTCCGACTCTCTGCACCCCCACGGACTGTAGCCCGCCAGGCTCCTCTGTCTGTCCATGGGATTTCCCAGGCAAGAATACCGGAGTGGGCTGTCTGCTGCATTGGCAGGCAGATTCTTTACCAGTGAGCCACCCGGGGAAGCCCGTAGAAACAGTAAGAGCAGGTATTTGGGCGGGCATTTCAATTTGCCATTCTTTAAATAAGAGCAAGTGCATCATGTGGCTATAAATCCTATGTAGTATATATTCAATAGAAATATTTTCTTACTATGAAGATTGGTAGAATCATTTTACCAGTTGCACTCTTCTCAGAGTCCTGACTCTCGGACCTTCTGTGATACATAGAGGACAACTGTTGAAGAAAAGCAAGGGCTGTATGAAATTTCTCTGCATCACGAATATAACATTCTTATGCTAAATACACCTGTATCACATGACTTGCTGTTTCACAGGACATGAGGGAATGCTCTGTGAATTGGGACAAGACTTGTTCTATGACACTAAAATCTGTCAGGAGGTGACACCCTTCCTTGGTTATAATCTCTAATACTTTCTGTATTCGGACTCTGTGCAGAGCGTGAGTACAAATGTGCTAAGTCACTTCAGTTGTCTCCGACTCTGTGTGACCCCCATGGACTGTAGCCCGCCAGGCTCCTCTGTCCTTGGGATTTTCCAGGCAAGAATACCGGAGTGGATTGCCATGCCCTCCTGCAGGGGACCTTCCTGACCCAGGGATCAAACCCGAATCTCTTATGTCTCCTGCATTGGCAGGCAAGGCCTTTACCTCTAGCACGACCTGGGAAGCCCCAGTTCTGTGCAGTGGGGATTCACAGTTTCTTTTTAGTGGAAGTGACTGAACACACAAATGTGAAGTGGTTGGGATCTGCTGTCACGTCCCCAGAATTCTCAGCGGTACTTGGATCCTCCCAGAAGTTCCTAACAGTATCTTGCTTCCCTTCCTTCACCAACCACTCACCCCCAAAGCAATCTACTGACTTTTAGTGGTACAAAGAGCATAAAATATCACATCTTCCCTGCAGTCCTCTGTTACAGGGAAAGGTGGAGCTAAGCACAAAAATAATTTCAGATATTTATCAAAATTGAAATGGGAAACTTCCACTTCATGGTGAGAAGAGAGAGTTCTGTAACAGTGGGAAAAACATAATCAGTTACAATCCCCTCTTGGAATTCATAAACCACAGTTGGGTTTCCTGTTGCATTTCTTAATGGATTTACCTGCTTCCTTCCGGGTGTGAATAATGGGTTCTGGGTATTTGAAACTTTTAGCTTCATACAATTTTCATGTCTTCTTTTCAGAATTTACCAACAATTGAATAATTTCTAAAATTTTATTAAATGTACCTGCTCCCCTATCAGAAAAGATTTAATTAATGAGCTACACGGTCAAGGTAAAAATAAAGTAAGTAAAACTGCTTACCTCTATCATTTGGACAAGAAAAAAAACTGAAGTGCACGAAGGTATTAAAATTATACATATAATTATAATATTTTCAGAATGAGTTAGTCCCAGGAGGATGAGCATAAATAGTGAGATCTAAAGGGAAAAAAATCCACAGAAATAATTTGCTCAGTCATATTTAATGTAAGATGTTTTCTATAAGTGATCTGTTTTCCTAGAAAGATACTCCTATTTTCAATTTTCACCTTACGTACAACATCGAGAAGACCGCCTCTTTAAGAAGCATCAAAGTGTCATTACAACTGAGACACATGATTACAGTTAAAGTCTGACATAAACATCTAAAAGCTGCTGCACTATCCGGTACAGACAAGCGGCAACCATTTAAAAAAAGGACTATAACATTATTTTGCTTTATGAACATCAATCCTTATATGCTTTCAGCACTAGCACACAATTAACTTCTTGTCGAATGGTATATGTAGTACCATAGTTTTAGGAATAACAAGAGAATAAAGAAGGGAATAGAAACTTCTCTTAGCATCTACTATTTACCAAGTATTTTGATGAGCAATTTACCAGCACTGTGATAGCGAATGCTCTTGGAGAGACTCAGTCCTAACCCTGTAAAGTGCTACTGCTTTATATATACATTCTCTGAGTTCAGAGAACTAAACCTCAAAAACCTGAAGTAACTGCGCCCAATATCTTACAGCTATTTAGTGCCAACTTAGAATCCAAACCTGGGCTGTCTGACTCCAGAGCCTAAATTCTTACCCTCCATACTTTTATAAGAAGAGACTGGGGGCTCCCCTGGAGGTGTTAAGACTCTGCTCCCAATGCAGGGGGTCCAGGTTCAATCCCTGGCCCAGGAACTAGATTCCACAAATTGCAACGTAAGATTCTGCATGCTGCAAGAAGACTGAAGATACCATATGCCAATGTGGAAAATTCTTCAAGAGATGGGAATCCCAGACCACCTGACCTGCCTCTTGAGAAACCTGTATGCAGGTCAGGAAGCAATAGTTAGAACTGGACATGGAACAACAGACTGATTCCAAATAGGAAAAGGAGTACGTCAAGGCTG
>NW_011494943.1:2053394-2053956 GCF_000754665.1 Bison bison bison
AGAATGGACTGGTTGGATCTCCTTGCAGTCCAAGGGACTCTCAAGAGTCTTCTCCAACACCACAGATCAAAAGCATCAATTCTTCAGTGCTCAGCCTTCTTCACAGTCCAACTCTCACACCCATACATGACCACAGGAAAAACCATAGCCTTGACTAGACGGACCTTTGTTAGCAAAGTAATGTCTCTGCTAAACATTAAGTGAGCTGAAAAACTCTTTATCTTTCAGAATAATGGCAAGCATGTATCGAATGCTTACCCTCCCCTTGCAAAATGTAACTCCCTCCTAAGATGGATTTTTTTTTTTTTCCTGTGCCGTGCACGCTGTATCTCCAGCATCTAGAAGCAGCCGGTCCTGGCAGACACTCAAGAAACACTTGCAGAAGGAATGAAGACGGTACATGCCAGGCTCTGTGGCAGGTGCCTAATAAATTCACCTGACCCTCACAGCTTCACAGGAGATGTGAGGATGTCCCGCTCTTAGAGGAGAGGCCCAGGGAGCAGGAGGGCTCGCAGGGAGCAGGCTGCATGCTCGGGTACAGGCTCTGGCGCACCTGCCCCTT
>NW_011494943.1:2054056-2062266 GCF_000754665.1 Bison bison bison
AAGAATTGATGCTTTTGAACTGTGGTGTTGGAGAAGACTCTTGAGAGTCCCTTGGACTGCAAGGAGATCCAACCAATCCATCCTAAAGAAGATCAGTCCTGGGTGTTCATTGGAAGGACTGATGCTGAAGCTGAAACTCCAATACTTTGGCCACCTGATGCAAAGAGCTGACTCATTGCAAAAGACCATGACACTGGGAAAGATTGAGGGCAGGATGAGAAGGGGATGACAGAGGATGAGATGGCTGGATGGCATCACCAGCTTGATGGACATGGGTTTGAGAAAACTCCAGGAGTTGGTGATGGACAGGGAGGCCTGGCGTGCTGTGATTCATGGGGTCGCAAGAGTTGGACACGACTGAACTGAACTGAACTGAAGACTTGGCATGGCCAAATAAATAAATATTTTTTAAAAATTAGAGATACCATGGGAACATTTCATGCAAAGATGGGTACAATAAAGGATAGAAATGCTGTGGACCTAACAGAAGCAGAAGATATTAAGAAGAGGTGGCAAGAATACACAGAACTATACAAAAAAGGTCTTAATGACCTGGATAACCACAGTGGTGTGATCACTCAGCTAGAGCCAGACATGCTGGAGTACGAAGTCAAGTGGGCCTTAGGAACCATTCCCACGAAAAAAGCTAGTGGATGTGATGGAATTCCAGCTAAGCTATTTCAAATCCTAAAAGAAGCTGCTGCTAAGTGCTGCACTCAATATTCCAGCAAATTTGGGAAACTCAGCAGTGGCCACAGGACTAGAAAAGGTCAGTTTTCATTCCAATTCCAAAGAAGGGCAATGCCAAAGAATTCAAACTATCTCACAACTGCACTCATTTCACATGATAAGCAAGGTAATGCTCAAAATACTTCAAGCTAGGCTTCAACAGTACATGAACTGAGAGCTTCCAGATGTACAAGCTGAATTTAGAAAAGGTAGGGACCAGAGATCAAATTGCCAACATCTGTTGGATCATAGAAAAAGGAAGAGAATTTCAGAAAAACATCTATTTCTGTTACACTGACTACACTAAATCGTTAGACTGTGTGGATCACAGCAAACTATGGAAAATTTTTAGAGAGATGGGAATACCAGATCACCTCACTTGCCTCCTGACAAGCCTGTATTCAGTCCAAGAAGCAACAGTTAGAACTGGATATGGGACAATGAACTGGTTCCAAATGTAAAGGAGTACATCAAGGCTATAAGTTGTCACCCTGCTTATTTAACTTCTATGCAGAGTACATCATGCGAAATGCTGGGCTGGATGAAGCACAAGCTGGAATCAAAATTGCCAGGAGAAATATCAATAACCTCAGATATGCAGATGACACCACTCTAATGTCAGAATGTTAAGAGTAACTAAAGAACCTCTTCTTTTTAAAATTTATTTAATAGGAGGATAATTACTTTATGATCTTGTGATGGTTCCTGCCATACATCAACAGGAATCGGCCAAAGGTATACATGTGTCCCCCTCATCCTGAATCCCAATTCCCCCTCCCTCCCCACCCTATCCCTCTGGGTTGTCCCAGAGCACTGGTGTGGGGGCCCTGCTTCATGCATCAAACTTGCACTGGTTGCAAAGGTGAAAGAGGACAGTGAAAAAGCTGGCTTAAAACTCAACATTTAAAAAACTAAGACCACGGCACCTGGTCCCATCACTTAATGGCAAATAGATGGGGAAAAAATTCAAACAGTGACAGACTTTATTTTCTTGAGCTCCAAAACCACCGTGGATGGTGACTGTGGCCATGAAATTAAAGGATGCCTGCTCCTTAGAAGAAAATTATGACACACCTAGACAGCATATTAAAAAGCAGAGACATCACTGTGTCAACAAAGGTACGTATAGTCAAAGTTATGGTTTTTCTAGTAGTCATATACAGATGTGAGGGTGGGACCATAAAGAAGGCTGAGCACCAAAGAATTGATGCTTTCAAATTGTGGAGTTGGCGAAGAGTCTTGCGAATCCCTTGGACTGCAAGGAGATCCAACCAGTCCATCCTAAAGGAAATCAACCCTGAATATGCACTGGAAGGACTGACACTGAAGCTGAAGCTCCAATACTTTGGCTGCCTGATCCAAAGAGATGACTCACTGGAAAAGACCCTGATTCAGGGAAAGACTGAGGTCAGGAGGAGAAGGGGGCGACAGAGGATGAGATGGTTGGATGGCATCATTGACTCAATGGACATGAGTTTGAAGAAACTCCAGGACCTAGTGAAGGGCAGGCAAGACTGGTGTGTTACAGTCCATGGAGTCACAAAGTGTCAGACACAACTGAGCAGTTGAACAACAACAAAAGTTTAAAAAAAATTAAGGAGATATTGCATGAGTCAGCTGTCCACGCATCCAGTCAATGAGTCAACCCGTAATGTGTCAGATACCAAGATTTTAAGTATATGAAACTGATTATAGAATTAAAAAAAAACTTTTTAAAGTGTTCTCTCTATAAGCACAGGAAATATTCTCTCATAGAAAAAGCAATATAAACGGAAATAATCTGAGGGTTCATCAGCGTATTTTAGGACCTTAATCAGAACCTCCTGAAAGGTTCCCTGGCCACAACGTCATGGTTATGAGAAGCGGTGCTTTGGTGAGTCGTGTGTCGGTGCATCTTCTGTCTCGTGGAGACCTGCAGCCAAGCTCTCTAATCTAAGAGTGCAGGAAAAGAACTTACCCTTCACCACCCTACTTCCTCCTCTCCATCCCTTTCTTTTACCTTTTTTTTTAAAGAATCATTTATTTGGCTGCATCGGGTCTTGGTCGGGGCTGAGGGACTCTAGCTGAGCTGCACAGGCTGAGCTGCTCTGTGGCTTGTGGGATGTTAGTTCCTGGACCAGGGATTGAACTCACGTCCTCTGCATTGCAAGGCAAATTCTTAATCACTGGAAAGGCCTCTTTCTTTTTATCTTACTGTACAAATTAGCTCATCCATCACTTCTAACCCATTAGAAAAATTAAAATAATCCTCCCATTAACTGTTCCTTCCAACAAGCAGCAATAGGTACAATCTGTCCACGGCACTTCCCAGGCAAGTACACTGAAGGCTGGGTAGCCACGCCCTTCTCCAGGGGATCTTCCTGACCCGGGGACTGAACCCACATCTCCTGCACTGCAAGCGGATCTTTACCATCTGAGTCACCAGGGAAGTCCTAGGATTCCATGCTTAAAGGTCAACCAAATATGAACTCTTGATTAAAAAAAAAAAACCCAAACATACAAGGCGACAGCCCATTAAGAGTGAGTCGAGAAGGGGAAAAAATACAGATTAAAACTATCTGAAGACTTTAGCTACTAGAATTATCAAACAACAAATACAAATATGTCAATTAAATGTAGACATAAATCACATGTGAAATTCAAAAAAAACACAAACTAGTAACCAAAGGCTGTGAGGAACAATTCAGGAAATTTGAAACAGAAGCTGAGTTCTGAAAAGCAAAACTGAGGTTTTAAAAATTAGCCAAAGATTAAAGATAATTTAGACACAGTCGAATGGTTTTTGGTCATAAAGCCACTGTTAGAATAAACAGGATCACCACATAAAGTTTCCAGACTTAAACATACCCAATAAAATAGTCTCAAAACATATACAGCAACATTAATTCAAGGGTAAAACCGACAAATCTACCTTTCCATTGGAATGCATGAGGAAAAAAATTAGATCAAGACCAATTCCAGCAGTTAAGGACATATTACCGTGCTATGACATTTAACCACCAATATCACAACCACCAATAAAACCGGCTCAGGATTACAGGTATACAGGGATGAGACTTAGAAGCTCAGAAGCAACTCAATCACCTTTAGGATGTCTACTGTTGCAATGAATTCTCGAACTGGTTGCGTTTGGACATTTCTGCCCACAGTAAGCCCAATCTTTGGATACCACCCACAGTGACCACCAGCGTAGGTCTCACGGCCTTAGAGAAGCAAGACCTTGGTCTCCTGACCCAATCCCTCCACCTCGTCCCCAAAACAGACAGGAGAAAGGCGAGTCCACAAGAAAGAGAGAAAGGATAGAACATCTTTCCTTTTCTCACCAAGGGTCCTCAAACTAAGGGCATGCCTGAAATGCAGCTGGAGAAGGAAAGTTTCATTGTTTGTAAGATTAAAAGTTGCGTTTTGGACTCGACTGGCCTTTTTTAGTACTTAAAGCAAATCTTAAGGAAGGAAACAAGACTGTATTAATATCCAAAACGGTCAGAAAGGAGTGCTGACCTGCTCAAGATGCCAGCAAGGCCTGGGGGAGGAGGCAGAGCAGAATATGCCTGACGTGGCTAATAATTTTATTTCTTAATAAAACTTTTCTCTGTTTACTTGTTTGCTTATGTTATTAGTCAATATGGCCCCCTAGCACAATTTTTTTTTATTATTATTAATAAAGGAAGGAGGAAACCTCCCTGAGTTGAGAGGCTCGGGCTCAGGTCTAATCCTTTAAAGTTTCTCCCACTCTATCAAATGAGGGAATTGACCCCAGTGATCTAGCCTTTCAGCTAGGACACGTCAGGATTTCTATAGCTGTTTCATCTCTTTCCAAAGAAACAGAAGTGCCAAAGAGACTTTTGAGAACAGAAAAAAAGGAAAAAAAAAGAAGAAAATGAACTGAAACCTTAAACCACGAGCAGGGCCAAAGTGCGAAAGAAGTAGTTCCACTTCCTCCTAAGTATTTATGCCTAACTCTCCAGTTTTAGAAAAGGAACTTCAGGAAAACTTCATATAAATACGTATGTGTGTGCATTTTCAGATACTTACGAGAAAAAAGCTGAGGGACCAAAAGCCGTTATTTTTCCTTCCCCTGGGAAAGAGGAATGAAATCACGTACGTGAGGAGTATGAGACACGCCGCACAGCCGGCCACGCAAACCACCTGACCACACAAGATTAACAGCAAGGTTAGAGACGGGGTCACGGACAGGGTGAGGGGCAGGCAGAGGATCGGATCCCAGATCCCAAAGCTGTCAAAGGCAATTTTCTTGCACATGCCTTTTGTTAAGGACAAAGTGTTAACGAAAACAAATTTTTTTGTTTTGATTCTATTATTATATTTGGGGAGTTTGGGGGAAAATGATCACTTACCAGAGCAAACATGAATTGTAGTACAATTGTGGATTCCAAAAATATGTAGTACATTAAATGTATCGAAACAAGAATTCCGAAATAAAATGGGATGTCCACCAGGGCCTGTCCACACCAGTATGCTGAAGGACAGAGGCCTGAGATCCGTAACTGAGATTGGGCTTTTTGCTGGTGAAGAAACAGAAGGGATACGGGTGAGGCCAAGATCATGGGTAGAAGAGGTATTTTGTTTCTGTGAAAATGTTAATTTTTAGTAAAATTTTAGAAGTAGTATGCTGCAGCAGCTACTTTTTTTGGTGAAAAGTCCATGTTCTTGTATATAGCAAATCTGCCTTCAGGAATTTGCTAGCCTGGGTTTAGAAGGCAGGCCACAGGACAACTAAGACATTCACACTATCCCAGAGAAAATAGCATGTCTCCCAGGTGGAGCTAGCGGTAAAGAATCCACCTGCCAATGCCAGAGACGCAGGTTTGGGCCCTGGGTGGGGAAGATCCCCTGGAGGAGGAAAGGACAGCCCACTCCACTGTGCTTGCCTGGGAAACCCCATGGACCGAGGACCACGGCGGACCACAGTCCGTGGGGTCGCAAATAGTCAGGCACGACTGAGCACAGATGGCACGTGGCCAGAAAGAGCATTTTCCAAAATCCCTGCCATCCTGCTGGGGCGAGAGGATGGGGTCACCACTGGCCCTGCAGGAAGCGTCTGACCTGTGCCCCCTTTACAAGAATGGAGTCAAAAATTAGGAAATGTGGCATATCTTATATTTCACACTAAACAATTCCCTTTAGAATTGTAGATTAACTACACAAGTCAAAAGTAGTGCATTTCACCTCTGAAGTTGATGTGAAGCGATTCCCTTGTTAAAAATATGCATGTATTTGGCTGTGCTGGGTCTTGGTTGCAGCATGCGAGCTCTTAGCTCCAACATGTGGGATCCAGTTCCCTGATCAGGGATTGAACCTGGGCCCCCTATATTGGGAGTGCAGAGTCTTAGCCGCTGGGCCACCAGCAAAGTCCCTAGGGTGAGTCCCTTTAAAACCAAGGTTACTTTACTGTGGTCAGTCATGAACTTCCTCACCTCTTTGACATCACGATGAACCATTTAATAAAATGCATACTTAGATTAGAGTAATACAATTCATGTGTAAACATTTTCTCGTCTAAGACAATAAAATTCCAGCTTACTGAAGTCAGAGGGAATCATCTCTCCTCCTCTGCCCACCCTCCATGCGCCCCCTCCCCTCACCCAGCTTCTTACTTTGTAATCACTGACGCTGCTCATTCCAATGTAAGGAGAAAGGCAGTTTACGACGAGCAACAAAAGAAAATCCAAAAGGCCCATTCCCCATCTTGGGTTATCCTGCAAGTTCCAAACACATCCGTAAGCTACTGCGCTTGTTACCAATCACACAATCAAACACAAGGATCAAATACATTTAGGGAAAAGGTGAAAATGTCCAAATGGAAGGATATACCTGATTTAAGAAGCAAACAAAGAGCAAACATGTTTGTTACCCTTAAAGGCAGGTTCCATTCCCAGGAACTGCACGATTTGAAAAGAAATTTAAAATCTGAATTTTATACGCCTGTGTTAAGAAGACAGACAACAGTTTCTTTTGCATATTTGGACCTGGTGCGTGAAGACTAAGTCATTTCAGTCATGTCCGACTCTTATACGACCCCATGGGCTGTAGCCCTCCAGGCTCATCTGTCCATGGGATTCTCCAGGCGAGAATACTGGAGTGGGTTGTCATTTCCTCCTCCAGGGGATCTTCCCGAGGCAGGAATCGAACCTGTGTCTCTTATGTCTCCTGCACTGGCAGGAAGGCTCTTTACCACTAGCTCCGTATCTACCATAATCAAACACTTGTGTTAGGAAACATTTGGAGGCTGAGAAGTGGTTATTAAAATCATGTGTGATCAAAAGTTGCACTGCACTCCACAAGATATAAACGACAAAACAACCAAGACCCCAAAGGACACTGTAATATATAAAGCGACAGAGAGAACACTGAAATTGTAAAAAGAATCGTAATTTCAGGGTTGGACCACACATTCCACACTTGCTTTAATCAGCAACTATGAAATGCTCAGTAAATCCCCCAGGGAAATCTGACATAAGATGAAGAATTTGGGTTGGAGGCTTCTCTGGGTGTTCTAGGTTTTCCAAGAAAATCTGTTCATTCATTAATTTCAGAAACTATGTACTGGGTACCTAAGAAGTATAAAAAGCTATTCCAGACTATGAACCAAAGAAAGCCCAAATTACTAATATGACTCTTTAACAGTTCTCTGTCATTTTAGACGTCTCCATGTCCTTTAGGATCTTGGCCCTTTCAGGTTCTATGTCTTAGGGAGCTGGCTGTAATTTCTAACCAGACACAATTTTAGACTGCAAGAGTGGGGCCCGTGATACAGCATGATAGCGTATTAAGTGTGGCAAATGAATGGAGAAACAGAGCCACTTAAGGGGTCGAAAACAATAGGGAACATTCGACTTACTAGAATTCTATTATACATTTACATTTTCCCATAAACATTTTAAAAATGGTAATGAAGCTAAACATTCAGTTCAGTTCAGTTGCTCAGTCGTGTCCGACTGTTTGCGACCCCATGAATCGCAGCATGCCAGGCCTCCCTGTCCATCACCAACTCCCAGAGTTCACTCAAACTCACGTCCATCGAGTTGGTGATGCCATCCAGCCTTCTTATCCTCTGTCATCCCCTTCTCCTCCTGCCCCCAACCCCTCCCAGCATCAGAGTCTTTTCCAATGAGTCAACTCTTCGCATGAGGTGGCCAAAGTATTGGAGTTTCAGCTTCAGCATCAGTCCTTCCAATGAACACCCAGGGCTGATCTCCTTCAGAATGGACTGGTTGGATCTCCTTGCAGTCCAAGGGACTCTCAAGAGTCTTCTCCAACACCACAGTTCAAAAGCATCAATTCTTCAGTGCTCAGCCTTCTTCACAGTCCAACTCTCACACCCATACATGACCACAGGAAAAACCATAGCCTTGACTAGACGGACCTTTGTTAGCAAAGTAATGTCTCTGCTAAACATTAAGTGAGCTGAAAAACTCTTTATCTTTCAGAATAATGGCAAGCATGTATCGAATGCTTAC
>NW_011494943.1:2062366-2081179 GCF_000754665.1 Bison bison bison
CCTCTCACAGAAGTTACCCCTCTACTTACGGGCGGAAACGTGCTTCTCTCCGTCTTAATAAGCTCTGTGACATTAAAGATTCCAAGCAGGGCATTGCTAACAATCCCAATGAGAACAGGAAAACAGTTCATCCTCTTGGTATTGCATGCAACTGAAAATCTGTAATCCTTTAAAAAAAAAAAAAAGGCACGCAAATATACGCTCTAAATTCTTAGAGTAAATCTCCTTATTGCAGAGTCTGTAAACTATCGGGGTGGAATTAGGATAGGGAGACAATTTTCCTTGACACTTCTCCCTACTGGAATTGGTACAAGACTGCCTTATTTTTGTAATTCAAGTGACTTATTCTATACGTGAAATAAATGGACATTCACGAACATGAAAGATGTCAAAGATCTAGATTCTATGTGACAAGGAAAGTCGTAGGACTTGTCTGATACGATTTCAATTTAGAAAATATGTTTCTGAACATGAGATCATTCTAGATATAGTGAGTTGTGTTTTTATAAAGGAAAGAGTGTAGAAGATAATTACTAAATGCATTAATATGAATATAATACAGAAAAACGAATGGAATTATGAAGAGAATTTTACCTTCTATGCGACATACTCCAGTAACGTTTGAATTAATCTATTAAACAGTATTGCTTTTTTCTGCCTTATTGAGGTATAGCGAAAGTCGCTCACTTGTGTCCGACTCTTTGTGACCCCAGGGACTATACGGTCCATGGAATTCTCCAGGCCTGAGAGAGGGTAGCCAGTCCCTTCTCCAGGGGATCTTCCCAACTCAGGAATCGAACCCAGGTCTCCCGCATGGCAGGCAGATTCTTTACCAGCTGAGCTATCAAGGAAGCCTTATTGAGGTATAATTGGCAAATAAAACTGAAGTTATTTAAAACACTTGAAGTGTGCATTGCAGTGAGAATTCCCTGGTGGTCTAGTGGTTAGAACTTGGTGCTCTCCTCGCTGTGGCCCGGGTTCAATCCCTAGTCGGGGAACTAAGATCCCTTAAGCCACGCAGTTGTGCCAAAAATAAATAATGTGTACATCATGGCAACTTGATACCCATATAACTGTGAAAGGATTCCTCCCATCAAGTTAACTAACACATCCATACCGCACATGTATATGTGTGTGTATGTGTGTGTGTGTGTATATATATTTCTTTTTGTTGGGGGGGTAAGAATACTGGAGTGGGTTGCCATTCCCTTCTCCAGGAGATCTTCCCGACCCAGGGATTGAATTCGGGTCTCCCGCATTGTAGGCAGACGCTTTACCGTCTGAGCCACCAGGGAAGTATCTCATACGTGTATAAAACATTTAAATTCTTCCCTTAGCAAATTTTAATCACACCATACACTGTTACCAGCTACAGTCACAAACTCACATTAAAGCTCAGATCTTATTTATCCTATAGCTAAAAGCCTCTGCCCTTTTACCAACGCCGTCCTACTCGCCCACCTGCCCCTAGCCGCCACTTTCTACTCTCTGTTCTATGAGCTTGACGGTCTTTTTTTTTTTTAAGATTCCACTTCTAGGTCGTACCATATGCAGCATTTGTCTTTTTCTGTTTGGTTTATTTCACCTACCATAATGCCCTCCAGGCTCATCCATAGTGTCCTCAAAAGACACTTTGCTTTTATAATGAATAAAGTAATTTTAAACAACTTTATTAATAATAATAATAAAATTTATTAATTAAAAATGATCCTATTAAGAAGTAAAGAAGGTGGAAACTGTGCCCTGTAGAGGATTAAAATTTCATACCTTCTTCTAAAAGCAGCAAAGCAGTGTTCAAGTTGTATTGATTATAGAATAATTGAGCTGCTTTTCTATGATTTACAAGTATTTGGATGTGGCAAAAAGCCATGCATGATAAAAGTCCATGGAGGCAAAAAAAAAAAAAAAGATTCAGATATATTCTTTCCCTTGGAATTATAATTTGAATTGTTGAATGTGTATGTCTTTTAGACAAAGGTACTTAGTGGTAAACAGAAGCAGATCTTTTTTCCTTCCCACTTAAAATCTATTTAAAAATAAAATTTGGTTTGACAATCTTTTTAAAAAAGTCCATGGAGGCAAACGTACCCTGTGGCCACCAGACACGATGATGGCTCCGTTGTAGGAAGGGTCGTCTGAGCCGTTTCTATTTCTAGCATCATCTACTTCCAGAACTAGATTCTGATGCTTCAGGGACTGCACAGCGTCTTCAATACTGGATCCTGAAGAAGCCCGTGAAGAAGGCAGCACGAGAGCAGGAAGGTCAGTGTCAAGGCTTTAGGATAACGGTTTCGTCTTCTGTGAAGGAATGGTGCCCTGCCCCGGCAGAGCCCCTGTCACACTCCCAGCTCAGGAAGCGCTCTCTGATGCTGGGACCTAAGACTCCAGCCCACGCTCTTGACCCTCTCCAGAAAGTGTTCACTTCTCTTGCAATTCTTAGTTATTTCCTGAGAAATCTGTGATTCTCACGGAAATAAAACTTTTTATTAGTGAATGTTACAGACTTTCCAGAACTCTGCAATGTCTGTAATTACAAAATACACACAAAATCCCCCCTCAGGACCCAGACGTGGGGACCAGGGTACCCCAGCACGATGCTTACAGCCCTGGTGACTGAGTCACGAGACCGGCACAGAATCAAGCAAGCTTGATATTCTCCATTCTTCCATTATTTCTCTTGATTCGAAAACAAGTCCTTCAGTTTCCTCAACCTGAAGATGAGGCAGGCTAGACAGGCCCTGCTTCCGCCCCTCATGTTGTTGTCAAGACAGATTTGTCTGCCTCTCAACTTTGCCCTCCTCAAAGTTCTTTGATAGTGAAAACTGAAGACTACAGCCTTCTTGGTGGGCCAGTGGTTTGGACTCCACGCTCTCACTGCTGAAGGTGTGGGTTCAGTCCCTAGCCAGGGAACTAAGATCCCACAAGCTGCATGGCATAGCCAAAAAAAAGCTCACTGAGGCTACACTGAAGGCCTGTCGCTCACCTGTATTGTTGATGATCAACAGGTTGGTCAGAGGAGGTTGAGGGAGCTGTTCCAGAGAAAGGAAGTACATTCCGGGTGAAAACTCCCAGCGATGATCATGAAAATACACTGAATACACGATCTTCTCGCAGACAGTGGGGATTAAGGCAATTCCGAACACCACTAACCTAAGTCAGAGAAAATGAAACCGTGAGTCTAAAACACGTTCCCTCTGATTAAGTCACAGACACGCTCTTTAAAGGCCAACCTATGGAAATCCAACACGCAGACATGCCATGTAGTTACACAAAATGAAACCCAGAGTGGGATTAATCTGAAAGTGGGCCCACATTTTAGCATGATTGTATCACGTTGCCAGGCGTCCGAGGGGGACGGAGGACCAGAGGAGGAGGTGAGGTCCGGAGGGTTCCTCCTCGGGCGTGCTGGCTGACCAGGACGCGTGGAAGAGTCTGCGGGACCTCAGACAGCCTACCTAGGGGGTGCTTTTAAAATATCTCTTTACTCTTGTTGCTTCATTCTTCTTTCATTTTTATTTTTTATATTATAAAAGTATGACAACACATTTACAGGAGATTTGGAAAATACAACGTGACATATGGCTCCACTATACATTACAGTTACTTTTTAACTAGATAAATTAAGATTTTTAGCTGGGGTTTCAGCATTAAAAGTCTCAAAAATGAACAGAATAGACAGCAAAGTAGGCTATATTAACAGTAGACCTGAAAAGCACTATGGACCAATTCAACATAATAAAGATTTATCCGATATAGAAAAGTGTGATGGAGTCAGAGGGCCTGTCTCGAGAGTTCTGGACGGCAAGGAGCCGTGCTTCACGCTGTGGCTCCAAGTGCGCCACGAGCACGATTTCAAGTGACACTTGACCTTCTGTCCGCTGTTACTTGACATGTATCTTAACTTTGATGAACCTACATGCAGCACTGAATATGCCAGCTTCAGATCCTAGAACTCACTCCAACAACCGTAAGTAAAACACTTCCAAGCCGTCTTTCTGTTTCACTAGCAAGTATGTGCGTCCACTCTTTTCAGTAATCTCCTCCCTATCAGACCTCAGACTCTATCAGCCTCTCGGCTTCTAGAGAAAGAACAACGAAGTCCACCAGAGAGGATTCCCCTCCCGTCTTATGAACGACAAAGAAGACAGATCCAAGGACGCGCCGAGGTCCCATTCCACCCCTCTGGTATCACAGCCTCTGCTCGCATCACAGGCCGGCCTCAGTGCTCCTCTGGACCTGCTCCACCCCACTCCTGGGACCTCCCACACTGAGTTCATTTTTCCTTCATCCTCCGTGACGTCCCTGCTACTGGCTCATTCCTATCATCACTAAAGCATGTTCTCTCTCTCTTCATAAAGAAATAATGAAATTTCCGTCTGACTGCAGTCTCCCTTCAGCTACTGATCATAGAAAGAACAGTAGAAATTCCCTCTGTGGTCAAGCACCTCACAAGCGTTATCTACTTTCAGGCTTTCTCTTCGTAAAACCTGAAGGACTTTCCTTTTGCCAAATAAAACAGATGCTTTCGGTTCTGAGCCATCATCCTCCACCACTTGTCTGCTAATCCCTTCCCGTTCTCTAGTCTTGGCTCAAAGGTGAGCATTTCAATGAGACCAACACTGACCCACCTGTCGAGAATGAACCCTAGCTCCCTCCCCAGCTTCTTGGTCTACTCTACTTTGTATAAACTACTATATAATGTATTTAGTTTTTATATTTATCATTTTTTACCTTTTCCCCCAATCAGAAGGTAAACACTAACAGAAGGGTACAGATCTCAATCAAGGTATGTAGAACAGTTTACAGGCTTCAGTAAAGGTTTGTGGTGTACTGAACAAACAGCATGGTTATTGGGTAGTTACTTGATTGGTGCTTTTCTCCCTGACAAGATCGTCTGTCTCAAGGCCTTTTCAGTGGTATTTAACTACCGCAGGACATTACTGCAGACACTCAAAACAAACCTATTACATGAATGAAGAAATCAGTAGACGTATTTTCTTGACATTGGGACCTTTTATGCATATATGGGTAGAAGGCAACGGCACCCCACTCCAGTACTCTTGCCTGGAAAATCCCATGGATAGAGGAGCCTGGTAGGCTGCAGTCCATGGGGTCGCTAAGAGTCAGGCACGACTGAGCGACTTCACTTTCACTTTTCACCTTCATGCATTGGAGAAGGAAATGGCAACCCACTCCAGTGTTCTTGCCTGGAGAATCCCAGGGACGGGGGAGCCTGGTGGGCTGCCGTCTCTGGGGTCGCACAGAGTTGGACACGACTGAAGCGACTTAGCAGCAGCAGCAGCAGCATGCATATATGGACTAAAGACTTGAAGAGTCTGATAAGGGCTTCTCTGGTGGTCCACTGATTAAGAACCAACCTTCCAATGCAGAGGACACGGGTTCAATCCCGGGTCGGGGAACTAAGATCCCACGTGCCTTGGAGCAACTAAGCCTGAGCACTGCAGCTGGAGAGACGCCAGCACGCCCCAGGGAGAGACCGCGCCCTGCAGCCAGGACAGCACGCAGACGAGAATAAGTAAGTGAGTAAATATTTTAAAAATAACAAAACAAAAAAATTTCTTAAAAAGTGCGATACTCACAAGGACAGGAAAATCTTGCTCTCATTCCTCAGCTTTAAGAAGCGGAGTCTCGCCACCGCACAGACTTGGCGTCTCCACAGAGCTGCAGAGCTGGCGGCCTGTTTCACTTCCGGAAGGGCACCAAGAGCCTGCTGGGCTTCAGACTCCGCTCCAGGGTCTCGGGTCACGTCGATTTCCGCCAGGCCCCTGACACCGGGATCTGTAACCATGTGATAAACTATTACAAGAGGTTACTTTACTTACATTTTCTCTTTAGAAACTTTGAGAAATGATGTTAGACTATTTGAAGCAACACTGCTAACACATCGACTGCTGATAGCTATAACTTTTACATTCAAATCTTTCCTTCAAACAAATGTAATGGATGCAGTCAGTTTGAGGGCATGGGTTAGGCATCTAGAGTGCATGACTTCATTCGTATCTGTAGAGAAAGCTCTTCACTGAGGGATTTGTGCAGAGCGTGTCTTATGCAAAAACACCATGATAAATGTCTACAGCCGAATTTCCTGAAAATTCTTCTCCTTCCTTCGTCTCCTCCAGAGGATCAGTTTATCACCGACGGTTGACATTCAGTAACTTTTTCAAGACACCGTGGTGTTAAGTAAGAGAAAGTCCATGAAGATCCCTGTTTGAGTCCCACCCACACCACACGTGAGCCGTATGACTGCGGCTGATCACTCAGATGTGTAAATCTCACTTTCTCACCTACGTCATAATATAAATAAAATAACTTATGGGGATTAAGAACAACAGAATCCTGGGTTTCCCCGGTGGTCCAGTGATTAAGACTCTGCCTTGGAATGCAGAGAACACGGGTTCGATCCCCAATCTGAGAAGATCCCACAAGCTTTGGGGCAATCAAGCCTGTGTGCCCCAAAGCCCATGCTTTGCAACAAGAGAAGCTGCCACAAGAAGAAGCCCGTGCCCCACAGCTGGAGAGCAGGCCCCTCTCGCCACAACTAGACAAAGCCCACACACAGCAAAAAAGACCCCGTGCAGCCATCGATAAATAAATACTTTTAAAGAGTAAAAATAAAATCAGGTTTAAAAAAAACCCAACAGAATCCAACAGTTGAGCATTATGTCTGGCACATAGTAGGCTTCTAAATTCTTCAAATTAGTATTACTATAAAGTAAGAGAAGATAACGTCTTATTTAATTATCTGCCATGAATATGTTAATTAGAATGAGTTGGTTAGCTAGGCAAGAGAACATTCTTACAGGGAATGGCAAGAAAGAGACAAACCTGGATTTAGGACGTTAGCAGAGAGCTACTGAGGGATAGTGGTGGGCACTGCAGAGGGAAGAGGTTAGACCCGACGGGGGGCACACAGCATCACAAGGAGACTGGTCTGGCCCCAAGCCTGATGATGTTACCATAAAACATTTACGATACCTTAAAAGGTGGATGGCCCCCTTTATGCCTAATTCACCTTCTAGTTAGAATTCCACAGAAAAATCTATAAATATAAATTAACACATGATCATTTTCTTTTTCCTTAATTTCCTGCTAGACACACATTTTTATACCTGGCCCATTAATTGCTGATCTGCCTTTTAGGTTCAAGAATACTTCATTTAGAGTTGTCATGGAAACACCAAAATTCATTATGCCCTGGTCAGAAGAGTTTTCAAGGTCTCTGCAAAGATCTAAAAAGCAAAGTAACAAAACAATGCAATTATTATTGGTAAAGAGTACACTAAAATACTAATTGCTAACAATTACTCAGGATAGATAAATCTGAAAATATTTTCACATTATAGATGCCAGCAATTCAAGAAAACATTCCCATAAGGTGTTCTCTTGTCCTTCAAATCATTTTTGTTATTTTACATCTCTATTATAGTTTCATAAACTTTAAAATCTCCTGCATTTCTATGGCCATGTGTGTGTTTATATCTGTATGTCTATTTAAAAACTCAAAAAACTTCAAAATAAAAATTCAGGCGGCATGGAATAAACTGAATTTTCTTCTTTGAACTTTCCAAATTTTTTTATAATCAGTATCTTACATTCATAATTAAAATTATAATTACCAAGAAACTATAGACCTGCTTGTAAATGTTTTAAAAATGTTTATTGAGCCTGTATCTCAAACAGAAATGAAAGGTTTCTGCTGATTCAGGAAAGATATATGTCAAAGCTTCGTTTAATGTTGATGAAGAGAGCAAACCCGAGTTTCTCAGTGGACTACATTCAGGGAAACTTAGTTGCTCTCTCATCAAAACCATGTCCAAGTAACACACTTCATTACATTGGAAATGGGAGGGAGAGTACTTATGGATACTTTCATGTAGAAGCTTCAGAGCAGGACTTGGAGAGCCGCAGAAAATGCAGTCAGCATCATCGTGGGCCAGGGGCTGTACTCTATGTGGTCACACAGTCTGTTACCTGGAAACTTGTCTGTTCTCTCCAGGGGCAAAGTATACACAAGTTTTTCTTCACTTTCTGCTGTTAACTTGGCATCTGAGATGTGCTGTGTGATGAGGGATGTGATTCTCTCCGTATTGCACCTTTCATTCCTGTGTAAACTAAATTTTCAAAAGAGGCATGAGTCCTTCAAGTTCTTCTCAAATATGACTGCTCACTAAAAGACAGTTTTTGGTTAAACAGTCTGTATATATTACAGGCATACCCTGCTAACATCAGTAACCGGTTCTGACATTCTAGGAAGTGGATTTGGAATACAATTTTAGATTTTTAGGACAAACCGTTTTATTAAAAATGATCAACTGCTTTTAGGGGGACACAACTGCAGATTTTTCCTATATAAATATTGCCAAAAATGTTGTATTGAAAGATACAGACATTTTTAGAAATTTGCATGCTTAAAACCAAGGTGTAACCAATAAGAAAATGTTAACAAGATATTTCGTAGTGTCTATTGTAAATCAATCCTCTCCCCAAATGAAGCTGACTTTTCTTACAGTTCTAAAGATTACATGGAATTACAATATGGTCACCCCTCATGTGGATACAGTCTTATCAACAACAATCACACCCAGAATAAGTTACCTTAAGTGATATCCAATACCCCATTTCCGCTTCAGGAACAGAGACGACCCTGCGCATCTGAGTTTCCCGTTAGACAGAAACACTTTCCTATCTGAGTAGAAAGAGAGAAAGAGTAAATTTTGTAAACTGCTTGTATAGAACATTCTTTCTGGAGACCAAAACTGGCTGGATTTTTCAGGATGAATGCAACCTCGGTACCTAGAGTTCCTAGATGCTGCTACTTGACACCAGTCTCTACCCTGGGACTGACAGTGCTGACCTGGGCACACAGAGGCTTGAGATGGGCTGATGCATTGGGTCTTGCACTTTCAAGGCTCAATCAACACCATGAGAACCTGCTTGGACCATGCCTCCTAGAAGATGTAATACACCTTCAGGGGGAGCAGGACCATGCCTCCTAGAAGATGTAATACACCTTCAGGGGGAGCAGGACCATGCCTCCTAGAAGACGTAATACACCTTCAGTGGGCTGAGTTACCTAAGTCACCCTCGAAAGGGAAATCCACCCTAAATATTGATTAAAAGGACTGATACTGAAGCTGAAACTCCAAAACTTTGGCCACCTGATGCAAAGAGCCCCCCCATTGGAAAAGACTCTGATGCTGGGAAAGATTGAGGGCAGAAGGAGAAGGGGACGACAGAGGATGAGATGGTTGGATGGCATCACTGACTCAATGGACATGAATATGAGCAAACTCCAGGAGATAGCGGAGGATGGAAGCCGGGCGTGCTGCAGGCCATGGGGTCGCAAACAGTCGGGCACGACTAAGCGGCAACAACAGCGAAAGCCAATGGCCATTCAACCACCAGCTGAACTGCCAACTCTGCAACACAAAGGCCAAGTGAATGCCTATTGATTTAGGGCACCGAGCTTCGAGATGGCTTGTGACAGCAGTTTTGAGGCAGGAGACAATTGACACAAGAGATAAAGTGCATCCAACCTTGATTTCATGTGGGAAACTTCGGATACTCTTACAAGGCACATCAACAGCAAAAATTTCTCTCCCTTCCCTGAGACCCTTTCTGACCTCATTTTCCCCAGATTCCTTCTCTACATGATCTCTGGCCTCACTGAAACCGTCCTCCCCACCTGCCAAGATTTCCGAGGCAAAATGTTTGCTGTCTCTCTAATTCTCCAAACTTCACACCCGACACCTCACTCAGTAAAGAAAGGATCTCCCTAGAAGGGCACAAAGGACTGCAAATTTAAAATAGAGTTTTTCCCAGCTAAACATTCCTTTCTACTCAACAAAAAATATATATTTTTGTATGTGTATGTGCTAAGTCACTTCAGTGGGAAGCCACATATTTTTGTATACCCACACACACACACACACACACACACGCATACACAATACAGCTTCCCAGGTGGTGCTAGTAGTAAAGAACCTGCCCACCAGTACAGGAGATGTGGATTTGATCCCTGGGTCAGGGAAATCCCCTGGAGGAGGGCGTGGCAACCCACTCCAGTGTTCTTGCCTGGAGAATCCCATGGAGAGAGGAGCCTGGCGGGCTACAGTCCATGGGGCTGCAAAGAGTCGGACACGACTGAACCGACTTAGCACGCACACACACACATAAAAAGTAACACTGGCATTTCAAATTTTTAAAAATATGCACTTGTGATTAATATAAACAGCCCAGAAAGTTACAGACAGGAGGATACATAAAGCGTGAGTCTGAGAACTCACTGGGGTCAGAATGCCTGGACGCCAAGTGCCACTTTCAGATGCCCTTTCTCAGATGCACGGCAAATGAGACTCTCTTCTTTCCAACAGACGTTAGAGAGAATCTCTCTGGTATTCAGCCCTTGAATACCGAGTCAGTATAAAGAACCCAAGACTCACCAGCCAGGATGTCAGCCTCGTCCGTGAACTGCGTACTAAAAAGGATCGTGTGGTTAGTTTTCCGCTCCTTCAGGAAGTTCCACACGAGGTACCTTGAGAAAGGATCCAGTCCAGCAGTTGGCTCGTCCAGGAGCAAAACCTGCAGTGGAGAGCACGCGAAAGCACCTTCTGTTTAGAGAGAGGCTCTTCCGAAAACAACACGGAACCCAGTATGACATCTGCGTTCAAACAGAGTCCTTCATCGGATCCCTAACAGGCTCGCGTGGCCCTTTATTATAAATTTACTCTCACGTTTGGCAACTAAAGTGCAGTCTGGACTTTAACAATCATTTTACATCCTACAATCCAGATTCAACTCAAAGATATTTTTATCTCTTACCTGAGGATCTCCTAAAATGGCAATCCCAAATGTGAGTTTTCTCTTCTGTCCACCACTTAACTCTTTAGCGATGACATCTTGAATATTGTGCATGTCTAATTCCATCATAATGCCTTTTACCTATCAAAAAAACTACATTAATAGAAAACATTTTACCCGAAGCAGTCTTAATTTGCTAATAGTTAGAAGGAATTTATTCTAGAACTCCATTGATTAAGTTTTATTTATGAAAGAGTAAAGTAATAGTTGAACAAAAATATGATCAGGAGCAAACTAAGTAAATTATTTCCAAAGTCATCAATTCTAATATGTTCATCTACCTCTTGTTCCACTTCTTTCGGTGGAATCCCTTTTATTTTAGCAAATAGCCTGAGGTTTTCTCTCACAGTAAGAAAATCGAAGTAGATATTAAATTGTGGACAAAATCCAGTGTAATTTCTGATTTCTTCCATGTTTATTATTTCAGAGAGTTGGGTGTTGTAAATAGTGGCAGAGCCTATGGATAAAAAAATGTAAGTCTTTAACACCAGGATATTAACTCTATGCAGAGTGATAATATAGGATATTCACTGAAGAAACTCCCATTTTATAGCTATGTAATTAATACATTGAAAAGATGCAGATTATTCTTGACATAAATACCACTGTCCAAAGCAATGCAAAATATACACGGAATGACAAATAATAGTGAAAAAGAGATACAAGCATTTTAGTTTACGTAAACACGAAATAAATATTTCCCATTTTAAATGGCTCAACTTTGCAAAAAGCCTCTTTCTGAGAAACGTTTTTCTTTCACATAACCAGACTGAGGAAGCTGTTCAGCAGCCACCTTGGTTTGTAAAATTCTCTTCTCACCTTCAGTGCAAGCAGACCAGCCGCCAAGGATGCTCAGCAGCGAGGATTTGCCAGCTCCGCTGTGGCCAAGAATCGCCGTGAGCTGGCCTTCATAGACGTCAAGACATATGCCTGTTTCCGGATAAAATCTGAAAGTTAGACTTTGGATAATACTCCAATGAAGTGGGCCTTAAAAAAAAACAACACTGAAAGAGTAAAGTGTACCTCCGCACTTCATTTCATTTCACTGTATTTTAATATGACGTTTTACAATTATATATCTACTTGTGTCTATTTATGAAGACAAAGCCTCACTTCCTCTGAAGAAATTAGATCAAGACTGGAAATATAAATCCCCACTTTCCTCCCTACCACAAATACTTTGAATGTCAAAGGATATATACAGTTAATATTAGAGAACATAGCCACAGATATGAGGATAAAAACAGAGGAAGCAGAGTATGTATTAATACTTCCTGGACAAAGGCAGGTCTCCATTTCTACTAAGAAGCAGTCTCACTGAGGGTTCCAGAGCCAGATACAGAGACAAAGGAGCGGCGTATGCTGTCTACTCTATCTTAGCAGGCAAGGGGGTCGGTAAGGACAGGGTGCTCAAGCTTCCCTGGCACCAGTCAGCTTCTGACCCATATCCCAAGTGTGGGCGTGGTCTCAGAGAGGGCTGCTGGGATCCAGCACGCGTCACAGGCTTCCTCATACATGCATGCTTATGACTTGACAGTGTTTTAACATTTGAGAAATTATCTAACTCCATTGGGAAGCAGCAAAGAGTTCTATGAGCATCCCAGAATTGTTGAGACTCTCTGAAAATGTAAATCGTGGGGTTAAATTGTGAGAGAATCAAAAATAAAGCAAAGCACAGCCCAAAACAGATGATGAAAAGCCCTATGAAAATATTAACACCAACAAATCTGGTGATGCTCCAAGCTAGCGTCAAAGATTACACACTTGCATATTTAGTACAATCCCATTTCTTAAACTGTCTCATCCATACACAGAAAAATATGTATTAGTGATTATGCCTCATAGTAGAAATTAAAAAAAAACCATTCCTTTTATCTATATTCATTCTCTAATTTTCCATTATGACTATTTGTATTTTCAAGAAGTGAAAAACATTTAAAATTAGAAACATCAAAACAAGGAGTTGTTCTCTTTACCTTGCAATGCTTCTACTTTTTCAGGTTTTCCTTTATATTCTTTTCTAAGATTTCTGATTCTGAAAGAAGATTGAAGACTATGAGGTGATTACAGTTTCTGATGACGCAGATGACGCCACCGGCCAACACTACCGCTCATGATTGACCGTAACCTTCCCCACAGGAGGGATTTATTGTCGGAGTTCTCAGGAGCACGGGGAGACCCCGGTTGAGCGAGGGGGTGGAGGTGGGACCCGCTTCCCACAAACTGGTAAGAGGATCCATCTTAACGGGAAGAGGAGGGCAAAAGCCCCTGCCGGGCCCAAAGGAGATTTCCACTGGCATTTCATAACTTCCAGCTGCGTTAGCAAATGAAGGGGAGCTACTGTTGGAAGAAAGCCAGGAAGAAGCCAAGGAGGGGGAGCAGTGGAGAGAGGCTTCCTCTCTCTTGATTATTCAATGGTTCTTCTCTTCCTCGGGCAAATTTATCAAAATAATAGTGGCTTCTGCCCTGTGTTTCATTTGTTTTCCCCACCTTCATTCCCAGCATAAGACACAGAGCCTGGGACTCCACCACGCTTCTGAAGCCATTCTCAATGAAGTTACCCATGAGGTCCTAAGTAGCACATCCAGCGGTCACTTTTCAGCCCTTGTTTCATAAACCTCATCACTGACTTGACAATTGCAAACCCTTGTCTTCTTGTCCTTAGCTCTGTTCACTTCTGGTTTCCACCTCGATCTCAATATTCCTTCTGGGCATACCTTATGGACTCCTTAAATTGGACTCTATACCGACCAGCTATTTTTCTTATTCTCAGATCGTTGCCATACAGTATCAGCCCCTCTTCCTGCTTCCTCTCTTACCAAAAATTCTCATTCTCAAGTCTGTGTCTTTAGATCTTTCTTCAAAGCTTCAGATTTATGAACTCAGCCTTCTATTATATATCTGTACATGGATATCAAACCCGCATGGATAATAAATTGACATGTACACACTTCCTTTTATGTAACAGACATATTGCTTAATTATCTCACTGACTCAAGAAGAAGCCACTGTACTATGGAATTACATCACACATTTCTTGGGAAGAAGTGAGGCTTGGAGAGCTCAGAGTTTACCAGAAAGTCATGGAGCCACTAATTAAGAAGAAGTCTTTCAGGATGAAAGCAAAAATATCTGAAAGAAAGGAACTTCCAAAAACACATCATCGACTAATGCAGATTCATGTTGATGTATGGCAAAACCCATCACAATATGATAAACTAATTATACTCTAATTAAAAAAAATTTTAAAAAGAATGAAAGCACATCATCCCGAATGGATAAAGAAGTGGTGGTACATACATACAATGGAATATCACTCAGCTGTAAGGAATGCATTTGAGGCAGCTCTAATGAGGTAGACGAATCTAGAGCCTATTATACAAAGTGAAGTAAGTTAGAAAGAGGAAGACAAATATTGCATGGTAACGCATATATGTGGAATCTAGAAGGATGGCACTGATGAGCCCATCTGCAGGACAGCAACAGAGACACAGATGCAGAGAACAGACTTGTGGCCCCACTAGGGGAAGGAAGGGGTGGGGCAGATGGAGAGAGTGGCTCTGACCACACACAGGATCCTATGTAGAACAGATGGATAGCCAGCGGGGATTTGCTGCATGACTTGGAGCTCAACCTGCTGGTCTGTGACACCCTAGAAGGGTGGGATGGGGTGCGAGGTGGGAGGGAGGTTCAGGAGTGGGGGACGTGTGTGCCTGTGGCTGATTCACACTGATGTATGGCAGAGACCAACACACCATTGTAAAGCAGTTATCCTGCAATTACAAATAAATAAATCTTTAAAAACCACATCATCCACAACAGTGGACCTGTGGTCGTCCTTGTGGCAAGTTAATTTATCACACTTTTACCTAAATGTGTACAAAGTCACATAAACTGTTAAGTCACCTTATGGCTTCTTTTCCGTGGAACTCTGGAGACACTGGCTCGAAAGAATCATCACAGGAGAGCTCAGAATTCATTTCATTCCCAAAGACTTCATGGTGAGTGTTTTTGTGTTGCGACCAAAAGGAAGACTTCAGGAAAAACAGTGGTGAATGCCGCTGGCCATTTTCATCTGAGCCATAAAGACATGATTCCATGTTGAGTCAAGCAAACAGCATCAGTGAAGAACTACACCTGTCATAGTGTAGCTTGATGGCAATTTCTTCTACACATTAATGACTTCTATTCATTTTTTCCAGTTTTATTGAGAAATAATTGACATACATAATTATATAAGTTTAGGGAGTACAGCATAATGGTTTGATTCACAAACAGTGTGAAATGATGGCCACAATAGGTTCAGCTAACATCCTTCATCTCATAGAGATAGGATGAAAGAAGGAAAAAAAAAATTTCTCCTTGTGATGAGAACTCAGGATTTATGCTCTTCACAGCTTTTCTACATATCACACAGCATGTTCCCTACAGTCATCATGCTGTGCGTGGATACTACTTATTTATAACTGGAATTTTGTACTTCTTGACTGCCTTCCTCCAGTTTTCCCTGCATATAGCTCCATTTTGCTATTTTTGTTGTTTAGTCACTAAGTCGTGTCTAAATCTTTATGACCCCAATGGACTGCAGCCCACCAGGCTCCTCTTTCCATGGGACTTCCCAGGTAAGAACACTGGAGTGAGATGACGTTTCTGGCTCCAGGGGATCGTCCTGACCCAGGGATCGAACCTGCATCTCCTGCGTGGGCAGGCGGATTCTTTACCACTGAGCCACCAGCGAAGTTCATACCTCCATATACCCCTGTATATGAATGGTAGAATCAATTAAAATATTTGACATTTAAATGAACTTATATTCTAATAAAGAAACGGGAATATAGGGCAACAGTTAAAAGCAAGGGCAGCTCTGGATCTAAAGCATCAGAAAAAATAAAATGAGATGGAACTTTAATGATATATCCACGGAACATGAATTTACTGGTGACAAGAAGAGGAAATTCAATAGGCTTTTCCAGAGACCATAGGAGAACCAAAGCAGCACAGAGCGTCTGCGTGTCATGCCCTGTCGCAAGCCAGCACTGTGAGCAGACACAGGGGCCACGCCAGGACAGGGACTGATTCGGGGGAGATGCACACGGAGCTGCGTGCAGGAAAGAAAGACGCTGGGGACGTGGAGGAAACATAAGGGAAAAGCAGAGCTGGAAAACGGGTCTTTGCAGAGAGAGACAGAAAGGAGGGAGCGATGAGCCTTCAGAAACTCAATGCGGGCAAGAGGAGAGGCTCAAGGATGAACCTGCGCCGAGAACAGCTAGAGGTGAGCCAGCCAGAAAGGGGAGCTGCGCTGTGCAAAAGCAATGGGAAAAGCGGGGAAACGAAAACTGGGAAATACATGCATCTTCACGTGAATTCATTTCATTCGGAGAAGAAAGGCATAGTAATTATGAACGCGTGGAGGACTTAATAAGAAAGAACAGAAATGCTACCTATTAAAATAGGAATTAAATTCTAGATGGAAGTATTGGAGAAAAAATTTTTTCATACAGTTAAACTGTTTGGGCCACCAAGGGGTTTCCCTGGAGGCTCAGACAGTAAAGAATCGGCCTGCAGTGCAGGAGACCTGGGTTCGATCCCTGCGTCGGGAAGATCCCCCGGAGGAGGAAATGGTAACCCACTCCAATACTCTTGCCTGAAGAATCCCATGGACAGAGGAGCCTGGTGGGCTGCAGTCCACAGGGTCACAAAACTGTCAGACGCGACTGAGCACACACACCAAGGGAATACAGGTATATTAGCTCCTGGGGTTATGTGTGTAGACTACACTTGCGTTTTATAATAATTATTTAAAAGTTGGTTGTAGAGTTTATTATTTTATTTGTAGAACATTATATAAAGCATTCCCGTTAGACTGATTTTTTTTCACAAAAGGGAGAAGAAGTTATCCATTAACTTTGCACTGTAAATGTTAGTATTTTGAGATGCAGAAGAACAAGTTTACTAGAGGCAAATATTAGCAGGAGTGATGTGATGAGCTATCTTATCTTACGGCTGTGAACTCAAGTGCTAAGAAGCAGTGTTCTCTAATGGTTGATTTAGGTGTCTCCTTTCTTCCCCTGTTAACACACACACACACACACACACACACTCCTTACTTCTTACTTTTATAAAAGATATAAACCAACAGAAATGCAAGTGGTTTTTCATTAAAATGTCTCAACAAAATAGTTCCATTCGGATCATTAAACAGTGAGATGCAAATGAGGAAATTCTACTGTTTTGCATGTTTTCCCTTTCCTCTGCAATCAGAAATGCTTTTAAAATGACAGGTCAACAACCTTTCAAGACACAGAATTACTTTAAATTCAACTCTAATCACATCACACTATTACTTACCAGGCAAAATGTGCTCAAAATATAATGTTAATGTCAAATAGAGCAGAGTGTCAAATGCCAGAAGGAAGAAGATCACTATCATTGTGTATGACTCCCCAGAGGGATCAGGGAATACAACACCACTCACGTGATACTCTTGATGCGAAATCTGAGACCACAAAGAATAAAATACAGTCAAAGTTAGACACACTGATAAAACTGAAGGTCTTTTAATGATGCTGCATAGGCAACTACAATTTTAATTTTAATATTCTTTTTCCTTAAAAAATGCTTCGTGAAGTTCTGAGTAGCCATGTTGCTTTTGACAAATAAAATTATTGTCACCGAGTGGGAAATGCTCTAAGAGAAGGTAGGACAATTGAAGAACCGAAACTTAATTGATTCATTAATCAGAAATCTTCAGGAAGGGGATTTAGAGAAGTGGGAAAGCAAACAAAAATAATTTATTCTGGGAAGAGAAACCCAGAGATGGCAGGGAAGTGAGAGGCCATTTGAAGGAAGTATGAAAATCCCAAGTGTTCATATGTTGCAGATGTGTTAAAACACTAGGTAAGTACTGAAGACTTGAAGAGGTTGATTTTAAGGGTAATAAAGATAAAACAGATCACAAATACCATAGCTAAGCTTCACAGCGCATTGTTCTAGCCTCATACGTAAATAACAGCACAATTCCCTGTGAGCTCGATTCCAACATCCTGACTTTGCAGACGAGCAATGAAAAACTGCAGAAGCCTGGTGATCCAGCCGAGGTGACTCAGCAGGAAGTGACAGAACTGAGCCTAATTCCTGGTGCCTGGCCCTGAGCCCAGCTCAGATCCTGAGCAATTATTTTTCTCATTTAAATTTCCCAAGAGTTTACAAATGATCTGTTTGATAACTCTGATAAGATCTTTTTTAAAGATTTTTTTTGGATGTGGACCATTTTCAAATTCTTTATTGAACTCATTACAATATTCCTTAAGTTTTATGCTTTCTTTTTGCTTTTCTTTTTTTGGCCGAGAGGCCTGTGGGATCCGAGCTCCCCGACCAGGGATGGAACCTGCACCCCCTGCGTTGGAAGGTGAAGTCTTAACCACTGGGTTGCCAGGGAAGTCCCGATAATATTTTTTATTTAACTTTTCAATAGCATAATTTCTTAAGATTCAGGGTGATTGATCATTAAGCTTGAGGAAGTACCAAACTGTCTCAATAATGCTGAAACTCTAATAAATAGTCACTAGATGGCTGTGCTCTTACCTGAGCCACCCCAGCAGTGAAGGCAAAAGGGCTAAACAGACATAAAGCCCATCCCAGTGACGACGGGAGCTGTCTGTACAACGCGGTGAAGCCCAGACAGCCCCAAAACACAGTGAAGAGAGAGCCAACCACGCCAGTCAGGATGGGCCTCTTTATCAGCACGCAGAGGAGGAAAGCCAGTGCTATCTGAAGGAAGAAAGAAAAGTTCCAGAAGGTATATTATTTCCCTCTGAGAATCATGAATAGCAATATTCACTCGTTCATCACGTGAACAAAAACTTTCTCAAAAACATACAGAAACCAGAGTACAAAATGAGAAGCTCTAGGCTACCAATACTTTGAAGAAAT
>NW_011494943.1:2081279-2083014 GCF_000754665.1 Bison bison bison
GCTGCTAAGCCGCTTCAGTCGTGTCCGACTCTGTGCAACCCCACAGACGGCAGCCCACCAGGCTCCCCCGTCCCTGGGACTCTCCAGGCAAGAACACTGGAGTGGGTTGCCATTTCCTTCTCCAATGCATGAGAGTGAAAAGTGAAAGTGAAGTCGCTCAGTCGTGTCCAACTCCTAGTGACCCCATGGACTGCAGCCCACCAGGCTCCCCTGTCCCTGGGATTCTCCAGGCAAGAACACTGGAGTGGGGTGCCCTTTACTGGCTCACATACCTGAGACTTGAAGTAGGATGAGAAATGCATATTTTGCCAACTCACCAAAGACAGGCCGTACAGGGTGAAAAGCGAGACCAGCACCACGAAGCCAGTAAGGATAACCATTTGGAATAATTTTATGACCAGAGTCATGAAAATGGACACAACAAAGACGAAGCCAGCATACATCAGCGCCCAGGAGAGCCTACGGTAGAAGCAGAGAATTAATTCAGAGCGTCGCACGTCCGCAAACACGCGAGAGGCGGTATATGAGAGTTCAGGGTGCACACTCCGGGAACGAACAGACTGGAGTCAAGTTTATTATCGACGTGTGGCTCTGTGCACTCTAGTGGTGTGATCAGGGGCAAGCCTCTTTTCTCACTCCGTCTGTAAAATGGGATTAATTGTGTTAACTATCTCATATGGTTGTTTTGAGGATTCAATGAAATAATGCCCATGAAGACTTTTGCCTAGCAATTATTAAAATTATCTTAACAAACACAAAATGAATGTTAAAATTAACATTGTCACTGTCGTTCAGTCACTAGGTCGTGTCTGACTCTGCAACCCCGTGGACTGCAGCACGCCAGGCTCCTCTGTCCTCCACCATCTCCCCAAGTTTGCTCAGCCTCATGTCCTTTGAGTCAGCGCTTCTATCCAACCATCTCATCCTCTGTCACCCTCTTCTCCGTTTGCCTTCAATATTTCCCAGCATCAGGGTCCTTTCCAATGAGTTCCCCCAGGTATTAATGTGGGATACACAGTTAACTCACCAAAATGCTGACTGTTGAAGACCCATGGCTGTCATCAGCTTCTTAAATTTTTTTCGTTCCTTTGTAATGTTTAATGATGCAACATACACAAAAGGGGAGAAATAAACAATACAAATAAAAATGAACCATTCGTTTATACTTTCTCCCTTAGAAATGAAAGGGGGTGTCCTCATATTTATTCCAACAACTGATATCAACTCTTCCATCACAGAATGATTCGTTGTGACCTAAATTGGGATGTTAACAAACAAATGCATTAGGTTAACTATAAAAGAAATAGACTAGAAAACCACATTTATTGTTTTTTTCATTTTCATACAGAAGAATTTATATATTTCTAGCAGCTTAAACAACAGATTGGTTCCAAATAGGAAAAGGAGTACGTCAAGGCTGTATATTGTCACCCTGCTTATTTAACTTATATGCAGAGTACATCATGAGAAACGCTGGGCTGGAAAAAGCACAAGCTGGAATCAAGATTGCCGGGAGAAACATCAATAACCTCAGATATGCAGATGACACCACCCTTATGGCAGAAAGTGAAGAGGAACTAAAAAGCCTCTTGATGAAAGTGAAAGAGGAGAGTGAAAATGTTGGCTTAAAACTCAACATTCAGAAAACGAAGATCATGGCATCTGGTCCCATCACTTCATGGGAAATAGATGGGGAAACAGTGGTAACAGTGTCAGACTTTATTTTTTGGGACTC
>NW_011494943.1:2083114-2095807 GCF_000754665.1 Bison bison bison
TGGTGACTGCAGCCATGAAATTAAAAGACGCTTACTCTTTGGAAGAAAAGTTATGACCAACCTAGATAGCATATTGAAAAGCAGAGACATTACTTTGCCAACAAAGGTCCATCTAGTCAAGGCTATGGTTTTTCCAGTGGTCATGTATGGATGTGAGAGTTGGACTGTGAGGAAGGCTGAGCGCCAAAGAATTGATGCTTTTGAACTGTGGTGTTGGAGAAGACTCCTGAGAGTCCCTTTGACTGCAAGGAGATCCAACCAGTCCATTCTGAAGGAGATCAGCCCTGGGATTTCTTTGGAAGGAATGATGCTAAAGCTGAAACTCCAGTACTTTGGCCCCCTCATGCGAAGAGTTGACTCATTGGAGAAGACTCTGATGCTGGGAGGGATTGAGGGCAGGAGGAGAAGGGGACGACAGAGGATGAGATGGCTGGATGGCATCACTGACTCAATGGACGTGAGTCTGGGTGAACTCCGGGAGTTGGTGATAGACAGGGAGGTCTGGCGTGCAGCAATTCATGGGGTCGCAAAGAGTCGGACACGACTGAGCGACTGAACTGAACTGAGCAGCTTAAAATAGTGAGATAGAGGTGGAGGGAGGAAGTTGAGGCTGGATACATAAATGACTCTCACAGTTCAGGCAAGAGATGACCATGACCTGAATAAACGCTGGTGGCAGAACTGAAGAGAGGTAAGTAGAGCTGAGCTTACAGTTAACAGGGCTGGATGAGAGAGAAGATGTAATGTTGACACAGAGGATGTGGTCTCTGATAACTCCTCAGTTAAGTGACTGGCTTTGGCATTCCCTGGAGATAGAGAAAGGGCTTCCCAGGTGACTCGGTGGGTAAAGAATCCACCTGCCAACGCAGGTTCAATCCCTGGGTCAGGAAGATGGCAGCCCATTCTGGCCTGGAGAATCCCCATGGACAGAGGAGCCTGGTGGGCTACGGTCCACGGGGTCTCAAAGAGTTGGACATGACTGAGCACGCATACATGAGATGGAGAAAATTTTTTAAAGACTGGGTCACGTTTAGAGAAAAACACCCACATTCAGTTTGGAACATACAAATCTGAATTGTTTATAGGGCGTCAAAGTAAGTAGTCAGCTACTCAGGACTACAGTGGAGCAGACCTTGTCCATCAGCTGTGTTTGTAAATAGTTTCACATGTAGTCACGCACATTGGTTTATGAGTGCTTCCACATTAAAAATGGAAAGTTGAGTATTTGCAACAGAAACTGTTTGGCCCCCAGACCACAGAATACTTGCTCTCCGGTCCTTTAAAGGACAAGTTTACTGGTCAACAGTTAAAGCAGGGTTCCTACAGTTATCAGCATGTAAACTGTAAATAAGTGTACGGTAAAGGATGAGACCGTGTAGAGAAAGTATGGAGAAAAATGCCTTGACTAGAACCTGTAGAACCACAGATTGAAAGAGGTGGGAGTGTAACGATGGATAAGATTGCAGGAAGACCGAGAAGAATTGCTAGAAAAATGAAGGAAAACCAGGTGAATGCTGTGATGTTTAGTTAAAAGACCAAGTAAGACAAGGAAGGAAAATGTCACGTGTTAATGACATGAGCGTTGTTACTGACCTCAGAAAAATCATTTTGGTGGCATGGTGGGAATAGGAATTTTATTGAGCTGAGTTGAGCTCAAAGGAAGCCAGTGCTTTCAAGAAGTAAAGATGTTAAGGGGAAAGACGGTGTTTGTTTGAGGAGGAACTGTGAATGGGAGAAGGTCTTGATAAGAAGGAAAGAAATTGATCATTGTAAGTACTGAAGAGAAGAATGCTGTTGAAAAGGGGAAGCTGAAGAAAGAGATGGTGGACGGGAACGCCCATTGCGCAAGGCTCCTGATACAGTGCGCAAGCATCGTGTTTCCAGCCCTGGCGCTGAGGAAGGACCGGGCGGAGGGAGGGGGCGGCGGAGGGCGAGGGCGCCGGGCGGCGGTTCTGCACGGTTCGTGCTGGGAAGCGGGAGGCTGTGCGCTCCCTCTGCTTCCCTCTGCTCGGGGAAGAAAACGGAGCAGCCTCTCCTGAGAGGGCAGGATGGAGGAGGGGGCAGGCACGAAACGCGGGGCAGAAGTACAGAAGATTTCAAACAGGTCTAGGAGGCTGGGCACTTACTTCTATAATTGCAGCATTAATTGCAGTTTGAAAAGCCACAAACCCGTTTTTCCAGTATATTGACAAGAGACAGAAAGCTTCATCACGTAGAGCCCAACAGTGGTCTTTAAAGAAGAAAAACATGCACATCATTACGCAATGGGAATCAATGAACGGAATGAAAACATTAACCCCGGTTCTAAAGTGAACTATCTGAGTGTCCGCTCAAAGTCCATGACGACCAAATGCAGAGCATTTTTAAAGCAAAGCAGCAACAAAGGAGCACCGCCATCACATGGCTGACAAAGTAGTGAGACTCCTCCTGTAAGGAAAACATCCTGAAGTTCAGAAATGAAAAGCACAGTGCTTCTTTTCTTGACTTTATTAACGTTTCCATCAGGCATTTCCCATAGAGGATTGGACAACGCAGCAAAGAACATTTCAGTCAGTTCTCAGGCACTTACCTGAGTACTCGAAGTGCTCTCTTAAAATCGGGACCCTGTGTCCCCAGCTGAACTTCAGCCGGTATGAGAAAGTGTCATTGAACACAATTCCCACCATCTCAGAGTCGTTTCTTGGGCGTACTCTGTCCATGGCGTCTTCATTAGGGATCCCAAGGATTGTTCTTCCTGCCAGGTGTGAAAAATATGACTGATTAGATGAACTTTATTACTAGAGGACACAAGACCAGTAGCAGTCGCTTAGGTTTCCCATACAATTATTGATGCCATGCGTGCGTGTGTGCTCAGCCTCTTCAGTCGCCTCCGACTCTTTGTGACTCCATGGACTGCAGCCTGCCAGGCTTCTCTGTCCATGGGGTTCTCCAGGCAAGGATACCGGAGAGGGTGGCCACGCCCTCCTCCAGGGCATCTTCCTAACCCAGGTCTCCTGCATTTCCTTCTGAGCCACTGGGGTAGCCCACTGGTGCCATATATTATGGTATCACCAAGTAGGTACCTCTAAGTTAAGGGCTGAAAGTCTTTCCTGTTGTTTAAGGCTCAATGTAAATACGTGAGAAGATGTGAATGATATGCCACTGATTCTGAACCCCAGAGGTTTGGGCTGCATGGGACCCCTCATATGTGCGTTTTTCCCAGAAGTAAATGCTGCATTACTGCACTCCCCAGGCACTGGTGGAATGTGAGGTTGCAGAACCCTGAATGGAGGGAGCTCAGATGCTGAGGAAACACAGATACAGGGGCCAACCAGGAATTACTCGGGTCTTCAACTTCCTGAAGAGTAGGTTCCTCTAGCCCCGCAGAGGTTCAGGGGTCAACCACATTCTTTTTAAAAAAGCAGTTGTGTGTGTGTGCGCAGTTGTATCTGACTCTTTGAGACCCCACAGACCGTAACCCACCAGGCTCCTTCATCTACTGTATTTTCCAAGCAAGAGCTGTCCTGGCTTGCTCTGGGGTTTAGGGATGTCTGGGAGCATCAGCATCTGGGCCCATTTCTTTATCTAAGGATTCGCTTCCCTATCGTTGTGTCTCGGAGGCTGGTGCCTTCACAGTGCTGTTGCTCAGACTGCCCTCCAGGACTTGAATCTGGAGCAGAACCAAAACAGCGCCTGGTCCTCACTTATGTAGAGTGGGGCCTGGGTCAGGGTAAATCAGATTACTGTGTCCACTGAGGGGAAAAAGCATCTGGTCTCTTTCACCTTAGCATCTTTAAATCTGAGAGTGCTAGCTGAGGGCAAAGAGCCTAGAGTTAAGGGTGCCTGGACACAACTCCTCTGCCGCTTGTTAAAATCTTAGCTGAGCAACTTGGAATCCTGCTTCCTCTATATGCAAAGTAGTTCCCAATAATTTAGCATAGTCATAATCCCCATTGAAGTGAAGAAAAGCTGAATTTGTGCGCCTGTGTGCACGCATGCCTACATATGTGACCGTGTGTGTATGTGTGTACATATTATCCTAGAAAGATACACACAAATTTTTAGAGGAGAAAATGGTGGCTTGAATGAAGGCAAAAGCTTTCATTGTTTGCTTCAGACAAGTTTGTACTGATTAACTGGCTGTTACTTTGGCAATTAAAATAATTTTAAAATTAAAAGTACTTTAAATAACCAGTAGAAATGCTTCAGAATTTGGTGGGGTTTTTCTCTGCCAAGATTATAAGCAGATTTCTATCCTATGAAGATAGTATGCCAGAGGTAATAAACAGCACACAAAGAATCAGAGTACAAAATCAGAGGTAAAGTTAGAACCCACCCAGGCTCTCTGGAGTCAAGGACACTATCTTAAGAATTAAGCTCATACAACATTTATAATGAATGAGTTCACCATATTAAAAAACAGAGATGTTACTTTGCCAACAAAGGTCTATATAGTCAAAGCTATGGTTTTTCCAGTAGTCATGTACAGATGTGAGAGCTGGACCATAAAGAAGGCTGAGCGCCAAAGGATTGATGCTTTTGAACTGTGGTGTTGGAGAAGACTCTTGAGAGTCCTTTGGATAACAAGTAAATCAAACTGGTCAATCCAAAAGGAAGTCAACCCTGAATATTCACGGGAAGGACTGATGCTGAAGCTGAAGCTCCAATACTTTGGCCACCTGATGCAGAGAGCTGACTCATTGGAAAAGACCCTGGTGCTGGGAAAGATTGAAGGCGGGAGGAGAAGGGGGCAACAGAGGATGAGATGGTTGGAAGGCATCACTGGACATAAGTTTGAGCGAGCTCTGGGAGATGGTGAAGGGCATGAAAGCCTGGTGTGCTGCAGTCCATAAGGTTGCAGAGTCAGACATGACAGTGTCTGAAGAAGAACAACAAAATCTATGTTCCTTTGAGACCTACCCTTACTTGGAGCTTCACGCCAAGCCCTCCACCCCATGTGAAATGAGGATCCTGCCCCAGTTGAAAACCACTGACTCACAGGCTGGGTAAATAAACTCAACTTGCAAAACAGACTTAAAATTTAATGCAAATAGGTTGCATGATAATGAAGCCTGGGCCACGGAACAACACACCTTTCATAAAGGCAGCTGCAGCCACCTTATCCATGATGCTCTGGGTCACGTTAGTGACGGGGGTATAGGCCACCAGCACCAGGTCGGAGTCATTAAACTCGTCCACGCGTCCCAGGACCTGAGGCGGCTGTTCCAGGAAATGAGTAGCTCTGAAGAGTTCCGCAAAGAGGCAGAGAGCGAGCCCCAGGAACAGCACCATGGCCCACTCCTGCAGCGCACAAGAGAAAGGGGCTGAGTCATCACGGGCGCTCAGACAGGGAGGGACAGGTGAGCACGCTTTAGACGGAGGCATCACCGAGCTCGGCTTCACTTCACTCGCCCACGTTCTGCCTTTCTCAGCTACCAGCCGTCTGTTAAGCAGACCACCATTTCACTTGATGACAGCCTGACCCAGGGAGCTCAGCCCGGGGCCCTGTGACACCCGAGGGCACGGGAGGGGCGGGAGGAGGGAGGCAGGCGGGAGGGGACGCGTGTGTACCCAAGGCCGATTCATGTCAATGTGCGGCAGAAAAACGCACACGACACTGTAGGGCAACTATCCTTCAAATGAAAACAAATTAAAAATAAAACAAGCTACGAGGATATATTGTACAACACGGGGAATATAGCGAATATTTTATAACAAGTGGAGTGTTACAGTTGTGAATCACTACACTGGACCCCTGTAATAACTTATGTAATATTGTACAGCAACTATACACCAATTAAAAAAAAAACCTTTTAATCTCCAAAAAAGCTTTGAGGTATGTAGCAAATATGGCATGGATTTATCTCCAAAGATAGCTTTGAGATAATACCAAGTATGTCCATTAATCTTAACCTAGAATCATAGCCCCCTCATATACTCCCGATTATTCACCCTCATATGAATAAAATATAAGTACACAGCATCCCATAAGAGATACTTTTGTCAAAGGGTTTAACCTGAAGTTAAAAATCTATTTTTTAAGGTAAATACTGTTTATGAGAAATGCAGATGGCTGTAAATCAGCCATGTCCGACTCTTTGCAACCCCGTGGACTGTAGCCCGCCAGGCTCCTCTGTCCTTGGGCATTCTCCAGGCAAGAATACTGGAGTGGGCTGCCATTCCCTTCTCTAGGGGATCTCCCCCACCCAGGGATTGAACCCGGGTCTCCTGCATTACAGGCGAATTCTTTACCACTGAGCCACCAGGGAAGCCCTTACTGTAAATTCACTATACTTGAATAAACGTTTTTTAATTAAAAAAGTTAAAAAATAAAAAAAGGAATGGAAATGGTAAAGAAATGAGTTAAATGACAGCATGAAGAAGCGCCAGGCAAACGCACAACACGGGTATTTCACAGGAGGACAGTGTTGGGCTCCCTGGTTTGAGCAAACCAACGTTAAGAGACATTCTGGGGAGTTCTCCAGGGTTCAGTGGCTGAGGCTCCGTGCGTCTCCTCAGGGGCCAGGTGCTATGTCCCACTTTGATTCCAGAGGCCGCACAGTCAAAAAAATGTTTTATGAGATATTTTAGAGGAAATTTTAGGAAACTGAATATCGACATGGAATTAGATGACTATATGCAATTACCGCAAACTTTCTGAAGCGCACTTGCGGTTATGAAGGAGCCTGTCCTTAATTTTCGTGGATGCTAGCGGAAGCCTCAGCGGTCGTGTCATATGTGTTAAGAGAGGAGCTGAGGGAGATGAAGAGATGAAGCCACAATGGCAGATGCTAACAGGTGTCAAACCCAGGCTGTAGATGAACCGGACGGGAAGTGAGTTCACTGGGCCAGTAATCCTACGTTTGAGATTTTAAACATTTTCGTAAGCTTTTTAAAAATTGACTTGGACGATCACTGTAAGGGTTACCCTTTATCAACACAGCAACTAAAATATTAGAACTGAATGCTTCAAGAGCTAAGGATGACCCATGTGCTTCAATAAAAAATAAAACATTTAAATAAAAAAATTTAAAAATAGAAAAAAAAAAAAGAACTGCTGTTTTTCAGCAGAACATAGTTTCTGTGTGGTCAAGGCAGCTCCAGGTGTATTTCGTGAGAACATACAGCAAAGATCCTCATCTCGACGGCCTTGACCTTGTACTAGAAACTGAACAGAGGGCCAAGACGCTGACAGCCAGGGACCTGGCTCCCTGAAACTACTCCACGTTTGCAAAAGCATAATCTTCAAAAGAAATCCCCCAGAGTTCCCAAATTTTTGCTCGAAAACAATTTCCCCAGTCCTATGAATTGACAAGGGCCTCCCTGGTGGCTCAGTGGTAAAGAATCTGCCTGCCAGTGCAGGAGAGGCAGGAGACCCATTTAGATCCCTGGGTCAGGAAGATCCCCTGGAGGAGGGCATGGCAGCCCATCCCAGTCTTCTTGCCTGGAGAATCCCATGGACAGAGGAGCCTGGTGGGCTACAGTCCACCGGGTTGCAGAGTCGGACAGAACTTCGTAATGAAACAAAAACAATTCACAGAATCTTGTCAAAACATCCCCAGTAGAGTGCTATGGTTCACCTGTTTAAAATCTACTTCATTTTGCTTCCCCCCCTCCCCCAACCTTTTTTTCTTACACTAAAGTTGGCCTGGGGTAAATCAGGATAACTCCACAAGATTCAAGTGGATTATTTACTTGGTGAATGGCTAGTTATGTTCAATAAAAAGTTATCTACTTTGCTTTTTAGGAGCAAACATATGCGCCTGCGCCTTTTGCCATAAATATTATCCTATTGTGCAACATTTGCAAAACATTACCTCGGGAACTCCAAATCAACTAGCCCACAGAATTTATGAACATAAAAAGGCAATAAAAATGGCATAATATGAAATGACAGATTTTCATTCACTAAATATGGAAAGATATATATTTCTTTGTGAACCATACCAACGCGCTCTCTTTTTTCATTCTCCATTTTCTAAGGAAATTCTTGTGCAGGAGGGCCCAAGTTTGTTGACACACGCTCCTCTCTTTTTTAATCATTTCGTCCTGTTCATCAACAGAGAAGACAAAATCAATATTACACAGCAATAGCCAGTCAAGAAAAAGGGCAAAAAAAAAAAACAAAACAGTTAAAGCAAAGCTCCTGAACACACAGTCCCAGGTGCCCTGGCTGAAGGCCTCGTTTGGCATTACTGTTAACACACATGCAGTTTTTTAAAGAGTATAAAGTGGTAACGAATGTAAAATGTTCTGCCAGCTGACCTTTCTCTGAAGGCTCGATGGTTATGAACGAGGTAAGGGCTGTGGTGTGGGAGCTCTTTTCCTTTTTGTCTCAAAAGCAAATTTTCCTGCCACATCCTGACTTTGCAACAATCTAAAGCAAATAACTAACACAACATTGTAAATCAAGTGTACTCCAATAAAAATAAATTAAATCAGAGAATAGATGTTAGCAATGTAAGGCCCTGATGCTGGGAAAGATTGAAGGCAGGAGGAGAAGGGGGCGACAGAGGATGAGAAGATGGTTGGACGGCATCACTGACTCAGTGGATATGAGTTTGAGTAAACTCCGGGAGAGTGAAGGACAGGGAAGCCTGGTGTGCTGCAGTCCATGGGGTCACAAAGAGTCGGACATGATTTAGTGACTGAACAACAACAAAGTTTAGAATCCAAAACACACTTGCCCTTGACTTAGTACTTTTTAAAAATGCTTAACAGGAATAAAACCTCCTCCAGTTTTCTGTCCACTGGAGATCTGCACTTTGAAAGGCACGCTTTTGGAGGCTGATGTGATGACATCTAGTGGTAAAGACAGAGGATGAGATGGTTGGACGGCATCACCGTCTTGATGGACATGAGTCTGAGTAAACTCCGGGAGTTGGAGATGGACAGGGAGGCCTGATGTGCTGCGATTCATGGGGTCGCAAAGAGTCAGACACGACTGAGCGACTGAACTGAACTGAACTGACTGAGTGGTAAAGAATCTGCCTGCAAACGCAGAAGACATAGAGGCATGGGTTCAATCCCCAGGTGGGGAATAATCCCTTAGAGGAGAAAAGGGCAACCCACTCCAGTGTTCCTGCCTGGAGAATCCCATGGACAGAGGAGCCTGGTGGGCTACAGTCCATGGGGTTGCAAAGAGTCAGACACGACTGAGCCCACACACACAGGAAACCAAGGGGAATCACTGTACAGTCCTTCTCAGGAACCCAGAGCACATTTCTACTCTTGAAACTCACGGGTCTCCCTTTAGGACTTAAGTCTGTCAGACACACAGCCCGAAACCAAAAGCCTCGGCTAGTGAGTGCAACTCGCTGCTGATGTGTAGACCACCACACGTGTCAGAGGGATCTCCTGTGTTTTCAGTTTAAAATGCCAGAGGTGAGCATTTGGTAGCACAGCTCTGGTGACTTCAATGCACTCGAATAAATGCTGATGCTACATACAAACTGCAGTGTTTATAGAACTTGCTGGATTTCCTTTTCTTGATAAAAGGAAAAGGTAAAGCTACCAAATGCCAAAATAATCTCTAAATTCTAACTCGAGAAAGTTTCTAAGGGAAAACATTCATCTTCATGAAAAGAAAATAGAAAAAACCACGAGGAGAAGCAGCCTGTCCTGCTGCATGCACAGTCCCGAGAAACAAAACTCTGCAGGTTCTCAAATGGCCAAGCAGACAAGTCAAACCCGACACAGAAAAAGAATACTCTTTACACACGTTTCCGGATCTACCTTCCACTTCACTATCACACTACAAGACCATTTTACCGAGTTGAGAAAATGAAACTCCTCATCAGGTCCACCACAGAAAACAGAATGATTTAGAAATATCACAACTATATAGTACTTTTAACCATGTCAATCCAGACGCTTGCCACTGATTCTGCCCTTTGTACCTCATTGCCTTACGTGGAACGAAAGGTAAAAACAAATTCAGCTTACTGTCAGGAAAGTAAGAGTGAAGAACTAAGACGCACCTTTGATGCCCTGGTTTCTTTCTGTCCAGGAGAGTTTAAAGAATCCTTCAAGAGCTTTCCTTAAAGCTGTCTTCATTCAGTCTGGCTTCTGCAAACAGGCCATGGTCTGTATGGAAAGCGCCTGCCAGATACATTCTCTACTTGGGAAGCTGCTTTCCTCCTGAGTCTTTCCTCCCGTCCAACTGTGCCACAGGGAGGCTGCAGCCACGGACCGTGCCCAAGGCTGTCACGTGTGCTTGCTTATTGCTCTATCTTTCTGGCATAGGCAAAACAGCAATCAGATTCCAAAAGGGATTTTTAAAAACCCAGGCCTGAGTAAGTCTCTATTAACTCTGAATGATTAAAACTTAGAGAGCCAACACAGAAGAGAACAGATTTAAAAGAAGGGAAGTTGAACGGAGGCTGTGAGAATGATCTCAGAAATGAGAGTAACTTATACAGGAAAAACGTGAGCAAAGATTTCCTGCACGGCAGCTAAGTGGTGTTTGCTGCGGGCCGGTTCCTATGGGCCAGGAAGTATGCACGAGTATGCAAGCGTGCTCGGTCGTGTCTGACTCTTTTCGACTCCACAGACTGTGGAGCCCATCAGGCTCCTCTGTCCATGGGATTCTCCAGGCAAGAAGAGTGGAGTGGGTTGCCATTTCCTCCTTCAGGGGATCTTCCTGACCCAGGGACTGACCCCTTATCTCCTATGTCTCCTGCACGGGCAGGTGGATTCTTTACCACTGCATCCCCTGGGAAGCTGCTAGAAAGTACGCTAAGGGTTTGCAATGAATTATTTCATTTACACTGAAAGCAAACCTGTGTGTTGGGTAGGATATTTTCACACATGTCACAGATTAGAAACAGGAGACTCAAAGGTGACATTATTTGCAGATGTTCAAATAAAAGCTGGTAAATTCAAATAATTTAGAGTAGATGGGCAGAATGGTTATTTTTTTAAGCTACAAAAATATTGGACATTCTCAGAATTGTAAATAAACCCCTGTTTATCAACCCTGAAAATCTCCTTTCACAATTTTAACTGTAATTAGCACATTTCTTGGGGATGTGTACACAAAGACCACTCACAAAAGTGAAGGACAGAGAGAGGGTGGGGCGCTCAGACTATTGGAGCTGTTACCGTTCTTCATTAAGATTATGGAAATAAGGACTTCCCTGGTGGTGCTGTGGCTAAGACTCCACACTCCCTGTGCAGGAGGCCTGGTCAGGGAACTAGATCCTGCATGCCCCAACTAACATCTGGCACAGTCAAAGGACATTTTAAAAAAAAAAAGAGTATGGAAATAAACATTTTATTTGACTTTCATTGCACCCCTCCCTGTCGTCAGTCACACTTCTCTCCTTTTTTCCCCACTCGTTCTTCGCTGGAAGTACAAGTCCATGAACTAGAAAACACCAAATATTTAACCTGGTTCCAATCCCAGACATGAATGACAATATTTATTTTAATGGATGGGAAAAACAACTGAAGTCGTGTCATAATAGACACACGCTTTCTTGGTAACCTACACTGAAAGGGTAATGCATCCATCTCCATAATTTTAAGGTCTGTGGTCTCCAATATGGTGCAGTGAAGTGCTTACAGGGTTAGGTGTTTTGAGACCTGCATTTCTGTCACGCACAGGTGCTTGCCTTGGACAGGTGACGTTTATAAGAGGCTCCGACGTTTTCTGTGTCCAGCTTCTCTGCCTTGGTAACAGTGCAGCTCTACTACGGGGTCACAATTCCGAAATCTGCCAAACTGGGGTTTATGGGTAACCGTGCTATGTGATATCAACCCAGCCCTCATCACCCCACTTCTCATAGATCCATTTTTTATATTTCTTTTTAAAATTGAAATATAGTTGATTCACAATATCATGCTAGTTCCAGGTACACAACAATGGGATTTGATTATCTCTATTTTCTAAGATTCTTTTACCTTATAGGTTATTACAAGATATTGAATACAGTTCCTATGCTATACAGTAGGTGGTTGCTGTTATTTATTTTATATACAGTGGTGTGCATCTGTTTATCCCACACTCCTGATTTATCCCGCCCCCATTCTCTCTCCCATTGGATAAACACAGGTTTGTTCTCTATGTCTGTGCATCTGTTTAGTGAGTTTTGTATATGGATTCATGGGAATCATTTTTCAGATTCCACATGTAAGGGACATCATGTAATATTTGTCTTTCTCTGACTTACTTCACCAAGTACAATTATCTCCAGGTTCATCCATGTTACTGCAAATGGCAATATTTCATTCTTTTTTATGGCTGAGTAACATCCTCCCCCACACACACGTATATACACACACACATATTTCACATCTTCCTCAGCCCTTTGTCTGCTGATGGCCGTTCGGGTTTTTCCCAGCCCTTGATGACTACAGAGCTGTAATGAGCGCTGTAGATAGAGCTGTAATGAACGTGGGGTGCATGTGTCCTCTGAGATTACAGTTTTCTGCAAATACGCCCCTGGGCTTCCCAGGTGCCGCGAGTGGTGGTCAAGGAGGGAGAGGGAAGAGAGGCAGGTGGGGTCCCTGCGTGGGGAAGGGCCGCTGGAACAGGTAACCCACTCCTGCATTCCTGCCTCGGAAACCCCACGGACAGAGGGACCAAGCAGTCCACAGCGTCTGGAAGAGCTGGACACGACTGCGCGCACGCGCACAGGGCGAGCGTGTTTGGCCCCTCCATGCTGGCCCCCCAGCAGCACCAGGTGACAGGCCCACCCAGGAGGCTGCCTC
>NW_011494943.1:2095907-2114878 GCF_000754665.1 Bison bison bison
AGGCTGCCTCTCCTGGCCTCTTTCTAATCTCCCCTGTCCTCCTCTCTCTGGCCCTGAGCGCTGGTCTGCACCTTTGCTCTGGGGTCCACCCAAGGTCCCCTGGAAAGCGCCCCGCCCTGCCCCAAACTCAAGCCGGAGACCCGAACTCATCAGGTCACTTCATGGCTGCTGCTGCTGCTAAGTCGCTTCAGTTGTGTCCAACTCTGTGCGACCCCATAGACGGCAGCCCACCAGGCTCCCCCGTCCCTGGGATTCTCCAGGCAAGAACACTGGAGTGGGTTGCCATTTCCTTCTCCAATGCATGAAAGTGAAAAGTGAAAGTGATGGCGCTTAGTCGTGTCCAACTCCTAGCGACTCCATGGCTAAAGCCTCGCTAACCGCCCGCTGAGCCTTCAGGGCCTGGAACATTCGAGAACCAGCAGGTGCGGGGCAGGGACACGCGGGCGGATGCCCCGGGGCTGCGGCGCTGGCACACCGACCTTAGTTTGTAAAAAAACCTACAGTTTCTAACAAGCGCAGTAAAGTGAGAGCCGCATGGCCACGGAGTCATTGCTTGTTCACGACCTCCTGAGTTCCGGCTTGGAACCAAACGGGCCGAACCCGAACCCGGGAGCAGGAAGGAGGCAGCCCATTCCCCCACTCCTAGGGATGGGACGTGGAAGATTCGCGAAGCGGGGCTCAACCAGCCGTCATCTCCTCCTGATGAACCACATACCCACCCTGCTACCAAGAGCTGATGTTTGCATTTATAACTGAATTGTAGGAGAATTTACTTCTTTATCATATTAAATGTGCCCTCTCCTAATATGATGAAACTCTGTTTTGAGGTCACTTTTATGTCTTTCAATAAAATGCATATACTTTACCCTAAAATTATTCCCTGTCTTTTGCAAGACTTATTGGTACATAGTGTAAACTTCCCATTACTAACATGATAGGATCTTTAAGAAAAAAAAAAAACAAAACACATTTTCTAATTAGTTACTGCTTCCCTGGTGGCTCAGAGGTAAAGAATCCACCTGCACTGCAGGAGACATGGGTTCCATCCCTTGATCAGGAAGAGCCCCTGGAGAAGGAAATGGCAACCCACCTAGCATTCTTGCTCGGAGAATCCCATGGCCAGAGGTGTCTGGCCAGGCTACAGCCCATAGGGTCACAAAAGAGTTGGGCAGGACCCAGTGACTAAACAAATTAATTGCTGCTTGTCTAGAAAGTGAAAGTGAAGTCGCTCAGTTGTGTCCGACTCTTTGCGAGCAGTGAACTGTAGCCCACCAAGCTCCTCCGTCCATGGGATTCTCCAGGCAAGAATACTAGAGTGGGTTGCCATTGGAGCAGGGTTAATTTTGCATGTTACTTTGAATTTTGCTGAGCTCTTTTATTTATTATCATTGGAGATTTTTTTTGAATTTTCTAAACAATATGTTCATCTGTGTTGACGCAGTTTTACGATTTCTGTGTTCTAATGTTTTACGACTTTTGTTTTCTAATAATCCTTACAATTCTCTGAAGTTGAATTCCTAGGATAAAGCGGACTCGTTCAGGATGTAGGTCTCCTCCTCTGACTCTTTTTTGTTTTTATAATCTCCTATTTCCTTTCATGGCTCTGTATTACATCTTTTATCCTTGATATTCCCGTCCTCATTTTTCCCTTACCTCAAATTGCCTCTTTTTTTTTCCTGTTTGGTCATTAATTTTAAAAGCATACAGCTAAGCTGTGCTCTAGTTTCTGACCTATAGAAACTGTGAACTGGTTAATCTTTATTGTTTTAAGATGCTACATGTTGGGGTGATTTCTTATGCAAAATACATCACAGGACCCTGGGTGGTCCAGTGGCTAAATGTCTACATGCCCAACGCTGGGGGTCCAGGTTGGATCCCTGGTAGGGCGACTAGCGCCCTCCTGCTGCAGCTGAAGATCCTGGACCCCCAGCGCTGCAGCTAAGGCCTGGCACGGCCAGATAATTTTGTTAAACAATCAAAGAAAATATTCCAATAAAGTGACACTTCTGACTCATATTGATTCTTTCTCCCATCTGAAAATTATCATGGACATCCCTAAGTTCTCCTTTATATGGGAAAAAAACCTGAGTTTTCTCAAGTATGTATCACTAGTTTTACTATTTGAAGCAGTAAAAATCAGGCTGTAATCATATCTTTATTACCAACGACTCCCCCAGAACTCATTTCCTGGAGGTTTTGTTTTACGGTCTCTACCCATCTGCCTCCTAGTTATCAATAAAATTCACTTTTGTTTAAGAGACAATGATAGAGGATTTTCAGCAGGGCTTCCCTGGTGACTCAGACATAAAGAATCTGACAGCAATGCGGGAGACTCCAGTTCGATCCCTGGGTCGGAAAGATCCCCTGGAGAAGGAAATGGCAACCCACTCCAGTATTCTTGCCTGGAGAATCCCATGGACAGAGGAGCCCAGGGGTCGCAGAGTTGGACACGACTGGAGTGTCTAACATAGAGGACCTTGCCCAGAGGACCTGGAAGGCTTGATTTTCCGGCTCCTTAGAGAAAAGCTAAGGAGGGGAATCAACGCTGACGATGTAACTGGGCCGCACGCGAGTGGGGCCCTTCCCGCCCTGGCTGCGCGCCCCTTCCCTCTGAGGAATGCCTGGGGCGCCTTCTGGCTCCCTTGCGTTTCTTGTCCTTTGTTCCGACGCTCTGAACCTTGGGTCGCCTCTTTCCCACGTGAACTAGCGTAAAGACGGCGCTTTCACTCTGCGGGATGCAGCCTCCAGCTTCCAGGCTGACTCGCTGGCTCCAGCTTGGGCTCTTCCTGGGCCCCCGCGTGCGTTAGTGGTAGCGGCTCAGTCGTGTCCCTGCACGCGCGCGTGCTAAGTCCCTTCAGTCGAGTCCCGCTCTGTGACCCCGTGGGCTGGAGCCCGCCGGGCCCCTCTGTCCATGGATTCTCCAGGCGAGAACACTGGAGGGGATGTTCCTACGCGGGGATGGAACCCGGGTGTCCTGCGTCGCAGGCAGGCTCTCCGCCGGGAGGACGCGGCCCGCGGCACGGCGCGCTGGTGCCACCTGGTGGCCGAAATTGCTCCCGTCTCGCCGGCGGCTCTCACCCGGCGCCCAGGCGGCTGGAAACCGCGCGCCTCAGGCTCTCCTGGGGGCTTCCCTGGTGACTCAGCGGTAAAGAACCCACCTGCCAATGCAGGAGACCCGGGTTCCATCCCTGGGTCAGGAAGGTGCCCTCCAGTTTCTTGCCTGGGAAGGTCCATGGACAGAGGAGTCTGGCGGGCTACAGCCTAGGGCTCACAGAGTCGGACACGACTGTGCCACTCAACGACAGCAAAAGCCCAAAAGGTCAAAGCACGAACATAAAACAGTCCCCGGGACAGGTGCCAGCCTACTCTCTGAGGTGAGACCGGGCTTTACGCTTCTCACCCATGAGAAGCTCCGATCCTTACCGGAGCTGCCTCACCTGCGTGATCCGTCTCTGCCTCGGGTTATCGAGAGGTGGACTTCAGTGACCTCTAATGGCTTTATTTAGCAAATGCTATGACCCTGGCGAGGTCCGTTTGGAGACATGGGGGAAATAATTATTTACTGTATTGATATTCTTTGGCAGTCTGCATTTAAGCAAGAGTGGCAGCAAGACTTCTAATCATGTAGCTTTGTGTATGCTGTTTTTATGCTGCATAAAATTAATCTGATTAATTAGATTTGCAAGAGCTGCTTAGGTCCTTGAGAAACATTGGTTCATTAAATTTAAAATCTTATCTAAGTGTTGAATCAATTTAAATATTCTAAGGAAAATGATATATATTAAATATTTGGAAATAATTTAATCTGTTAAATGTAATAAAATGTAAGCAACAATGATTGCTTTATATTTTTACAAAATAGATTTGAGATAAAAAAGATCTACAAGAATGTCTAGTTTAAAATATGAATGTGAACTAAAACACAGGTAACTGTCAATACCGGGCTAGATGAGGCACAAGCTGGAATCAAGATTGCTGGAGAACTATCATCAACTTCAGATACGCAGGTGAAGGTGAATGTGAAGTCGCTCAGTCGTGTCCGACTCTTTGCGACCCCATGGACTGTAGCCTACCATGCTCCTCCGTCCATGGGATTTTCCAGGCAAGAGTACTGGAGTGGGGTGCCATTGCCTTCTCCAGGGGATCGTCCCAACCCGGGGATCGAACCCGAGTCTCCCGCATTGTAGGTAGATGCTCTTACCGTCTGAGCCACCAGGGAAGCCCTTATAATTAGTTTTATTATAAAGGATTCAAACGAGGATCAACCAAATGAAGACACACGGAAGATGAGGTAAGGTCTGGGAGGAAACGCAGAGCTTCCGCACCCTTTCTTTGTGGAATCGAGGCTCATTGCTGCTGCAGGTGATACGGCTCAGAAGGTAGAAAATGAAGAACTAAAGAGCGTCTTGGTGAGGGAGAAAGAGGAGAGTGAAAAAGTTGGCTTAAAACTCAACGTTAAAAAAAAAAAAAATCATGGCATCTGGTCCCATCACTTCATGGCAAGTAGATGGGGATAAAGGGGCAACAGTGAGAGATTTTATTTTTTGGCTCCAAAGTCACTTCGGATGGTGACTCCAGCCATGAAATTAAAAGACGCATGCTACTTGGAAGAAAAGCTATGACCAACCTAAACAGCATATTAAAAAGCAGAGACATCACTTTGTCAACTAAGGTCCATATAGTCAAAGCTATGGTTTTTCCAGTAGTCATGTACAGATGAGAGAGTTAGACCATAAAGAAGGCTAAGTGTCAAAGAATTGATTCTTTTCCAACTGTGGTGGTGGAGAAGACTCTTGAGCATCCCTTGGACGGCAAGGAAATCAACCCTGAATATTCTTTAGAAGGACTGATGCGAAAACTGAAGCTCCAATACTTTGGCCATCTGATGTGAAGAGCTGACTCACTGGAAAAGACCCTGATGCTGAGAAAGACTGAGGGCAGGAGAAGCAGATGACAGAGGATGAGATGGTTGGATGGCATCACCAACTCAATGGACATGAGTTTGAGCAAGCTTGGGGAGAGAGTAAAGGACAAGGAAGCCTGGCGTGCTACAGTCCATGAGGCTGCAAAGAGTGGGACATGACAGTGACTGAGTAATAACAACCATCAGTGTTCCTTCTTGAACATTCTTGAAAACACTGAACAGATACTAAAAATAAATTACTAACAATTTCAGGGCCAGGTTTTCCCTTCATTTTTAATATACACTAAGTAACAAAGTATCCATTTCGTACAAAATGAAAAGTTGTGCTAAATTTTCAGTTCTTAAAGCTTATTACTAATACTATAATATTTACTTTTCTTAAATAGGTGCATTGAGAATTAATTACATGTAACGCATTATGAATAAAAAAGAAGTAAACTTTTACCTTATAAGAATAGCTGATATAAAAATTATTCACCTGAGAATAGATTTTTTTCATTTTATGTAACATGTTCTTTTGGGAAAGAAAATGAAAAATCATTTAGCAATATTACAAATACATTAGAGAGGAGCATTTCTATTTTTAAAAGATGAACATCTATTAATGCATTACATAAAAATACAGCATAATGTTTTGTCAGATTCTTAGTACAACCAGAAGAAAATGTGTAGCCAATAGAACAATAAAAGCAGGACACCATTAACCCTCAGTAGAACTGTGCCCCAACAAAACATTGTTCAGCCAGCAAAGCACCATCATATTGTATCAGAGTTAGGACCCAAGTATCTGGGGGCTTCTCTGGGGGCTCAGGGGTGAAGAACAGGCCTACCACTGCCAGAGATGCAGGTTCCATCCCTGGATCAGGAAGATCCCTGGAGAAGGAAATGGCAACCTACTCCAGTGTTCTTGCCTGGAAAATGCCATGCACAGAGGAGCCTGGTGGGCTGCATTCATGGGGTTGCAGAGTCGGACACGACTGAGTGCTAAATAACCCAAGTTTCTAACGTCCTCCTACTGGACTGTAAGATCTTACAAGGCCAAAGTGGAGAGTTAACAGTTTTATCCAAAGAGCCACCGCTTGAAACGCGATCACTAAAATGGCGGTGGAATTAAATTACTCTAAAAACATTTTAACAATAAAAATACTGGTTTTAGATAGTTTGGGGTGATTTAAAGGAAAGAAGGCATTTAGGGGAACCTGCAGCCTTTTACTGAGAACAAACCCGCCGGAAAAGATAAAGCGGCTCAGGGAGGGACAGAGTGGAGTCTGTGCATCGCTGTGCTCCTCCCGCCTCCTTCCTGGGGCTGCAGACAGACCTTTGCCTTGTTGGTCACTGACCAGCGCCACTCTGTGAAGTCCAGCCTTTACTGTTAAAATTTGACTGTGGACGGAAAACATAAGCCAGGGGGCGTGGCTTTTTTCCTAGCTTCTTCCTAATGTATGTATTTATATTTATTTGCATTGATACAAAAAAAAAAAAAAGCTTTGAGGTTATAGTTTAAGACATTTGAACTGTATAGTCAGTAAAGATAAACTCTGTATCTGACTTGCTGTGTCCCCTTCTTCCTACTCCACTCACCCTGGTTTTCCTAAGTAGTAGTTAAACCGTACTTCTGACTAGGAAAAATGCTCCTACTGTGAAAAAATGGGAACAGAACATTCCTATGAATAATTCATGACCAAGATGTATCCACTCGAAGTATGTAAATACTTAAAAAAAATTTTTTTTAAATGCTTACAAGAGCACAGTAACAGTACAATAATGAACCAGACAGATGCGAATTGTGACCGGTGAGCACAACTGCAAAACCGTATCCCCAAAGAGAAGCCCCGGGTGTTACGTTAACATTAGGCACTAAAAGATATCTCTTTAAATTTACAGCAACCAATTTGCCATGACTTGCTTAGAAAGTACAGTGCGTTGCTTATTAATTCATCTATAAAGGGAAAGGTCTTCCCTCAAATGTTTCTGGACTTGTATTCATCATGCAGTGCTACAGTTTAAAAGTGACAGCTTTTACTAAAGATTCTAAGAGTGAGATTCTCAGGTGAAGAACCAAAGGTTAGTAGCGGGAGGTGAGTGCCGTGGTAACAGGAGGTTAGACCCTAGTGCCAACTGAATCCTACGAGGAGAAATAACTTTGACGTGGGTTGCAGATGCCAGCAGAGGCTCTGAGACAGCTCGTTTAGTTAGAAGGAAGACCTAAGACACCAGGCAAGGTCCCTGTACTGTTAGGAATGTGACAGCAACAGCAGAGGATATCGCCAGTCGTGCACTTGTCCTGAGTCTGAAGAAGGTGCACCACTGTATCCTCAGCTGCACAGCCTGACTCACAGCCGTCTCACCGCATGGCACAGCGAGAAGTTCAGGTTCACCACATGAGTTAGCAGCCTCATCAAAGGGTTCGCATTTTCAGAGAAACTCGGCACCAAACCCTTCTGTTGTGACTGCTGTTCTCTAAGACTCTCTGTCACACAGTATAGTCACACCCCAATATACCTGTTTTCCCGAAGTTGGTAACTCTCATTCATCTGGTTGAGATATAACGTCAACTGGGACTTCCCAGGTGGCACAGTGGTAAAGAACACGCCTGCCAACGCAGGAGACACAGGAGACACAGGTTTGATCCCTGGGTTGGTTAGATCCCCTGGAGGAGGGCATGGCAACCCACTCCAGCGTCCTTGCCTGGAGAATTCCATGGACAGGGGGTCGCAGAGAGTCAGACACGACCGAGCGACTGAGCCCACAGCACAGTATGCTTTATGTTATATCCCTGCCGTCCACACACGGGGTCTACACAGAAGTATTTGTACGGATACCTTAACCAAAATCTCACTTCAACTCTTGTCACAGAAGGAAACTGGTTTCTTACTAAAGAGAACTGTGTAGAATTTACTTTTCCTTAATTTAATGACCACAAGTTTATCTATGTTCCACCATATTCCAAAGTGAGTCTGAGGTGAGTAACTAAACAAATTCACAGTGATATACTTAACACTCTACAAAGGAGAGATATTCAAATAACAAAGTTCATTTATAGACTAAAATATATTCTTTGTAATGAAGAGGACACAAGATTTCCATTTTCTTTCGGGGCGGAGGAGAAGGTATGGATTAATTCTTGCAGCCCTATAGATGTCTGTCATTCTAGCCCCAAACAACCGAAGGATCAGATTGGTACATGGTAAGAGTCTAGACACAGTCTTCCACAATAACTGAAACATCTCTGAATTCTACCGTAAGCAAAGGAACTGTACCTGAGTTACTTACGTCTACAGCCACCTACCAGAGCAAGGTCTCCTTTCAGTTATCTCAGCGAATGCATCTCGCCCAGTGAACGCCACGGCCTGCAAAGCTCTCTCTGCAAGCAGCCTGTCCAGTGTTTAGCTTTTTAGGAGGCCAACTTCCATTCAGTTTCTCTTAGAAATTAAAAAGGAGAGCGGACTTTCGCTTTATGTCTCTGTTCTACATATTTGTCTTCTTATTTAGATTGGGGCATTACATGCTTATGTAACTAGATGGTATAAACTTACAGATAGCTGCTCAAAATAAAACGATTCTATCACTATGTCTTCAAATCATAAATTCATAAGCACTGCTTCTGACATAGCCAACTTCACGCACAGACTACAGCACCACACACTGCAGATGCCAACGCGCAGGCTCGCATGGCTGCACGCAAGTTTATTTGAAGAAAAGCAAAACACACAGCTGATGGCATCAAGGGAGTGAGGGAAACCCCAAGTGCTCTCTCGGCTCTTCGACTATTGCTCAAGCAATAAACTGTTAAACCAAAACTAAATCGTAAAAGAAAGAAATGTGGGAAGTGGGGCGAGCAGCATTAATTCAAAACACGACTCTGTCCTCCTGCGTCCTTTCCCACCAGAGTGTGCTGTTGAAGGTGCCACAGCTGTTGTCTTCCTCCTCTTGCTCTTTCGTGAGTTCCACAAAAACCTACGTGGAAATAAATGAGTACAGTATTCTGCACTGCAATTATCCTAGGAACATTTTAACTATATCAGCAGTGGCATGAGGATGTACCTAAATACACGAACCACTCAAGTATCAAGAGACACACTTAATATTATTTAAACAGAATGATCCCCACTAATCCTATATACTGATGAATGTCATTTTAGAGGATTAATACATGATTTTTTTTTTGACTGATAAAGTAGCACTGTGGTAAAGGATAATTTATAAATATTTAGGCAATGTAATTTCAGATGTGCCAATATGAATGCCATCCATCATGACTCATTTTCTTGAAACTAAAAAAAAAAGAGCTATTCGAAACAAACAGATGGAGAACCTCAAGTTTAAAATTCACACAGTTGAAGAACACTCCACAGTAACCGGTCTCTGGCTCACAATCTCCTTCCCTCTCCATAACAAACCTAAACACTTAGATATTGCACTCTTTCTTCTACAGAACTTTTAACAGTTAACTTTGGGGTACCTGTTCCAACGTTGCTTGAGAAAAGCTGTACTCTTCAATAGCGAATGTATGTTTAGCTGTGAAAACACAAAAAGTAGTATTTCACTTAATAATATTTTTGAATAATCAAATGGCAATACCTACTGAGTGGCTAACCACTTGTGCTTTTTTCATCTCTCTGATTGGCCCACTCAGCTTCAGGCTGTCAGTGACGTCACCCCCTACCTGCCTCCCCTCCCCCGCCTGCGGCCGCCCCACAGCCCTGGGCGCGGGTTCACAGGGCCACGCAGGGTCACGGGGCCGCCCCACAGCCCTGGGCATGTGCTCACGGGCTACACCACAGCCCTGGGCGCGGGCTCACGGCCGCGTCCCGCTGCCCCTTCTCCCAGCAGCTCCTCGCCCCCTCCTCCGCTTCTGCCGCGTTACTCCTTTTGGTTCATGCTTCTGTTGATCCCTGCTCTCTATCTCCCACCCCAACAATTCCAGCACAGTCTGTCCTGGACTTCTGCAACTAGATAACGGATATCACTCCTGTGTCCATATACTTCTTTATATGTATTTTAGATCCTTTTGCAATCTAATCCAATATCAAAGTTCTGGTTTTCTATTCACTCCCTTAATTCTCCCGCATTACTTCTAATGTCCCCTTTAATCATAAAGCAAGCACCAGGAGACATAGGCTGCTTCATGTTTTTCAGATGCTTTTTTATAAAGTGACCTGGACCTGAACACATGCCTGTCCAGAAGATGCCTCTCTCTGCTGGTGAGGTGTCTGCATCCCACCGAACATTTATTTTTAAAATGCTGACATCCCACAAACGTCTCTGCAGGTCAGTTCAGGAAGGCCCACCCTTCTGCACCATGAACTCTCCTCTCCTTTCTCCTGCTGCCCCTGGGTCTTGCTCCCATGGCTCCTTCCATGGCCTAATACAAAGTGAGGACTCAAGAAATCCAATGCTCTGGCTTCTGGACTGAACTAGTGGGGGCTAATTAAACTCAACTTTCTCAGACACAACGTAAAAGCTGGGGTGACGTCCTCTCAAGAGGGTGAAAGGCTTACATGACAACACAGCTCATCGACAAAATCCCAGGCTGTATTTTCCTATAGCTTAGATTCAATTAACAGAAGGTCATCTTACTGTAGTTTCTGCAGTAAACTGAGACCCAACTTCTAAAGTTTTTCATAAAATTCCCTCATAATTTGAAAGCCACCTCACAGTGTTTTTCAAATTATTACTCACCTTCTTCCAGCTTAGAAAAAGACTGTGAAAGGGACTGAACGTCTTCCTTAGGAATTTTATAAGCCAGAATAGTAGAAAAACTGAAAGCAAAGATGAAGGAAAATTCAAAAGTGACTACTAACTGTGTGTTCTGCAGCCAAAATTCGATACTTTAAAACTTCAAAATAAAACTCCCATAATTTGACACTAATTTACATAAAAATCATTTGAAATCTTAAAATATTTCCACACACAATAAAATAACCCTTTCCTTACTACCAAATAAAAGCTGTCAAAACTTTAAATACTATCACATATTGAAAGATCTAACACTAAAAATAAGTTAAATGTGAAGGCCATTCATCAAACTACATTAGTCCAGTAATGACAGCATTTCCCCCCAATCCTTAACACAGTAACCAATTTTCATGATTACTACTGGACAGAGAAATGCAACTACATTTTTAAAAACGTTACCTTTCCTGACGGCTTGCGTTTGGGAAAATACACTGAACTTCTCTTTGAAGACGGTCTACTTCCAGGTCTTCTATCCAATCCTTTAATTTGATTTCCAAAAAGTATCCTTTTCCATATTTACTCTTCAGATGCTGGACTGTCCCAATACACCTGTAGTAAATTTTAAAAGAACGTATAGATAAGAAAGAAGCTGATAGTTTCAAAGGTAATTTCTCACTTCAGGATAATTTAGGACTTCCGTGGTGGTCCAGTGGTTAGTCTGCCAGTCACCGCCGGGGACATGAGCTCAGTCCCTGGTCTTGTTCCAACTAAGCCCGTGGCCACAGCGAGCCCGTGTGCCTCCACCAGAGAAGCCACCGCAGGGAGAAGCCCACACCCGCCGTTGAGAGTAGCCTCCTCGTCACAACTAGAGGAAGCCTGCTCACAGCAACAGATCCAGCGCAACCAAAATAAAGTTCATTATAGAGAAAAGAATAGATGAGTAAAGTTCTTATGCTGGAGTCCTTGGCCAATTTATGTAAAAGTTGCAAAGGTAAGAGAGAACAGGGAGTCTGCACCGGCAGAACAGCTGGCCAATATTTGGGAGAAGTAACACATTTCCAAGTAATTCTATGGAAAGCTGATTAAACAAGGAAGCACGTCTCAACACTTAAACTGATACGGATCATGCGACGTCTCTGAAATGACGCCGCCACAGCCCACACCCCGCCTCCCACTGGCCGACGCCCACCTCAGCCGCCCGGACACCATGATGGCCACGCGGTCGCAGACGGCCTCTGCCTCCTCCATGTAGTGAGTGGTCAGAATAGCGGCCCGCTTCCTGTTTTTGAATGCGGTTCTAATCGCTCTCCTACAAAATACAAATGAAACGAACAGAAGGGAAGATGGCACATGAATGTTAACGAAAACATCCAAGTTTTTAAAAATCCAGCTCTTGGGGTCACAGATTTACCAAATATCAACTGCTATACTTATTATACTCTGCCCAGCTATGATTCCTCTATCCTAACTAATTTACCTTATTTCTGAAAGCCTGTCAAGTGGAAAGAAAAGCTCATGATTTCAAGTGTCCCTATGGGTTGAAAGTGTGTTAACCAACCAGTTATATAAACTGAAGAACTTTCATGTTAGAACATAAACAGCCACAGAATCACAGGGAAATCTTAACATGTGTCTGACCCAAACCTCACATTTCACAGACTTGGAAACCTAGGCTCAAACAGTCTGTCAGCTCTCAGCAGAGTTTCAGTGCACATAATGTACATTCTAGACAGTAGCCTATGAAATGCTCACTTACGTATGTTACTCTGGACGAGAAGAAAACCATGTAAAAACTATTCAGACACCAGTACTCTCATTTTGGTCCCAGAATACACAATGTGTTGTTAACAACTTCATGAAAATATGATTAAGTTTAAGGGGATCTCTAGAAACCCTTAATCACAATTTTTCCTTCCGTGCAGGACTTTGAATGAGTATGTACCCGTAACTGACAGGAACCCGAGTGACAGCGTCCCCGCCTCACACTCACCACATGTGCTGCTTGGCTTTGGGATCCATGCCTGTGGACGGCTCGTCCAGCAGCGTGACCGGGGGGTTCCCCAGCATGCTCAGGGCGAAGCACAGCTGGGGGATGACAAACACGGGGGGCTGTAAGACACTCGCCGGCACGGTGCCGGGCGCGGGGCTGCATGCGCGCGGTCTGCAAACGCACCTTGCGCCTGATTCCTGCAGGAAGTTTCTTCACTGTTTTCTGCAGGTGTTCTTTTAGATCAAGTGCATTTGTTATTCTGCAAAAGAGATGGCATGAAATGAGCATGCCACAATACCCACAGATACAATTAATAATACAGACTGTGGTCCCTGAGGCTGTTTTTTCTTCCTAAAACAGATAAGTTGGTGGAAGCTCACTTCAAATAAATCAACATCATGACTAAAAGTTTCGCTTTAAATTAAAATACGTTTCATGGCAATTCATAAGTACATTTATTCTGTATTCAGAAATATAAGTGTTTTCATTTTCATAGCTGTCCTAAGTTGGTAAAAGAATATATAGAAAAGTAATGATCTTTTTCCATGAAAAACTATGATCCAGGGAAATGCCTGTTGTGAAATTTTGAAACTGTGCGTCATGACCTTCCGAAGGTGACAGGGGGTGCTGAAGGCGGGGCCTTACCGATCCGTGACCTCCTGCACGTCACTGGCTCTCATCCCTTTCACAGCTCCATAGATCTGGAGGTGCTCCTGCAGGGTGATGTCTCGCCACAGGGGGTTGATCTGGGGACAGTAGCCCATACACCTCACGGAGTCGTCGTCTTCAGCTGGGTGTGGAGAGTAGTCTCCTAGGAAGACCTGCAGAAAGACAAACCGAGTGCAAGGACCGCTTCTGGTTCACCCAACATCAAAAAGGAAGTGGCCGGTGGATTGATTCAGACTCCTTCCCAGAGTCAGGATAACGCCAGGTCAGACTCTCTCTCCTTTCTGAGGAAGATGGGACCTACACTGCTGAGCTGGAGGTGAGTGACCTGGTCAGAAACAGGGACCAGGGATGCAGGGCTTGGTGTGTGGGGGGAGGAGGCGCAGATTTAACCACGAGATCAGGGGCTAGTTTTGTGTGTTCATTTACTTATATATTTATTTCCGGCTGTGCTGGGTCTGTGTTGCTGCAACGGCCTTTGTCCAGGGGCGGCGAGAAGGTTTCTCCCACGGTGGCCTCTCTTGCTGTGGGGCACCAGCTCGAGGGCACGTGGGCTAAGTAACGCGGCTCCCAGGCCCTCGAGCACATGCTCAGAGGCGGTGCACGAGCTTAGTTGCTCGGCGGCACGTGGGGTCTTCCCAGATCAGGGATCAAACCTGGGTCTCCTGCATTGACAGGTGGATTCTTTACCACTGAGCCAGCAGGGAAACCCTGAAAGGTGCTGTTTGGGCCAAGGAAATAAGTGAACTTGATCACCTATTTTTCTATGGGATAAGGAATAGCCAACATAAGCGACACCCAAGGCAACAGAGTCAGGTGTGCTGGGTGTTTTCTGGGAAAGCAGTGAGCCAGAGCCGCTGGCGAGGAGGAAGCGGGAGGTGGGATCAGGGCAGTCGTGCAAAGTTCACGCAGAGAGCTCAGGAGGCGTGCCCGTCACCAAAGGCTGGCTGAGGGCAGGCTCAGCTCCGCTCCTCCACTTCCTGAGGTCAACACAGGGGTGGCTGTTAAAGTCAGGGGACGAGTCACCTGAGCTTGTAGTCACCACAAAACAGGAACACTGTATACACACGTGCTCTGCATGTCCGCACGGAAAGTTCACTATGCACAGTATTCTCACAAAGAGAGCATAATTTGATCAAGCTCTCCTAAAAAATTAACACCAAAACCATAAAATGTGAGCACTGAAATCCCATTTGTCACTGTCATATTGTTAGTCTGTCACTAAGTCATGCCTGTTTCTTTTCGACTCCATGGACTGCAGCACGCCAGGCTCCTCTGTCCTTTACCATCTCCCAGAGTTTGCTCAGATTCACGTCCATTGAGTTGGTGATGCTATCTAACTATCTCATCCTCTGTCATCCCCTTCTCCTCTTGCCCTCAACCTTTCCCGACATCAGGGTCTTTTCCAATGAGTTGGCTCTTCTGATCAAGTGGCCAAAGTATTGGAGCTTCAGCTTCAGCATCAGTAGTTCCAATGAATATTCAGGACTGATTTCCTTTAGGATGGACTGGTTTGATCTCCTTGCTGTTCAAGGGACTCTCAATAGTCTTTTCCAGCACCAATTCGAAAGCATCAATTCTTTCATGCTCAGCGTTTTTTATAGTCCCAATTCTCACAGCCATACATGACTACTGGGAAAAAAACACAAACTATATTCAAAATAGGCCACACCCTAGACCATACCTGGCCTGAAGTTGGCTCAATGTCACCAACCAGGATATTAATAATCGTGCTTTTGCCTGCGCCATTTGGACCCAACAGTCCCAAGATCTCTCCTAAGGGAATGAGAAGAAAAGTCATCAAATGCAAATCAAACTGAAAAATGAGAATTACTCTTCTGGGAAAGTTATTTAAGAAAAAAATAATTAAATACCAGCCTTTTTTCACACAGAAGGAGACATATTTATTTGCCACTTTCTTTACTTTTCTTGTAGGAAGAAAATCTTTCTTGTCTTCATATTCTTTATGCAGATTATTGACCATAATGGCTGGTTTCTAATAAGGAAAATAGGATTTTAAAAGAGAGTTATAAATCAAATATCTATCACTAAATGAAAGGCAGTATACACCTCATGTCCATGTCATAAGAACTGTATTTCCTAATGAGGGGTACTATACAAATAAATATCCCATTTATGGCTGAAGTAATGGCTTACTCAAAAGTAAGTGGACAAAAATAGTTTTTCAAAGACAGGACTTTTTCCAGATTGATTCATATGAAAGAGGACTGTTTTTCCAGGTTAATTCCTGTGTGCGAGGAGCTGACCATTGCTGACCACTGCAGACAACCCAGCACTAAAGACTAACTCACCTCCTCGCAACACTGACAGCTCATCAGCTCTTTGACCTTCAGCCTTTCAGCTTTGACATCTTCATCTTCATCCTCATTGTTGGGTGGTTCTGAAAACTTTCTGTGTTTGGACTTTGTCGAAAGAGTCCTAGAAGTATAAACAGATTTTCAGGTAATACTAAGAAATTCAAGCACTAAGCACAGAAAAGACCAGGAAAAAAAAACCCAACACATCGACATGAGCTCTGATGTTAGAGAGAGCTCTGTTAACCAGGTAAGGAAACTGGAGTGGATTACCATCTCCTCCTCCAGTGGATCTTCCCGACCCAGGGATCAAACCTGCATCTCGTTTCTCCTGCATTCTATACCGCTGAGCCTCCTGGGAAGCCTCTACAAGGTAGCATCACTTGGCAAAAACAAACAAACAGGTAGTGAGGTCCTGCCACCAGCTTCAGCATGGGTGACCTTTCAGGACATTATGCTAAGTACAAGAAGCCAGACAAGAAAAGGCCACGTCTTGTGTAACTCCACTTATGTGACTGTGAAATTGGCAGATGTACAGACAGGAAGCAGATTAGTGCTTATAGAGGGCTGAGGGGAAGCTGAGGGGGGGAAAGGAAGTGACTCCTAACCTGTACGAGGTTTCTTTTTGGGTGGGGGTGATGGAAATGAGAAAGTGAAGTGAAAGTCACTCAGTTGTGTCTGACTCTTTGTGACCCCATGGACTATACAGTCCATGGAATTCTCCAGGCCAGAATACTGGAGTGGGTAGCCTTTCCCTTCTCCAGGGGATCTTCCCAACCCAGGGATCAAACCCAGGTCTCTCTCACATTGCAGGCAGATTCTTTACTAGCTGAGCCACAAGGGAAGGCCAAGAAAACTGGAATGAGTAGCCTATCCCTTCTCCAGTGGATCTTCCCAACCCAGGAATTGAAGCAGGGTCTCCTGCATTGCAGGTGGATTTTTTACCAACTGAGCTATCAGGGAATTAGATGACAGTGTGGTTGAACAGCTCTGTCAATATACTAAAAAAAAAAAAAAAAAAGAAAATTAAAAACTGACCTGAAAAAGGGATCCTTCCTTAATGATCTGCCACCATATTTTTTCTCGTAGTACTGCAGGAGAAAAACCCACAGCACACAGTGCAGGTACGGCTGAAAGAAAAACAGCTCATGACTGGACAATTGTTGGTTATTTTTTCTCCTGCCTGTACCAACAAAACCAAAAACCACTATCAATACATCAGGTTCCTTACCATCACTGAGAACATTCATCATCTTTTTTTTGCATGTCATACAGTGAGGCAGAGATGAACGTGAAAGCAAACCAAGGCAGACCTTTAGTAACGATTTCTGTGTAGTTTTCTACTGGAAAGTTCATTGTCTATCAGCTTCGTAAATTATAGAATTTTTCTAAAAAAGCTGTTTTTTGCTTCTATGGAAGCCAGATTTATTGTTAAATAGAATTAGTGGCATGTCAAAAAGCCCAGTGTATTAAAGTGGGTGTGTGCAACATGCAAAGCACACATTAGGCAGCAGAACTCACACGCCTGACTCCCCACATGCCTTGTTTCTATGCAGCGGGATAACAGCTGAACAGAGGGTTAGGACCTCTTGACCAAACTATGGTCAAGTGACTTCTTACCGATATAACAGCCACCAGAAGGCTATCCCACGGGTCGTAGGTGTCCTCATTTCTCTGAAGATTCTTCCAAGTAATCTGAGACAAGAATGTTTGGAAATTTGTATGCAGCTGTAACACTGTGATGCAATGCGATCTGGTGTCTGTCCACAGTCCCTGGCACAAAACTTCTAAAGCCCTTGGGGTTTCCCAAGTGACAGGTGAGGAGAACCAGCCCCTTCCTGCTCGCAGAGTCTCTGCTCCTGATGGGACCTCTGGGGACGCAGGCTGACCGCCAGAGGAGCCAGCCAGACCCGGGAGCTGGCACTGCCGGTCCGGGCCACGGCCCCGGAGGGGAGGAGGGCCTGGAGACTCATCACCGCCTCCTCGCCAAGGGACGGAGCTGCCCGTTTCTGACCCGGGGCTCAGGGAGCACCCCAGGCGGGGGGCGGCTCACCGCCGACGGCAAGGGGCAAGAGCCCTGCCTGCGGCCCTCGGTCCCTGGGGTCTACTGCAGGTCCACTGTGACACTCTGGGACGGGAATCCAGGGCTCCCCTGAGTTCTGGGAGCCGCTGGGGCAAATCACCGAACCTCCAAGAAGGGGGTCCAAGTCAGACAGAAGGTGGGTGACGGGGGCACCCACAACCTGCGTCTGGAGTCTGAGGTGGGGGGCAGCCTGCAGGATTGACCCCTCGACCCCCCGAGTCTGCACTAACTCTGCTCAGGGTCAGAACGGCAGCACGTGAGGGAAAAGCCCACATGTTTGGTGTTAGAAGCACTGTGAGTAGAGGAGACCATTTTCTTTGCTGCAACGTGTAGAAATAGTTGGATTAAAATTTTTAAAAAATGTATTTAATAGCAAACATGTCTCCTCCATAAACTAGCTAGCTATTCATATTAATGGCCATGTTTTGTAGTTAGATTAAAATCTTCCCCACCCCAAAATATGCCTGTCAGGGCAGGTATAAATTAAACCTATAAACTGAAGCTAAAAAAGGGGAGGGGAGGAAAGTAGATACATGGGCAGAATTAATCAGCAATCATCCTAAACTAAGAACTCATCACTTAATTTTTTTCTAATCACATAGCAATTGTATTCAATTAACTAGACTTAATAAAATTTTTATATATTTTTCCTCAAGAAAAATTCTCTCTCATCCTTTTAATACAATGTTTAATTTTTGAAAAACTCCCCCCAGACAAATACTGACTGCAGTCAGATCATCATTCTAATTTAGGTACATTGTTTTGGGGCATAAAAGATGTCATAATGAATACAATCCTTCTCCTTTGAGAACTGACAGCTTAAATATATGCCTGAAAAGATTCCAGTCATTTTAAACTGCTGCATTAATAACACTTTAATCAAGTAGTAGCAGCTAACTTGATTTTTTTATTATTATTTCAGTACAAGAATTAAGATCCCAAAGATTTAGGCAGTATTTATTTATGCTTTTCTAAAAATATTCAAACATCTAAGAGACCTACCTTTATGAAACCAATCAGGCAACCAAGAAGCGGATAGATCGGAACAGTAATGCAAAAGATATAATGAAGAATAATTGTAGCTGTGTTTCCCATGAAGTAAGTTATTTCGGTGACTGCAATGCACGCCAATGCTGTCTAGAGAGAATGACGAGAGAACAGGTGAACAGGTGTTTAGAAATTTCATACAAACTTCCTGTGTGCCTCACCATTAACTGAGCCTTTACTGCTCAAATAAAACAAGGAACCACAGTAGATAGCCAGGAAGCACCAGTTAGCTGATACCAGCTGTTTGTGGCTGGGGCCCTTGGACTT
>NW_011494943.1:2114978-2116280 GCF_000754665.1 Bison bison bison
TGGCATTTGGTTGCTGTTGTTCAATTGCTGAGTCTGTCTGTGTAAGTCTATACTGTTGACTCTCTGCAAGCCCCATGGACTGCAGTTCCTCCACTATCTCCCGGAGTTTGCTCAGATTCATGGCCATTGAGTCGGTGATGCTATCTAACCATCTCATCCTCTGTCATCCCCTTCTCCTTTTGCCTTCAATCTTTCCCAGCATCAGCGTCTTTTCTAATGAGTCGGCTCTTCACATCGGGTGACCCTGGGCATGCTAGGTGCGGAATGCAACAAAATACCATCCTGTCTTGGAATGGATGGGGCTGAAAACAAGCAGATACACAGACAGACATTGCCAGCCAGCTATCTAAGTTCTGTGCTTAGAAAAGACACAGCAACCTTTATGAGCGTAACCACAAAAAGGAAAAGAGCTTGTGAGTCTCAAATTGTGTGCTATGGAAAGCTGAGACAAAATAGTATAAAATGTGACTTACCACAGAATAGATAAATGACCAAAATTCTTTGGTATTTGCAATTTTTTTAAAGGTGAAAGACGTAATGTAGGTAAACAGAACAACGGATGGAACATAACCGATAAGGCAAAAAACCTGGAAACAGAAATTTGTATTTTTATTTAAAAGTGAGCAGCTAACCATACATATGATGTAAAATACCAGTCACATTAAAATATCAAGGAATAATTATTTTTCAAGTTTTACTGCTCTACAAATCGCTCCAAAAACTGAAATTGTGGTAACCTAAGGTGTTATCATCCACCCATCCACATTTCTCCTCAATCAATAAACCTCATGTTTTCAACTGTTCACACAACCTTGAGTAAGTCATTTAAAACGAAATACTATTTGTAGTTCTTTTTTATGCCAAGTAAAATACTATTTCATCATTTTATTACCAAAAAAAACACAAGCATAATGAGTTACAATTAATCTCAAATAAACTATTAGCTTCTACTTTAATGTACAGCACTTAATGCACTTTATAAATTTCTAAGAAAAACATTTATTAATTTATAAGGTAGTAATTAACATGCAAGGTCAGTATGCTCCCTGGTTAAAGCTGCCATATTTATTTTCAGCAAATCTAACTGACCAACCTCTGTCTTCCCTTTTTCCTAACATAATTCACAGGAAATTACCTAGTATCAGTCACTCACTGACATACAAATATGAATCCAAGTCATTCTCCTCCTTAGTATTTTAAGCCATATTTTAAACTATGGAATAAAAGAGCTTCCTCTTCGTGAAATTATTCTCAGGCACAGAGACAAAGGAGATATTTAGAGAAAACCTGTTTACGTGTTCC
>NW_011494943.1:2116380-2121523 GCF_000754665.1 Bison bison bison
GACGACGCACCAGTAGGCCCTCTACATGAAGGGCCACCTCAGCTCCGAGGAAGTATTGTATGATGGTGAAAGCGTTGTTCTTAAAGCCACTTAGGGCAATACGACCTGCACTCGTTATAGGTACCATATACAATAATTAAACAGACACTGGTTCTGTTTTCTGGAACATCATAATTACTTAATCAGACAACTGTCACATCTATAAACATTTAGCTTTTCAAGATAACATTTTATTTATAGATAGCATGAGCACAACTGATGTTAACTTACCACAGAAAGGAACTTGACAGCATAAAAATATAATCCATAATGAAATGCAAACAAACTGCCTATCATCAACGTAAGGACCACAAAAAATAAGGGGATGTCAACAATAGCCTGTCCGAGCCAATATGCAGAAGGCAGGAGACCTGAGAGCTTAAGCTGAGTATAAGCTTTGATCTAAAAAAAAAAAAGGAAAAATTGATTATAATTTGAAACATACTACAAACAAAAATCTCTAGCAAATGATTGCAGAACTCCTAATTTTACATCAACAAGAAGGGTCACATTGCATCAGTAGGTAATAAAAGCCCTCTGACAGCTAAATATAAATTCCATTTAGCCTTTAATCTGGTTCATTGTTTCTGAGGCATAACAGTCTCAGCAGCATTTTTCAGCATCAGAACGCAGCAGTGCCGCTAAGAAACAAAGCTAAAATAAAATAAAAGGGCCGTGGGAGTCACAGTCGCGCAAACAGCGAGCTGCCGAAATGAGACTTCTGAAATTCTGTGAAACAGAAAAAACATGTTTAGGAAACAGGATGCTTACTTTTAAACATTGACCTTTCATGAAAACACTAATAAATGGCCAAGTATCATCAGACTTACACAGGGCTTTCAGCTTAAGTGTGAAACTTGTACTTGGACGCATCTGAAACCTCTTATGCGTTCATGTGTAGAACATGAGTGTCAATTGTGATTATTACCACAAGGGAACACCATTTTCACCTGTGTGAACAGCTGACAGTGTAAACAATCATTGTTTTCCTAACATTCTCACTACATAATTTGAAATTTTAAGATCTTCCATAAATGCAAATACCTAACAACCCTGTTCAGGTGATTTTTGTCATCTATAAAAACATCTACTCATAATAAAAAAAATCTACTCCTAGTAATTCAATGTCTGATAGGAAAGAGCTGGCCACAGAGGACGAAAGAGGGATATAAACATTCGTTAAGAAGAAGAAATGATTTTCTGGGCTATAAATATTAGTTAAGAAGAAGAAATGATTTTATAAGTGGACAATATTAGTGTTCAATGAACACAAGGACAAAAATATTAATTCCAATATACATATAAAAACATAAAGCACGTCAAATACAATCATTTTTTGAAAATTCATGTCCCTCATACGCTGCTGGTGGGAGTGTAAGAGGCTTTTATCCACCCTGAAAAACAGATCAACGATGTCTTATAGAACTAAACGTGCAATCACCATGTGACACGCAAGTGTGCTCACAGGCGTTCATGCCAGAGAAAAGAAAACACGTCCACCCAGGAACCTGCAGCAAACGTCCAGAGCAGCTTAATTCATAACAGTCAGAGCTGAAACAGTGCAGATCTGCACCCCGGAACACTTTTAAAGTGCACGACAAGCACGCAAACAGTAAGTGACAGTTGTTACTCTCACTGTAATAAACGTATTTATGCTCCATTTACTTACTCTCAAAATAACAGCTGCACATAAGTCTTGCACTCACACAGAAAAGCTCAGTTTCTTGTCTGAGAATTCTTTTTTTTTTTTTTTGGTCTGAGAATTCTTAGCAGTCAATTGCACCTGTGATTTTTAACTGAGTCATTACCTTGTGATTCTCTGCATTTTCCATGGCGAAGTAAGGAGGCATTGCGGTAACAATAACCCCAAGTAAAGCTGCTTGGAAGTACAGCTCGATTTTGAAAACGATGTCTGTGATTTCCTGAAAGACAACCTCAGAGTGAGAAACAGAATGGAGGATCACTTTATATCAAGTTACTAAATACTTTCCAAGAGCCCATCAGAACTGAAGAAACACATCAGGGTACCAGCCCTGGACAAGGTCTCTGTGAAGAGACAGGTGCAGAGTAGTTACCATGCAGTGGCTACAGTGCCAACTTCAGTGCAGTCGCTCAGTCGGGTCCGACTCTTTGCGACCCCATGAACCGCAGCACACCAGGCCTCCCTGTCCATCACCAACTCCCAGAGTTTACCCAAACTCATGTCCATCGAGTTGGTGATGCCATCCAACCATCTCATCCTGTGTTTTCCCTTCTCCTCCTGCCCTCAATCTTTCCCAGCATCAGGATCTTTTCAAATCAGTCAGCTCTTCGCATGAGGTGGCCAAAGTATTGGACTTTCAGGTTCAGCAGCAGTCCTTCCAATGAACACCCAGGACTGATCTCCTTTAGGGTGGGCTGGTTGGATCTCCTTGCAGTCCAAGGGACTCTCAAGAGTCTTCTCCAACACCACAGTTCAAAAGCATCAATTCTTCAGCGCTTGCTTTCTTTATACTCCAACTCTCACATCCATACATGACCACTGGAAGAACCATAGCCTTGACTAGATGGATCTTTGTTGGTAAAGTAATGTCTCTGCTTTTTAATATGCTGTCTAGGTTGGTCATAACTTTCCTTCCAAGGAATAAGCGTCTTTTAATTTCATGGCTGCAGTCACCATCTGCAGTGACTTGGGAGCCCCCCAAAATAAAGTCAGCCACTGTTTCTACTGTTTCCCCATCTATTTCCCATGAAGTGATGGGACCGGATGCCATGATCTTAATTTTCTGAATGTTGAGCTTTAAGCCAATGTTTTCACTCTGCTCTTTCACTTTCATCACCAACTTGGTGCTGATTAAATAGCTGTGTGATCCTGGGAAAATTATTGTACTTCTGTGTTCTTATAGATGTATACAGGATAATATAGCATATTAATTAACATTCACCATTTATTTAAAAATAATACTGCACGTGAAGTGCAGTTAACCTGTGCCCGAGTGGTTCTAGCAATGAACGTGACTCTCACAAAGTCTTCACTGATGCCTGGACTATAAGCCAGCAGGCATCTTGGAGACTCCTCTTTTCCACTAGGAAAGTCACGCCCAAGCTCAGTCACCGGTGGAGCCAGGAGCTTCATATTCCCAGCAGGGTGGATTGTGGCTCCCTCAGGCCCATGGGTCCAGGCACAGACGGCAGATGCTTCAGACAACCTGGTAACCAGCTGGTGCCCCAAACAAACTGCCCAGAACCACGCTCAGCAAAGCCGGTCCTGCAGCAGACCCCAGACCCGGGATGTGAACCACCCCCAACTCAGGTTTTAAGAAGAGTAGACATCACAAGATGAACGTCTATAGGTTTCATTTGTTATTATCACTGGTTATTTCACACACACACACATACACACACACACACTCTTACACGTTTGCTCACCTGAAAGAATGGGGTATTCCAGACCTGGATGCTTTCAGTGACGTTTGAATGGTAAAGATAGTAGTTACTAATGATATTCATCAACACGGGTAAAGAGTAAACCATAGAGCTGTTGAAAACGGCAGTAAAAACATAGTCCTACGATTCAAAAAAAGAGAGTTATTATACATAGCATATATGTAAATGGATATATGATTGCTGTGTACGCAGCATATGAATATGATTGCTTTTCTCACCAACTAAGTTAAAGAAGACTCTACACATGGACATCATCAGATGGTCAACACTGAAATCAGATTGACTATATTCTTTGCAGCCAAAGATGGAGAAGCTCTATACAGTCAGCAAAAACAAGACCAGGAGCTGACTATGGCTCAGATCATGAACTCCTTATTGCCAAATTCAGACTTAAATTGAAGAAAGGAGGGATAACCACTAGACCATTCAGGTATGACCTAAATCAAATCCCTTATGATTATACAGTGGAAGTGAGAAATAGACTTAAGAGACTAGATCTGATAGATAGAGTGCCTGATAAACTATGGATGGAGGTTCGTGACATTGTACAGGAGACAGGGATCAAGACCATCCCCATGGAAAAGAAATGCAAAAGAGCAAAATGGCTGTCTGAGGAGGCTTTACAAATAGCTGAGAAAAGAAGCGAAGCGAAAAGCAAAGGAGAAAACGAAAGATATAAGCATCTGAATGCAGAGTTCCAAAGAATAGCAAGAAGAGATAAGAAAGCCTTGCTCAGCGATCAATGCCAAGAAACAGAGGAAAACAACAGAATGGGAAAGACTAGAGATCTCTTCAAGAAAATTAGAGATACCAAGGAAACATTTCATGCAAAGATGGGCTCGATAAAGGACAGAAATGGTATGAACCGAACAGAAGCATAAGATATTAAGAAGAGGTGGCATACACAGAAGAACTATACAAAAAAGATCTTCACGACCCAGATAATCACAATGTTATGATCACTCACCTAGAGCCAGACATCCTGGAATGTGAAGTCAAGTGGGCCTTAGAAAGCATCACTACAAACAAAGCTAGTGGAGGTGATGGAATTCCAGTTGAGCTATTTCAAATCCTGAAAGATGATGCTGTGAAAGTGCTGCACTCAATATGCCAGCAAATTTGGAAAACTCAGCAGTGGCCACAGGACTGGAAAAGGTCAGTTTTCATTCCAATCCCAAAGAAAGGCAGTGCCAAAGAATGCTCAAACTGCCACACAATTGCACTCATCTCACACACTAGTAAAGTAATGCTCAAAATTCTCCAAGCCAGGCTTCAACAATCTGTGAACCGTGAACTTCCACATGTTCAAGCTGGTTTTAGAAAAGGCAGAGGAACGAGAGATCAAATTGCCAACATCTGCTGGGTCACTGAAAAAGCAAGAGAGTTCCAGAAAAACATCTATTTCTGTTTTATTGACTATGCCAAAACCTTTGACTGTGTGGATCACAATAAACTGTGGGAAATTCTGAAAGAGATGGGAATACCAGACCACCTGACCTGCCTCTTGATAAACTTATATGCAGGTCAGGAAGCAACAGTTCAAACTGGACATGGAACACCAGACTGGTTCCAAATAGGAAAAGGAGTACATCAAAGCTGTATACTGTCACCCTGCTTATTTAACTTATATGCAGAGTACATCATGAGAAAAGCTGGGCTGGAAGAAGCACAAGCTGGA
>NW_011494943.1:2121851-2127888 GCF_000754665.1 Bison bison bison
CATGGCATCGGGTCCCATCACTTCATGGCAAATAGATGGGGAAACAGTGGAAACAGTGTCAGACTTTATTTTTCTGGGCTCCAAAATCACTGCAGATGGTGACTGCAGCCATGAAATTAAAAGACGCTTACTCCTTGGAAGGAAAGTTATGACCAACCTAGATAGAATATTAAAAAGCAGAGACATTACTTTGTCAACAAAGGTCCATCTAGGCAAGGCTGTGGTTTTTCCAGTGGTCATGTATGGATGTGAGAGTTGGACTGTGAAGAAAGCTGAGTGCCGAAGAATTGATGCTTTTGAACTGTGGTATTGGAGAAGACTCTTGAGAGGCCCTTGGACTGCAAGGAGATCCAACCAGTCAATTCTAGAGATCAGCCTTGGGTGTTCTTTGGAAGGAATGATGCTGAAGCTGCAACTCCAGTACTTTGGCCACCCATGCAAAGAGTTGACTCACTGGAAAAGACTGATGCTGGGAGGGGCTGGGGGCAGGAGGAGAAGGGGACAACAGAGGATGAGATGGCTGGATGGCATCACCGACTCAATGGACGTGAGTTTGAGTGAACTCCGGGAGTTGGTGATGGACAGGGAGGCCTGGCATGCTGCAATTCATGGGGTCGCAAAGAGTCGGACACAACTGAGCGACTGAACTGAAGTTAATTCTCACTAACTATATTTAAAACTGATGCAACATATCATAGAAATAATACTTAATGATAGATAAAAATAATCTAGTTTGGAATCTAGATATTCTGATATTTTAAGCAAAAAAAAAAATGATAAATATAATTGTATTCCTCATAGCTTTATATATTGGTTTTCCATCATGGCATAAAATATATTACAAGTAAACACAGCAAGCTATTTCCCAAAGTAAATTTTAATTTCCAACTCATAAGGTTAATCAGCAAACGATTAATTTTAGAGGAAATACTTCAATCCCATGCAATGCTCTCACCCTTTCTGACCGCACCACGTTCAGAGCTGCGCTGTGGGGAGCAGCAGACATGTAGTCAGTGTCATTAAACATCGTCACCATTATGTTCTGATTTGTGAAAAAGCTAAGAAGGTCACTGATATCCGAGTCTGGTATCAGAAAAGAAGCAAATGATAAACCATTAGCTTAAATGAAAAACAGACATGGGCTTTTAATAATGTTGCAAAGTGCTCCTTTCTGAAGACCTTTTTCCTGTTAGGTAAGACGTGAGTAAGAACACTGGCTCTGCAGCCTGTCTGCTGAATCCAAACCCACATCAATGCACACAGACCTCAGAGCAGAGGCTGACACGCAGCAACTGTGCCACGCTCAGCTGCTGCTGCTGCTGCTGTGACTCACGCTGAAAGTGGCCCATCACACAAGAAATCCGGCTGAAGACTGCTCCAACCAGACTTTTGTGAGAACAAAAGTCCACCTGGCAATTTTATGTAACGAGGTAACCTACCAGGCTCAGAGATGCCGAAGCCAGGGGCGGGGTTAGGTAACATCCCACCTGGAGGGCTGCTGTGTGTTCTGAACAAACTGTATGGACGTCAACTGCCTTCAAACAGTGACACTCAGATGCAGGTCTCCATCTACAGCCTTCAGGACGCGTGGAGCCCAAGGGAGATGCTGTGTGCCGCCCGAAGCCTAGCCTGTACCATAACACCTGGGGAGTGGGAAGAGTTCTCTGTCCATCACCGGAAAGGCCAGGATTCAAGCAAGAACGAGTGTGAATTTGAGAGGAACCAAAATCAAACAAAGGTAAAACTCTATGGGTGACTGAATGGTACAGCCGGTGGCTCAGACTCAGCTACAAGTGTTTTAGTGTCAGAGACGGGCGCTTCCGTGACATGGTCTCTACTGATTCAGTGCGTTAACAGCATGATTCAGAGTCAGAGAGAAGGGCCCTTCCTGTCATACGGTCTCTACTCCAAATCCAGTGTGTTAACAACACGCGTTTCAGGTTCAGAGAGACGGGCGCTTCCTGTGACACGGTCTCTACTCCTGATCCAGTGTGTTAACAATAAGTGTTTTAGTGTCAGAGAGACAGACGCTTCCAGTGATACGGTCTCTACTGATTCAGTGCATTAACAACACGTGATTCAGAGTCAGAGAGAAGGGCCCTTCCAGTGATACGGTCTCTACTGTAATCGAGTGTGTTAACATGCATTTTAGCGTCAGAGATGGGCACTTCCTGCGATATGGTCTCTACGGTAATCCAGTGTTAACCACCTCCGATCTCCAAATGCTAGAGCGGTTCTGTCTTCTAGAGACAGCACTGCATCACCCGTGATACAGAAAACCTCGCCAGGAGGGTAGGGTACCCGCCAAGACACAGAGTCAGAGGCCGTGATTCCTAGAGGAAATGAACCTTTAGGACCAACAGCAAGGCCTGGGAGATGTGAGATAGATAAAGACCGATAGGTAGATGGCTGGGTGGATGGACAGATATGTGGAGAGAGAGACAGACTGATAGTGTAAGTAATTCTAGATACACTTAAAAATATCAAATGGGACAAAACCTTGAAACCACTAGAATTTTTGGAGATCAGTGAGAGTGAAATCCAGGCAGAAATACTTGAGATGACATACAATTCCTCAAATACCAAAAAACGGTCACAGCGTCACAGTGTAGGGCTCCATGCGGTCCTGCATTTCAGCAACGTGGAGTGGATATTAAAACCAGAACAAGAATTCTAATGAAAGAAATGAAAAACACAACGCTTTCCATTCAAGTGTGTTTTCTATCACTATATATCTTCTTCCTCCAAAAGAAGAGAGGTTACACCATAAACTGATAGTTAGAATTTAGGAGTGATGATTTTAATAGTCGTCTGTAATCATCCCAAACTGTGATTACAATGCAGGGCAAAAGTTTTTGGCTGATAGTGAATCAAAAAGGAAAGATATGAGAATACAGGTGAAGTGCTGGGAAGTGTTAAACTACAGAGAATTTGTGAGCAAACAAGCAGTACAAGAAATGCAACTCTCCAATGTGTTTCAGCAAAAGACAAGCAAAGAAGCTGCTTGTGCTTTACTGAAAATTTGTATTGTTAGCTCACTTTAACTTCCTCCTCAAGGACCTTGGGACTATAAACCATCCACACAGATAGGAGATGTTGTAGAAACATCTAATTCACGTCAAATTCTGAATTAGGTCTTAACGTTTTGAAAATCAAAGTCTTGTTATTGGGTTTTTAAAATTTTATTCTGAGCTTTGCTCAAAGCCATTGGCTTTAAATTTTCTTTCATATTGGATACTTATGTGATAAAAATAATAACAAATCCAAAAATATCCACTGCAAATTTAATGTATTTGATTATAGAGATTTCCATGACAACTGTCCTTTATTCTAATTTTTCAGATAGTCCTTAAAAACTGTTTAAACACTTCTTTGTAGATATGTAACTACATTAAATATTATATGCTGTAACTCTAAAGAGTTTTCAAGTTCTGAAGTTTGTTCTGCTCATTATAAACTTTTGAGATGAATTACGCTGCTCTGAGAATAATGCCACTATTAAAAAAGGAAATTTTATGACTATCAACAACATAAATCAAGATATTTTAAAAAGTGTTAGATCAGTCCTGGGTGTTCACTGGAAGGACTGATGCTGAAGCTGAATGTCCAATACTTTGGCCACCTGATGTGAAGAGCTGACTCTTTTGAAAAGACCCTGATGCTGGGAAAGATTGAGGGTGGGAGGAGAAGGGGACGACAGAGGATGAGATGGCTGAATGGCATCACCGACTCAATGGACATGAGTTTGAGTAGGCTCCAGGAGTTGGTGATAGACAGGGAGGCCTGGCGTGCTGCAGTCCATGGGGTCGCAAAGAGTCGGACATGACTAAGCGACTGAACTGAACACTTAAACCAAAATTTCCTTAATCTATTACTCAGCATCAATGAGGGGTTTTATTTAACGTAGGTTTGTGCAGACAGACCATGCCTTTATCTTATGTATATTTCTAAAATCCAAATCTCTGACCTATGTCTACCCCTCACCCCAGGCGGACAAGCACACACTCACAAACCTTCACACACTCTCACCAGTGGAGTTCTGAAGGAGCAGACTGGTTCTGTATTTATCGGGTTGATCTCCGGGTTTGAGGAAGTATAAGTCTGGAACAAGTCTGATGGGAACCACAGCATTTTTCAAAGAGTGATGTACCAAAAACATGAAAATCTGAACTGTGAAAAATATTAAAAGTAGGAGCAACCTGAAAGGAAAAAAAAAATACAGTTGAAGGCATATTAACATGTAAATATACAAAATAATCTTCCTTTCCATGACAGTTAAAAGGTACTCATTTGAAAAAGAAGCTTCTCACCAGCTCTTTGCTTCCCACGAGAGTACGTGATGTCGGGGCCACTCTCTCTCCTTGCCGCCCCCCACCAACCTGCGTCTACAGGCCCGTCATCTGCATCTGGGCCTCTGCTCCTCCCCTGTGCAGGCTCGTCTGGGCCTCTGCTCCTCCCCTGTGAGCAGGCTCATCTGTGCCATGTTTCAGGATTCCACAGATATGTGTTACTAGCATTACTCGCGTTTCTGACTCACTTTGCTCTGTGCAACAGGCGGAAGGCTCTCCCACCTCACAGAAGTGACTCAGTGTGTTCCTGTTACGGCTGATACAAAGTGGCTTGGAGGGAGGGGACTTATGTATACTTAGGGCTGATTCGGGCTGTGGTACAGCAGAAACCAATACAACACTGCAAAGCAATTTTCCTTCAATTAAAAAATAAAAAAAGAAAAAGAAAGAAAAATCTTAAATTGAAAAAACCCCAGCTCCTCGGGCAGGAGAGTGCCTGTGCTTACACAGATCTCAGGGACTTGCTTTCGCGTCTCAAGTTGAGGAAGTGAAACCTGGCGATGGTAAACACCTGCTGCGTCCAGAGGCCCTTGGCGCTCACCAGAGCAGCCTTACTTTCGGAGAGAATAAGCAAGCTCTGTTCCATCTCGTCGAAGGATTTTGAATCCAACTCTTCCTCTTGCGGCTGCTGAGAAAACACGCTGTAATCTATGTGCCGAAACAGAAGGATGGAAAGTTATGTTATCGCCCTTCAGAAGATGGAAACCTTCCTGAAGCATGTAAATTTCAAAACATGCCTGGCGGGGAGCGACACGGGCCAGAGGGGCTGTCACGGACTTTGGCTACATGATCGAAACTGAACGTGGGCACAACTCATGACCAGGACGTGCTCTCTCTGGTAGGAGCCCAACAGAATTAGGTGCAGAGGCTCATGGAAACAGGGACAAGAACATCTGTAGCCAGTGCCCTACCCAGCAGCCACACGTGGGACGGAACCCACATGTCCATCAACAGGTGAGAACATAAAAAGCCATGAAGTTCACCTGTAACAGAACAGTGTGAAGCTACGAAAGTGAACAAACTACTGTATAACTGTAACAGCTTGATCTTACAAGCATTATATTAAGTAAAAGAAACCAGAATATATATAAGTAAGAGACACGTTATATGGTTGATGCCAAGAGACTGAAACCAGGTGAAACGTCTTGATGGGGATAAAAAAGAGTGATTCAAAATTAAAAGATGTGAAAAATAATAAAAGGAGATGAAGACTGGCTTCAGCATGAAGAAGGACTTAAAGGTGCTGTAGAAAAAGCCAGCAACACCTGAACAGAGCACAAGCCTCTTATCTCCATTCCCACGACACAGACATTTTCTAGAAACCTCCTCGTGTCCCTCAGGCTGTTGAGCACCACACACACGAGCACCTTCCGCGTGGCGTGCTCTGTCAGCCCCAGGATCACACCTGCTCACCGACAGCGCACGGCATCCTGACGCAGACTCCCTCTGTCGCCCCTGCTCCCACACCTTGTCTCTGCTCAACTCCATCGAACTGACGAATGCCGCACCTCTCCAGCTGTCTGCGATCTAGAGACTTCCTGTGAGCTTTCCTTCTCTGATCACTATATAAAGGAGGGACTCAGAGACACAGTGGGGGAAGGAGCGAGAGGGACGAACGGGAAAGCAGTGTGGACGTGCACAGCTACCACGCGTAAACAGGCAGCTAGTGGAAGAAGCCGCACAGCACG
>NW_011494943.1:2127988-2132440 GCF_000754665.1 Bison bison bison
TCGGCTCGGGGCTCTGCGCCGACCGAGAGGCTGGGCCGGGGAGGCGGGGAGGGGCACACGCGCACTCAGTGATCTACCTCATGTGCAGCGGAGACAGGCAACGCTGTACCGCAACTTCCCTCCATTAAAAAACAAACAGGAAGATTACAGTCTGACACCACGTTCTCATCGTAAAGTGACTTTCCTCCACGACCGAGAGGACCACCCCACACCCACCCTGCTGCGGTCAACCCTCCACTCAGCCTCACCCTGAGACGCACTCATCTCAGCCGCGCCACTGAGGGTACGTCGAGCTCACGACCGGCTTCCGCACTTCCAAGTTTCTCCATCTTCTGCGTTACCAAAACCACCCTTTCTGTTATCACCCAATTCTCACAGTGATCAGCAAGAAGCAACCGCCTTCTTTCCTTAAACACCACGTGGTCCTGGTTCCCGCCTCTCTTGTGAAGAAAGAAAGCGCAATAATGGTGCCTTCCCGCCAGCGCTTCCTGCCCTTCACTGCCCACGCTCGGGCGGCCCCTCTACTCCGTGGAAGGGGCCGCACCCGACCCCTGGGGCCGTCTATACACAAGGGACCGCAGAGCGCGTGTCTCTGGCCCTAGCAGCCTCTCCTGGCTCTAAGCATGTGCGTCACAGCCCATGGGCATCTCCACAGGGATGTCTACCAAGCGTCTCAAACAACACAAGCGAAATCACGCCTGGAATCCTTCTTTCCAGGAACTGGCTGCTCCCCTTTGGTCAGGAAACGGGCGATTCCATTTCCAATTCTCAGGCTGAAAGTTTAGATACCTTCTTGACTCCGCCCTTCCCCAACCCCCGAAAGGAGCCCAGCAGTAGGTCACCACCAGTGCCTCCAACACGACCCAAATCTGTTCGTGTTTCCCAGTTTTCACAGCCATCCAGGTTCAAACAAGGATCAGCGGTAACAGCTTCCTGACCGCTCTTCCTGCTTCCAGACTTCCTTCACAATCCATCTGTCATCCAACAGCTGGAACGTGCTCGTTGAAGAAGCATATCTGCTCATGTTGCCCCTTTGCTCTGGAACTCTCTGTGAGCTGCACATCACACAGCACAGAGGCAAACGGAGCGCTCCTGCAGAGCTCTGGGGGCTGCACATGCCCCTCCCTTGCCTGCACCTCCAAGCTCCTCAGGCCATGCTCTCCCTGGTGCTCTGGCAGCCTTTCTCTGTCACCAAAAACATCCAACCCATTCCTCAGTCAACACTGCTATGGCAGCACTTCCCTCTACCTGGGAGACTCTGCAATACAACCTTACCTTTCCTGCCTCTGGATCTCACTTTAAGTATCGTCTCCTCATGTTCCCCTGAGATACAACCTAAGTTACCTGCCTCCCCAGACCGCCCCACTTTCCTTCACAGAGCCTACCACTATCCGTAAACATCGGAGCTACTTATTTACCTGCTTACTCCTACCCTTTCTTTCCCCAAGTAGACATTCAGCATGCTTACACAATCACTGTCTGGATCACTACCTGTCTGGTTCACAGCCTAAAATGTTCTGTTAGATTTGTTTTTACCTGCTTGGTCAATTTCCGCTTCAACTTCTAGCTTTAAGAATACATCTTCCAAAGTCGTCATGGAGACACCATAAGAAATAACACCTAAGTTTGAATGACTGTCTAGAGCAGAAAATAAGCCTAAAAGGAAAAAAATGAAAGAACTTTGTATAGCTAAGCATACTGTTACGAATGATTCTAAAATGTCCTTTAAAAGTAGAGAACGACTGAATTTACTGTGCTGCCACCACGGTTCCCAAACTTTCTGGTCTCAGAACCCCTTCAACATTTCTAGAAATTGCTGAGGACCCCACAGAATGCTGCTTAGGGACACGTACCTGTTAGATGTGAACCATGACATAAATTAAAACTAAGGAATGTTTTACAGACAGAATGATAGGCAGAGTACACTACGTTGACATGTACACTTCAGTTAATTAGTGATTCCTTTTCTTCAAACTAATTCAACTAACATAGACAATTTCTATCTAACTATTGGAATGCGATGGGATTTCTGTATAACTTATCTTCAGCAGTAATATCCTTATGGTTATTAAGAGATCCCTCAACAGATAAAGGAGACTGAGCTTGAGTTCCTCATCAGAATGCAGAAAATTAAGGCTACAAATAAGATAATGCAAGAGTTTACTGTATAATAAGGTAATTCGTTATGAAATCATGAAACTGAAAAGGCAACTGAAGGCGTACACAACCATATATGTGTGTGTGTTGTGTGTATGTGTACACATTGGTGTGTATACACATTTGCATGGGTGTACATGTGTGTCACATCTGTATGCGTGTGAGTGCATGTGTGTATGTATGTGTGTACATATTTGTGTGCATGTGTGTATGTATATGTGTGTGTATATTTATATTCTTATTCCCAGGGGACCTACAAACAAAGGGAGCAGTTTCTTTCCTGATAACACAAGCAATTATTTACGTAAGTTAACATACTAGTTAGGAATTTCTTGCATGACATTTATGAAAAAAAAAAGAAACGCTGGCTTATAGCATTTCTGGTTTCCAAAAGTAAAATAAAGCAGAAACAGAATATTAACTCTGGGTACCTGGGAGCATGTAAATATTACACAGAAAAATAAACCAAGTAAAAAACCAAGTAAATTAAGAGAACTGGTTCCCAAGGCGGGATCTTAGTTTAGCAATCATGAAACCAGAAGTAGGGAATACCTGAAAATTTGTCCATGTCCTTGAAAGGCAAGCTGTACACAAGTTGCTGCTCATTCTGTTGCAACAAAGTGGCCGCAGGTATATGTTGTTTAACCAGAGAAGAAAGAGATTCTGTGGCACAGTATCTGTCTATGTACATGCTGGAGAAAACCCAAAAACATGATTTCTTATGATGACTCTGAACAGCCCAAAGTAAATTCTGAATGCTTTTAGCAAAAGTCTGTGCCATAGGGCTTCCCTGATGGCTCAGTGGTAAAGAATCCAACTGCCAAAGCAGGAGACACAGGTTTGATACCTAATCCAAGAAGATCCCACATGCCCGGGAGCAACTAAGCTGTGTGGGTCACAACCACTGCGCCTGTGCTCTGAGGCTGGGAGCCGCACGACTGAAGCCTGAGCGCCCTAGAGCCTGCGCTCTGCACAAAAGAGGCCACGGCGATGAGAAGCCTGCACACCGCGGTGAAGAGCAGCCTCTGCTCGCCGAAAATGGGGGAAGCCCGCACAGCAGGGGAGACCCTGCAGCCAATAATTTAATAAACAAATAAAAATAATTTAAAGAAAAGAAGGATCGATACCTCAGCCGGTAGCCAATTCCCCATTTGCTTTTGAGAAAAATTGAAGAACCAACACATTTTAACATTCCTTGTGATATGACAGCCTTCCTATCTGCAAAGAGAGATTGGCGTTTCAGTTTTACCATCTGTGACAGCATTAATAACTAGTATTTGCATTTTCTGGATTATCCTATGAGACACCAATGTTAATATGGTAAATTATCACATTAATTATCATTACATTGTTAAAACAACTTCCCACACGGCGGAACTGCGTGCATCCTGGGCGATTCTGTGGGAGGGGCCCCCTGGAAGTGTGTCTGGTTCCCACACAGGGTCAGCAAAGCCTCTGCTCTCTGCTGACCCTGCCCTGTACCCTGTCAGCTTCACTGTAGTAACTCATGCTGGGAGTGGGACTGTGTGGGGTCCTGTAAGCTTTTGTGGCAGATTACCGATCCTGGAGGGTCAGGGGCTCGCCCCCAACACAAAAACATGTGATTTTAAAAGCAGTATAATAATACCTTTTTGGTAAAAAACGCACAATTTACTTACTCCTCAGAATTTAGCATGTCTATGTCTAATTCCCATGTGGCCCCAAGACCTCATCCTTTAAAAAAGCAAGTAAAAAATCTCACCAGCAAGAATGTCGGCTTCATCCATGAAGTGAGTGCTAAACACTGTCACCCGGTTCGCTTTTCTGTGTTTCAGAAGATTCCAGACAATGTGACGAGAACACGGGTCCATTCCAGCTGTTGGCTCGTCCAACAGCAGCACCTGCGTGCAAAGGGGTGGGGGAGGGCAGGAAGCCTCAGGAAAATGTAAGTATATAAAATCTATGTGGACCCTGAAAAGCCTCCCCATTTAAAGTTACTGTATTAAAATGTATTAGATCTGAGTTTTTCACTCATACGTTGAGTTAGCATCAATTTAAAAAGTCATCAGTTTGGCATGTGAATCCTTTCTTGTCTTAATTTTAAAAGACTAGTGTCTGTAATATGTAAGTTGTAAGTATAACAACAACCAGATAAATAAACTGAGAAACAAAACACTGAAAAATAAACTGAGAAACAACGTTGACTGTATCGCTTTTGGCTAAACAGTTAAATTCTGTAGATGTAACAACTGCTCGTTAGAGAATTATGTTCTACATTAGCTCAAGGAAAGCAGTTTAAGACTATTTTTCATTTCA
>NW_011494943.1:2132540-2135456 GCF_000754665.1 Bison bison bison
TTTCATTTCAGAAACATGGAGGAGGAGGGACTGCCATAAGCCAGGACCCCGGGTCCCCCCCAGCCACAGCAGCGGGCTAAACGGGGCAGGGTGGGGGACCCTGGGGCCCCTGGCTGCAGGCGGGCACCTGGAAGCCTTCTGACCCAGGGCCCAGCCCAGCTTCTACAGGACAGAGAACAGCACGGAACAGACACGAGCAGAAGCAGGTCAACAGAACAGTGGACGAGTCCTTCAATTCTGTCCTTATTATTAGATTTTTACTGTAACCGTAACAAACGTACAGAAAACTGCAGAGAGTAACAGAACAGTACTTCTACAGCCACCACTGAAATGTAACAAATGTTAGTTTACTTCAGATCTTTTTTCAGAGAAATAAAACCCTGCAGACACAAGTGAAGTCCATCTGACCCCTTCTCCTTCTGAGAGATGACTGCTGTCTTCAAGAGGTTGTGTATCTTTCTGACTTCAGTTTTAAAACTTTATTATTATAATTACATCCATAATACTGTATAGTATTTTATGTATGTTTCATATACTGTATCTATGTATATATTTCTACAACTTGCTTTTTTATTCAGATTAATTTAAAACTATCTCATCGGCAACACTATTATCTGCTCACCTTTGGGTTCCCGAGAACAGCGATTCCTAAAGACAGTTTTCTTTTTTGGCCACCACTTAACTTTTTAGCCTGATTATCTTTGATAGCCTGCATGTCTAAATCCAGTAAGACTCTCTGCACCTATGAAAGGCAAGTGTGAATAAAAGTTGTTTAAATCTCATTATTTACATAATTATCAACACTACTTTCTAAGTGTTCCACTTTAATACCAACCTTTAAACTGCTCTCCTGGTATAGAATTTAATTGTGACGCATTGCTGCTGTTGTCTAGTCACTAAGTCTCATCTGACTCTGCAATCCCAGGGACAGAGGAGCCTGGCGGGCCACAGCCCACGGGGTTCTCCAGGCAGGGACCCTGGAGTGGGTTGCCATGTCCTCCTCCAGGGGATTTCTCAACCCAGGGATGGAACCTGTGTGTCCTTCATTGGCAGGCAGATTCTTTACTGCTGAGCCACCAGGAGAAACCCAATTTGGACACATACCCACCTATAATTTTGAAATAAAAAAAAGATTCCTGATGCGAGGGCCTGTTTTACTTCTGTGACCCCTGGCCGGTGGGGAGAAGGGGGTCAGTGCATAGGCTCAGTGTGTACGCGTTTGTCTGGCAGGGGAAGCTGGTAGGAGTGAAAAGAAAAGAAACCCACACGGAGAGACTGGAGTCCTCCAGACGGAATGAGGACGTTTGCTATGTGCTGCAACTTTGCTCCAAATTCCATCTGATTCTTTATGATGACTTTCTGCACACTGGCTCAGAAGAGGTTTTTATATTTAGATTTTCAAGCATATTTTCATTACACAGGTTACTGCAAAAGGTTACTAACTTATAGTGAATAAAAGTAAAGGTTTCTAGACAGATAACATACTTCCTGTATGACATCATTGGCTGGTATTCCTTTGATTGATGCCAAAATGGACAAGTTTTCCTCTACCGTCAGGACATCAAAGTGTATGTCTAGCTGTGGACAAATGCCAATCATTTTCCTGGCTTCAAACATTTCATCTATTTCTGAGACTCTGTGTCCATATATGGATGCGAACCCTAAAAAGCAAAAAATACATTTACATTAAATATATTAAATACTAATATGTATGTTTTCAGATCAGATCAGTCGCTCAGTCGTGTCCGACTCTTTGTGATCCCATGAATTGCAGCACGCCAGGCCTCCCTGTCCATCACCAACTCCCGGAGTTCACTCAGACTCACGTCCATAGAGTCGGTGATGCCATCCAGCCATCTCATCCTCTGTCATCCCCTTCTCCTGACCCCAATCCCTCCCAGCATCAGAGTCTTCTCCAATGAGTCAACTCTTCGCATGAGGTGGCCAAAGTACTGGAGTTTCAGCTTTAGCATCATTCCTTCCAAAGAAATCCCAGGGCTGATCTCCTTCAGAATGGACTGGTTGGATCTCCTTGCAGTCCAAGGGACTCTCAAGAGTCTTCTCCAACACCACAGTTCAAAAGCATCAATTCTTTGGCACTCAGCCTTCTTCACAGTCCAACTCTCACATCCATACATGACCACTGGAAAAACCACAGCCTTGACTAGATGGACCTTTATTGGCAAAGTAACGTCTCTGCTTTTGAGTATGCTATCTAGGTTGGTCATAACTTTCCTTCCAAGGAGTAAGCGTCTTTTAATTTCATGGCTGCAGTCACCATCTGTAGTGATTTTGGAGCCTCCCAAAATAAAGTCTGACACTGTTTCCACTCGTTCCCCATCTATTTGCCATGAAGTGATGGGACCAGATGCCATGATCTTTGTTTTCTGAATGTTGAGCTTTAAGCCAACTTTCTCACTCTCCACTTTCACTTTCATCAACAGGCTTTTGAGTTCCTCTTCACTTTCTGCCATAAGGGTGGTGTCATCTGCATATCTGAGGTTATTGATATTTCTCCCGGCAATCTTGATTCCACCTTGTGTTTCTTCCAGTCCAGTGTTTCTCATGATGTACTCTGCATAGAAGTTAAATAAACAGGGTGACAGTATACAGCTTTGATGAACTCCTTTTCCTATTTGGAACCAGTCTGTTGTTCCATGTCCAGTTCTAACTGTTGCTTCCTGACCTGCATACAGATTTCTCAAGAGGCAGGTCAGGTGGTCTGGTATTCCCATCTCTTTCAGAATTTCCCACAGTTTATTGTGATCCACACAGTCAAAGGTTTTGGCATAGTCAATAAAGCAGAAATAGGTGTTTTTCTGGAACTCTCTTGTTTTTTCCATGATTCAGCAGATGTTGGCAATTTGATCTCTCGTTCCTCTGCCTTTTCTAAAACCAGCTTGAACATCAGGAAGT
>NW_011494943.1:2135556-2135733 GCF_000754665.1 Bison bison bison
AAGCCTGGCTTGGAGAATTTTGAGCATTACTTTACTAGCGTGTGAGATGAGCGCAATTGTGCGGTAGTTTGAGCATTCTTTGGCACAGCCTTTCTTTGGGATTGGAATGAAAACTGACCTTTTCCAGTCCTGTGGCCACTGCTGAGTTTTCCAAATGTGCTGGCATATTGAGTGCAG
>NW_011494943.1:2135848-2142464 GCF_000754665.1 Bison bison bison
CTAGGTCAGTGATCACACCATCATGATTACCTGGGTCATGAAGATCTTTTTTGTACAGTTCTTCTGTGTATTCTTGCCATCTCTTCTTAATATCTTCTGCTTCTGTTAGGTCCATACCATTTCTGTCCTTTATTGAACCCATCTTTGCATGAAATTTTCCTTTGGTATCTCTGATTTCCTTGAAGAGATCTCTAGTCTTTCCCATTCTGTTGTTTTCCTCTATTCCTTTGCATTGATCACTGAAGAAGGCTTTCTTATCTCTTCTTGCTATTCTTTGGAACTCTGCATTCAGATGTTTATATCTTTCCTTTTCTCCTTTGCTTTTCGCTTCTCTTCTTTTCACAGCTATTTGTAAGGCCTCCCCAGACAGCCATTTTGCTTTTTTGCATTTCTTTTCCATGGGGATGATCTTGATCCCTGTGTATACTAATAATTCAGTTATTTGTATGTATTAATAACAGACATAAAATAAGAGTTAGTATACAGCTGGAAGACACAACACACCCTGATTTCTATACAAACGGTGATCTGCTTCCACTTATATTCCAGCCTCATTTATATTCCCTATAAATGGCCTTCATTTTCAGGGCATATTACAGAGCAGAGAGCAAGGGGTCAGAGGTTTCACACTAACTGCCCACTGATGCATGACTTACACTATTAACAATACTCCAGCAACAATTTCCCCTCATTTCTAAGCACTACGCAGTGGCAAAGAGAACAAAGAAGTTAAAATTTACCCCTGACCAGCTGCGTGACTTTGGGAAAATCACCTGATCTAAATTCGAGCCTTCTTATCCTATAAGCTGAATATTAATACATCCCGCTTTACTTAAGAACTAGTAAATCAGTGTGATAGTGTGGGAAATTGTATCAAAAATACATAAATCCTTACATCAATGAAAGATATTATAAATACCATCAGAGAGTGACACAGAGATAAGAGACAAAATCAAACTAATTTTAAAAGTCAAACCCCTGCTGGTGTGTGGCAGAGGCCGACAGAAGATGGTACAGCAGTTACCCTCCAATTAGAAAAAAAAAGTAAAACCACATCTAAAAAGATGCAGATTCAATACACGGACACTCGGCCCCTTCTTAAAGTGAAATATTTACTGCCCTGCAGCTCTACGTGACTGTGGAAAACCGGAGCTGCTGTACTAGATTCTCACCTACAGGGCAACCACATACAGCAATTACACATTTGAGGTATTGCTCTAAAAATCCTAAGGAGACTGTACTGACATTTGTCATTCTTTCCTTCTGAACTTACTGGTGCTCACTTAGAAATATTCATTTTCTCAACCAAAATGTCTATAGGCCTCATTTAATTTCCAATTAATTGGTTTATCCTTCCTTGAAAATGAACAATAAATATAAACACAAGTAAAATATCTAATAAAACAAGTACAAAATTAGATCATTTTTACTTAAATATGACTGAATCATCTTTATTTTCTGCTGAAGAACAAACGAGTGTAATAAAAAGGAGAAAAAAATGAACACAGAAATTGATACCAAATCACTGACAAAAATCAATCAGTACATATTTCAAGGATAAGTAAATGATCACGGTCCTTTAGTTACTAACCCTAATAAAACAAATTAGCAGATTCTTAAATCAGAAAACTCTTACCCTCTGAGGGCGGGCACAGCCCGCACAGAATATTCATCAGTGTGCTCTTTCCTGTTCCGCTGTGGCCAAGCAGGGCAGTGATCTGGCCCTCGTATATGTCAAATGATAAACCTAGTGCAGGGAAAAAGGACGTTCAAATGTGATCTTTATTTGCTGAGTCTTGCACAATAAGATAAGTCATAATACTTGGGCAATCTTGAAATAAATCAATAGATTTAAAGACAGAAGTTACCAGCATATTTAATAATCTAAGATTTAATATTGTAATACAACAATAATTCTTTCTTATAGTCAACAGTATGAACAGTAAGAAAAGGTAACACAAAATAAACTTTTATTTCTTTGTTACACTGACAGAGTCAGAGGGGGCACAAAATATCGGGAGGGAGGTTTCTATGTACCCACTTTTGGGAACTCCCGAGGGTATTAAGAAAGCCCATGGACAGAAGGAGCCTAGTGGGCTAGTCCATAGGGTCACAGAAGAGTCAGACACGACTGAGCGGCTAAACAACAAAGGGAATTAAAACAAAGAGAAGAACAAAAGTTCGTTTCCAAAGGTATTTAGAGGCATGTTAAAATTATCGGCAAAAAATCATGAGTTAACCAACAGCATTTTGTTGGACTCACTAAGTCGAGTCTGACTCTGCGACCCCATGGACTGTAGCCCGCCAGGCTCCTCTGTCCATGGAATTCTCCAGGCAAGAGTACTGGAGTGGGTTCCCATGCCCTCCTCTAGGGGATCTTCCCGACCCAGGGATCAAACCTGAGTCTCTTATGCCTCCTTTATTGGCAGGCGGGCTCTTTACACTAGTGCCACCCGGGAAGCCCTGTGTACACATGCATGACAATAAAATTAAAAGAGCACAGGTTTGTTTTAAGAACTGACAACTTTTCATCTTAGTAGGTATTACTTTTTTCTTTTACTACTTTGACGTTGAACTTTTCATCTTAGTAGGTATTACTTTTTTCTTTTACTACTTTGACATTGTTAAATTTATTCTGAACATTAATCACATAAAGAAAGTATCTCTAGAGAAAAGATAGAAAATTGTGGTAAAGGAGTTTAAATTTTCCACTTGTACCTTAATCCTACAGACTGAACACTAGGAGAGTTACTCACTTCTCAAAGCCTCTACATTTTCACCTTTCTTTCTGTGGGTCTTCTGAATACCACTGATTCTGAAAAACACCATTTACTACTTTAAGTATTTAAAGCAATCTCCAAGTGTGTATCTCTGTGCATGATACTTTTAAGCAAAGCTGTCATATTTAACGGGAATGAAGTATCTTCCTACTAAAACAATAAATCAAAGAAACCTGGCAACAATAATAAAAGTATTTTAAAGAAACTATAAGAAAAGAGTATATTACTTCTCTCCATTTTAAGTGTAATTCATTCATTTTTCATGACAAGCCAACTTCTAAAAAGAAACTGAAACATTTGACTTAAGCAATTTACAGATTTCTTATTTCATATTTGATTCTTTTCCATTTGTAATTAATTAATACTTGTCATATCGGTTAAGAGAGCTTAAAAATCAGATGCTATTTCACATCAGTACATGTTTCAAACTGTCTCGAAGTGATTCTCTCATTGCACTTTAAATGTTTTACATAATTTTTTAAAGAATTAACAGTCTTGCTCATTAGTTTAATTTTTACTCTTAAGAAGGCTGACCACCAGTCTACTGATTGCATCTTAAATACCTAGTTCTCCTTTGCATTTATATGTTTTTCTTAAATTTAAAAAACACAAACTATACTTTTTCTTTCACTTTTCTCTCTTTTCTCCTTCTCCTTATTTTTTTAAATTTGGTTTTGACTGAACTAGTAAGGAATAGTTATGAATTTCTCTGGTTCTCTGAAATTAAGCTGGTGTGACAAGTTAATTATGTCACAGTTTCTAAGGGTCTATCAAATTAACAGCACAGTTTAATGTCCGGCATGTCTCAGACAATGCAGCTCGAACAGAAATAGAAAACTAGTATCTATTGCTTTAATTTACATGGTTTTAGTAGCTAAGTAGTGTCCAGCTCTTGAGACCCCATGGACTGTGGCCTACCGGGCTCCTCTGTCCATGGCATTTTCCAGGCAAGCATATTGGAGTGGGTTGCCATTTCCTTCTCCAGGAGATCTTTTCAACCCAGGAATTGAACCCAGGTCTCCTGCATTGCAGGCAGATTCTTTATCAACTGAGCTATGAGTGAATCCCTCTTAATTTATATAATGAAGAAATTTTAAAATGGCTTAATTTTATAAATACTAGATTTTATTAAAAAATTTTCTATTCAAACGTAAAATGTCAAACCTAGCAGCAAATTTATTCTAAATGGTTACAAAGAAAATAAAAACTTAAAAGAGAATTAGCCCTTGATACTGTTTTTTAAAAATCACAAAATGTGCATCAAATCTCCTAAAATACCATGCTTACATACATTACATAAAAGACAGGATTTACACATGGCATGTCCCATCAGCAGTTCTTAAGACCTAAACTGCCAGAGATTAAATCATACCTGATGGCTTCTTTTCCTATAAATTCTGAAGAAACAGGCTCAACAATTTCACTAAAACTAACATTCCCATTCACGTTGCCCTCTGATAACTCCTTATAATTCCTTTTGCTCTTTGACCAATATGATGGCTTCAGAAAATAAAATGATGATCTCCGTAAGCCAAATTCTCCTGAAAAATACAGGGAAAAAAAACACACACACAACTGAGTTATCCTAACAAATTATTTCTGAAAACTAGTGTTTAAATCAGAAAGGCAGTCTGTGTAAACTAAGACAACCTCAAGTTCAGACATAAATTACTAAGTCATCAATGTGAGAAAAACAGAAGTCTTACTGACAGATAACTCTTATCCATAAAGTTTCAGGGCTGCTGCAAGTCCATGGAATGTAAAAGGTAAGCAAAGCACATTTTCCACCCTAGAGACTTCCATCATTATGAGGACACGTACATGCCTAATGGCTAACACGCGGCACACAACGTGAGGCATGAGTGCCAGCAAGAGTTCAGAAGGTGAAGAGGGTACATCGCGGTATTCTGAAGGTTTGAGTCAGCATCACCTTAGTCTTTGGGAGCGGACAGTATTCGGAAAGGCTGCTACAGCTCACAGAAAGGACTTTTTCGATGCAGGAGAGTAACAGAGCAGGGCCAACACAGGAGACTCCAGTCTAGCTAGCTGCCCACGGCACAGGCAGGCTTCCTCCCTTTCTCCCCAAGGAACCAACACTCCCCATCCTTTCTAACACGCCCCCACTGATGACCACGTTTCAGAGGGAGCCGCTCCCAACTAGAGAGAGTCCAGTGGACCAGATGGGCACCATGCAGGCTCTGGCGACTCCTCTGCTTCAGCCACAAGCAGGCACCAACTAAAGAGAAGAGAAGGGCTTGCTGGGCACAAGTCTCCTGTCCCTCTCCCACTGGACGTGAACGAAGTGCAACCCCGTGCAGGCACCAGGAGATAAATCCACCAGACTCTGAGACAGGAGCAGCAACATGGAGAAGGTGGGACCCTGATGACACAGCCAAGCAAGGCAACCAACTGGGAGCCCACCCTGACTCTGGACTCTGAATGAAGAGACTGATTTCCTTCTTGTTTAAGACAATTAAAAAAAGGTCCTCTGTTACATGAGTAACTAAACATAATCTAACTGATACACTAGAGATGTGTTTAAATAAACAGGACTGAATGGATGGATATAAAATACAATAAGGAGAGGGTAACAGTGGTAACAAGGGACTGAATGTATAAAAGCATCGTGCAGGACATCAACACTTGACAAGTTTCTTTTTAACTCACCAGGATGTGCTCAGCAAGGTTTCTGAGCAGGTGATCAGTTGACTAAAGGCAATGGCAAGGTTCTTAGACAGACTTGAGGTGGTAATTAGATGAGCACTACTGCGATGGTCCAGAACAGTGCAGCCAAACAGGACTTTGCAACAGTGGACAAGACCTCGTCTGCACTGTAACCAGTGACCAGGCGCAGCTGCTGAACCCTCGGCAGGTGCCTGCGCTGCTCCCTGGGGGCTCAGCTGGTAAAGAATCTGCCAGCAATGCAGGAGACCTGGGTTCAACCCGTGTCAGGAAGATCCCCTGGAGGAGGGTGAATCTGCCAGCACTGCGGGAGACCTGAGTTCAACCCCTGGGTCAGGAAGATCCCCTGGAGGAAGGAAAATCTCCCGGCACCGCGGGAGACCGGAGTTCCATCCCTGGGTGGGGAGGATCCCCTGGAGGAGGGCATGGCTGTCCACTCCAGTATTCTGGCCTGGAGAATCCCGTGGACAGAGGAGCCTGGCGGGCTACAGTCCATGGGGTCACCAAGAGTGGGACACGACTGAGCGACTGAAACAACATTCGCCCTCCTGAGGAAGGAATTGCTCATTTGTTCAATTATAAGTAATTAAAACTTAAAAGTCACAGGTGTCTTGTCATGTAAGACTGCAGATCAAGAACACAGACAAAATGAACGAGGAACTCAAGGGGGAGAGGAAAGGGGGCAGGAGTTATTTAACGGTATTTTGAACCTGCACAGGTTTGAGGTAGGTGGAGGATAAAAGACACGGGGATGGGAGAGGTTACAAGGTTGCTCCACTGTCTCGGACCTTAGAGGGTACAATAGTGAAGCGCTTCAGCCAAAAAAATGGACATGGGGAAGGACTGAGTTAGGAAATTCAATTAGGGATTTAAGGCTTTCAAAACACTGGTCTCTTTTTGCCCAGTCTCCTTACATTCACTGGAAGTTAAGGTATAAGGTACAAAATACAATTACAATTACATTAAAAGCTGTTAACAGTGAAAACGACTTAGAGTGCTGCTGCGTCACTTCAGTCGTGTCCGACTCTGTGCGACCCCACAGACCGCAGCCCACCAGGCTCCCCCGTCCCTGGGATTCTCCAGGCAAGAGCACTGGAGTGGGTTGCCATTTCCTTCTCCAATGCATGAAAGTGAAAACTGAAAGTGAAGTTGCT
>NW_011494943.1:2142564-2148044 GCF_000754665.1 Bison bison bison
GTGAAGTTGCTCGGTTGTGTCCGACTCTTAGTGACCCCATGGACCACAGCCTACCAGGCTTCTCCATCCATGGGATTTTCCAGGCAAGACTACTGGAATGGGGTGCCATTGCCTTCTCCACGACTTAGAGTACTCAGCTAGAAAAAAATCTAAAATTAGGTTAACCCACAGGGAGCTCAACCTGGTGCTCTGTGACAACCCAGAGGGGTGGGATGGAGAGGGAGGTGGGAGGGAGGCTCAAAAGGGAGGGGACATGAATACATGTGGCTGATTCATGTTGATGTATGGCAGAAACCAACACTATATTGCAAAGCAATTATCCCACAATTAAAAATAAATGAATATTTCAAAAAGAATATTAAAAAATCAAAAACAATAAACCATTAATCTTGTAAGAAAAAAAAAAATTAAGGTAACTTTAGGTGGACAAAAACCTGAAAAATCTTTCAAGTAAAATTCAGTGACTATCTGCGTACCTGGAACAACTTGATCAAGATAAACAGCCAAGAGGGCGTAGAAAATGCTGTTAAGAATCAGCATCATAATAGCAATGATTAGAGGACACGGGCCTTCAGTCAAATTAGAAACTAAAGCACCTTCATCAACGTCTTCTAAATGCATGACCTGAAAAACAGAAATGTCCACCTGATAATACAAAAATAGTCAAAAAATAAGCAAAAGCTAACATTATGTCCAGAGTCAAGAAACTGGGCCGCTTAGGAGATTAAATGGTCTAGCCAATGAGTAATATGAACTTACAAAGAAAACAATAAAAACTTGACCAAAATATGAGTTAATCACAACAACCCTTTCTGATCCTGTTTTTAAAGCTGTGTGTCAGTTTTTGCAGCATGTTTCTTTAGTGCTATGGCTATCAAATGAAATGAAAACTGATGCTAGCAAAAGGGTTTACGGTCCAGAGAAGTCAAACAAGTTATCAGAGGATAAACTTATGGTCAGCACCTTTCAACCCTGAAAAGGGAGAAAGTTCTATAACTAATTAACGCTATTAAATTATTCATAGCAGATGTACTGACAGAGCAGAGGAAGGACAGTAGTGCTGAGGTCTCGCCCAGGTTGCAGGCCCGCCATGAGGCAAACAGACTCTAACTGCACATGGAGGGTTTCAGCATCCCCGTCCGTGAAACAAAGGTGGATTACGTGGCACCGAAAGTCCTTCCCACTCAACACAAACCCGTGAACCTATAATCCTGTCTTTCTCAGTGAAGGGGAATGCAGTGGATACTCAGAACATGCAACACCAGCTTTGAGGTCTCAAATAATTCGCATCCGTTAAACTTGATATTCACAAACAATTCAAGTCCTGCAAATAGAAGTCTATCCAGCCAATGTGAATAATCTCTTATATGAAGTAATCACATTTTTTCTTCTTTATACATTAACTAAACACATGTTCTAATATATAAAGCAGTTTTTGTGAGAATTTTCCTCTTAGAACCTCACTGCTCTTAAAAACTAAGAAAAATCACATTATAAACACCAATGAACATGAAAGAGAAAGTTGCTCAGTCATGTCCAGCTCTTTGCGACCCCATGGACTATACAGTCCATGGAATTCTCCAGGCCAGAATACTAGAGTGGGTAACCTTTCTTTTTTCCCAGGGATCTTCCCAATCCAGGGATCAAACCCAGGTCTCCCGCATTGTGGGTGGATTCTTTACCAGCTGAGCCACAAGGGAAGTCCATAAACACCAATACTATTCAGGTAAAGACAATCCCCTGAGTCCTGAACTTATAAAATCCACCAGGGTTTCCCTGGTGGCTCAGATGGTAAAGAACATGCCTGCCAATGCAGGAGACCTGGCTTCAATCCCTGGGTCAGGAAGACACATTTTTCATGACCGTAGTAGTGAGATAAGAACTACGGTTGTCCAGGTACTAAGTCGTGTCCGACTCTTTGCAACCCCATGGACTGTAGCCTGCCAGGCTCTTCTGTCCATGGGATTTCCCAGCCAAGAATACTGCATGGAAGAGGGTTGCCATTTCCTCCTCCAGGGGATCTTTCCAACCCAGGGGTCAAAGCTGTGTCTCCTGCGTTGGGAGGTGAGTTCTGTACAACTGAGCCACCTGGTGCTTTAACCAGTGACTTCTAACAAGCTGAGTTGTTCCAATGAAACAGACTACTGAGTTTCATTAAAACAAAAAGTGGAGAGCTCGCTGATAAAAAGGTCATACAAATGAAAACCTTAAAAATGGAGAAAATATAAATGAAATCAATATAAAACGTTCTCTGGTTTTCAAATAGCATCCTTTCCCATGTTTATTGTAAAATAACTTTTTGCAAACCAAAGACAGGATTCATGGTAGTATAATACGCTGCATGGAAGTGGAGAGAAAGCAAGCATCTGGGAAAGCAAGATTAAACACTTTACGTACCTGTGCGATGCCAATCAGGAAAGTGCACTGACAGAAGGGACTGAGGAGCCACACTAACGATGGGGGGAAACTTTCCATGAGGACTATCAAGAGGCCAACAAATCCAAAAGCCACGGTGACTAAAAATTCAACTATTCCCACATGCTTTGATTTTTTAAAAAGAGGCGTCAGCATTAAAGCAAAAAACACCTGTAAGATACAAATGTTAATGTTAATGCATTGTTCATATACACTGATGTAAAAACAAGATTAAATTTTTGCTTGTGAAAATACAAGCTATTTTCATTAGAAACTACATTCACTAAAATTCAATTAATTTCTAATTAATTCCTTGGTGGCTCAGTGGTAAAGAATCTGTCTGCCAATGCAGGAGACACGGGTTTGATCTCTGGGTTGGGAAGATCCCTGGAGGAGGAAGTGGCCACCCATTCCAGCACCCCTGCTAGGGAAATATCAAGGACAAAGGAGCCTGGTGAGCTATAGTCCATGGGGTCCCAAGGAGTTGGACACACACGTCTTAGCAACTAAAGAACAACAAATTTCTAAAGGTCATGCTGAGATATTTACTTTTCATACAAATAGTGCTATACATTAACAATATAAACTGACAAATATTTAAAACTGCTCTTAATCTATGTAATAGGCAAACGTGACCATCTCAATTCCACAGAAACCAAAAACTATCAGGCATCTCTGCAGTTAGACATGTTCAAATATGAACAAAACAACTCAGCAAGCTTTCAAATAGAGGACCCAGCTTTTAATGTGTTGATAAGAAACAGAGGCAGTTAACAACCAGGCAACTATATAGAGAAGCATACACGTTACTTGAGGCAGGCTTCCATGCTGGCTAAGCTGGTAAAGAATCCACCCACAATGCGGTAGACCTGGGTTCAATCCCTGGATTGGGAAGATCCCCTGGAGCAGGGAAAGGCTACCCACTCTAGTATTCTGGCCTGGAGAATTCCACGGACTGTATAGTCCATGGGGTAGCAAAGAGTCAGACACAACTGAGCAACATTCACTTTCACATACATGTTATTTATAAATTATCATGTTAAAGAGCAGAGATGATAATCAAAATATTTCACAACTGATACAGCATGGGACGTGAGCCAATCAGAATGGAAACTAGGACCACGGAAAACAAAGGCTGGGGGCTTCTCTGGTGGTCCAGTGGCTAAGACTCCATGCTCCCCACGCAGGGGGCCCAGGTTGGATCCCTGGTCAGGGAACTAGACCCCACAGGCTGCAATTAAGACCCAGCGCAGCCAGATACATCCTTAAAGAAAGCAAGCAGCGCCTGGTGGTGCACAACCAGCATTTAGCCAAATACCCGGCCCGTACCAGCACTGTCAAAGAATTAAATTTACAAAGACGTATCTTTACACAGCATCATCCTGTAACACATATTACCTTGAAACGTTTAGGATTTCACGAAAACAAAAATAGAGTCTAGTATAAGACCATCATCTTGCTGCTGCTTCGTCGCTTCAGTCGTGTCCGACTCTGTGCTAGCCATAGACAGCAGCCAACCAGGCTTCCTGTCCCTGGGATTCTCCAGGCAAGAACACTGGAGTGGGTTGCCATTTCCAAGGCATAAATGTGAAAAGTGAAAGTGAAGTCGCTCAGTCGTGTCCGACTCTAGCGACCCCATGAACTGCAGCCTACCAGGCTCCTCCGTCCATGGGATTTTCTAGGCAAAAGTACTGGAGTGGGGTGCCATCTGCTCCACAAGACCATCTCAATGGTGTATAAACCCAGTTATATGAAGATCATAAAAGACAGACTCAGAGGAAATATGTGTGGAATACATCATATGAAAACTAGTTAAATTTAAACTTGAGAATATTTTGTAACTTTCCTAAAAATGAGGAGGTACAATGATACAGCTCATTCATCAGAATTAACCGAGGAACAATCCTGTCTTTCATGGGAAGTCGACTGGAAGTAAACCAAAACATAAGACTTTACTGTATTAATCAAACATTTTGACAGTTCTTTATTCCCATTTCAAGTGAAAGTACTTACGGATGATAAGCCATAGAGGAAAAAAAGGAGAAATATCACAAAGCAGCTACTCTGAGGGAATAAGGAAGACGCTGTTGCGATGACTGCCATGAGAAGGGACATGAGAAAAATCAAACTTGTGTAGAGAAGAACCCAGGAAAGCCTAAAAGGGGAACAAAGACACAGTTATGGCTAAATACACGGGCCTTAATAATTAAAAAAAAATCATTTTAAACAAAACTTCAGCTTTATTTTAGCCGTTTCATTCTTAAATTTAAGCCAATCACTTCATTTCTATGTATGCTCATGTACTGAAAATTAAAGCTCTTGTATGTAATGAAAAATATAGTACTGGTTAAGCTGTAGATAAAATTATCAAGTTATCATCTCATATAGAGATAAAATGGTGATTATCTTCCCAGGAGTCAAAAAAAACTTACAGATTTATAGCAAATCACAATTCATTTAAATCTAGTACTTTCAGAAGTTCAACAATGCACATTCTGATTTTCTTAAAATACAAAAGAGTTTAATGACTGACGATTTTCTTTATGGTACACGCGGCAACTGAACTCTAACGGCTTTTGGTACTTTAGATAGTTGTAAAGGCCACCTTGCTAAGCAACAACGTTATTACTATGGAACTCAACGTGAGACCAAGATCAACAACAGATTCATCACAGGACTCAACGTTTTCCCTCAAATCAGAGCTCAGGGGATTTGAGCCTGAGTGACTGACTGCCCCACAGTCTATTATTTTGCTTTTGTTTTTCAAGTTAGCAGGTAACTTACTGCACAGCATCATAAAAACCACCAAAAGAGGGTCAAAAGATACCTAAACTACCAAAATTAAATCTAGCATTTTACAGAGGCAGAAATGAAGCACTGAGAAACTGATCTGCCTAAATTCTTCCAGCTACTGTCTCCTCACAAAACATTTAATATTCCAGTGTGTCTCAGAGACCGACCACTAGTGAAACCCCCAGAGTAAGAAATGAGCAAAGACGATGTCACATGTCATATGAGGATAACCCCATATGTAATACGGTTCAGCTGCTGCATTGAGCTAAATG
>NW_011494943.1:2148144-2155413 GCF_000754665.1 Bison bison bison
GGGTGTTCATTGGAGGGAATGATGTTGAAGCTGAAACTCCAATACTTTGGCCACCTGATGTGAAGAGCTGACTCATTTGAAAAGACCCCGATGCTGGGAAAGATTGAGGGCAGGAGGAGAAGGGGACGACAGAGGATGACATGGTTGGATGGCATCACCAATTCAATGGACATGGGTTTGGATGGACTCCGGGCATTGGTGATGGACAGGGAGGCCTGGCGTGCTGCAATTCATGGGGTCGCAAAGAGTCGGAGACGACTGAGTGACTGAACTGAACTGAATGTTTCCCCCAAAGTAAGGTCAAAATAAATGTTCTTACCGCATAGTGGGGAAAGTACAGAAAACATACTTGGAATTGTTTATAAAATTTCATGCCTCTATAAAATTATCATTGTACAAAAATGTTAATGTGCTCATTGGTGAACTTTTTCATTTGTTTCTCTGGAAATAATTATTTGCTGGAGCTTTGTGATAAGTCTCAAACTCCATGACAAAGGTGGGAACTGCAAGAAAAGAGGTTCAGGACCTCGTCGAGTCCAGTGAGTAACAAAACTGCAGTACTGAAGATTTGTAGAACTTTCGCAATTATTAACCACACTAAATAACGAAGTTTTATTAACATACCAAAAGGCCGTGTCATGAAGTCCCATTATCTTTAAAAACTCTTTTAACTTCTTCTCTTTTTCTGCTACGATATGAATTGCCAAAAAGTATCCAAAAGGTGAAAATGCTATAACTAGGTATATTAAAATTACTCCTCGGGGAAAGGTGTCTATTTCTACAACAGCCGTTTCTCCCATAAGAACAGCTTTAGTTGACTCCAGCTCTTTCCAAAAAGAAACATTGGTCTTCATCTACAATCAAGAAAATGTAAACACATTCAGTTAACTTAGTTCTGAGAGCAGCCCCTGAAATAATGAGACAATCACATCCCCAGAGTTAGTCCATAACCTACTGCAAACACAAGCCTCAGAACACTATGTACCAGAAACAAAGTGGCTGCCCCCAGTATCACGGTACTGCATAGAGCATTGCTGTCATGCATTCTGGAAGCATGTCAGAAAGTTTAAAGTTTGAAGTTGGGAAGTACACATGTTTTTATTAAATAATTTGTCAAAGAAAATAAAACTGCACAATAACCATCTTTAGTGACAGTTATGTATGCAACTTAATAAAAATACATGTTTATAAAATTGAGGAGTTAAAGAATGATGACAAGTGCCATGAAAGAATAACTCTCTTTTTAAAAAATGTTCTTTTAGGTAGTAAGTTCTATTGTTTACAAATATATATACATATGCAGCATGCATAGAGACAGGATAATAGAACTATGCATGCCCTATGACACTCTTCTGCCTTGTGTTCACGTGAACGGCTACAAGGAGCTCTGCTCCACCTGTTCGTGTGGTGAGGTCTGGGCTGTGGCAGCCAAGGTCTTTGGCCAAAACACAAACAGGTACTTCAGCACCGTCAATGCAACATGCCCTCTACTTATTTCACAGTCATCAGCCTGCGCCTGTGTGTTACTGAACACTGTATCTACGATACGTTTCTGCCACGCTGGGAGAGCCCGCAGGACACTTGTGTATCGTCTCATGCAGCTCTAACAGCGGCTCTGTCCAGTAAGCATTACTTCTGCAGTCATTTCACGTGTAGCAGTCTAACAACCGACAGTGACAGGGCTCCCTCCCAAGGTCTGCGGTTCATTTCTACTAAAACGAGAAACACTGAGTCAGGTCTTCAGAGTCTAAACACAACATTTATACACAACAACTGGAGTGGCAGTATACTACTAAAACACAGGAAGGAGAGCCCAACAGCCACAGTCTTAACTAGCTCTGCCACTGATCGACTGAGGCTTGGAGAGCCACTTCATCTTCCTGTGTGTCAAGTGCATAAATGAAATGCAGACAGAGCCCCAGCCTCACAGAGGTGTCAAGACTCAATGGGCTGGTGCTAGTACACAAGGGGGAAACAACGTTTTGCAGACGAGTGACAAATATCTGTTAAAAATAAGATGGACCACTATGATTAAGATAATAAAGGTAACTTCTTTAAACTAAGTTATTCTTATTCAAGGGGAAAAATCTGCAAATACAGGCCTTTCATAAATATTGCCTACAGACAGCACAGACAGGATAACACAGGCATACAGAGTGCTGAACAGTGTGCTTGGAGACCATGAAACAAAAGTGGGTTTCAAAAAAAATTAAATCAGAAAATATGGCTTCTTCTTTCTCTTTTTTTGTAAAGGAGCTGACCTGCGTGATGCAACTTGGTACACGTGACAGCAGTGAAATGAACTTCAACGGTGAAGACGTGGGGCATGGTATGAACCCTTGCCTTCCTTCAGCACCTTTACCTGTATGATGGCTGCGTCTATCGAGGCCTGCAGAACCGTGAACCCTGAGGACCAGAACTGGACGGCGTCACACGATGGGGAACAGCCAGCTACAGAGGAAACGCATGAGAGGTAAGGCTCAGCACAAGGAGGCAGCGCCCAGTGGGTCACCACAGCGACACAGCTGATCCCTCTCTAACAGAAACCACAGCGACACAGCTGATCCAGCTCTGACAGAAGCAACGAAAAGCTCTCAAAAGAGCAACTGCCCTCCAAAGGCAAACAAAGTCTATCACACCCCTCACTGTTTATTTGAAATGTTTGAAATCAGAGAGTTACGTGTTTTAGGATACTGAGTAGTAAATGCACACAAATGGAAGCAAATAAATCAGTGGCTGCTGCTCAGGGGCTAAGTCGTGTCTGACCCTGTGCAACCCTAGGGACAGCAGCACGCCAGGCTCCTCTGTCCTCCACTATCTCCTGGAGCTTGCTCAACTCATGTCCTTTGAGTCTGTGATGCCATCCAACCACCTCATGCTCTGCTGCCCCCTTCGCCTTTTGCCTTCAATCTTTCTCAGCATCACGGTCTTTTCCAATGAGGTTTTTTAAAACAAGTCACTTTTCTGGCTTAAGGTAAGTCATTTTACAATGAATTATCAGCTTTAAAAGCTTTCCAGATGCAAAGGCAGGTCCAAGTGAAGAGCACAGAAAAAAAGGAAAATTATCTGAAGGCTTTTTGGAATCAAGTCACAAATATAAAACTTAATATAGTGACTTTAACATTGTTTCAATAAATGTTTTTGGTTGATAATTATTTTTTCAGAGGCTTAGGCATTGAAGGCTGTTTTCCATGTTTCAAACATAGAATTAATAAAGTTTATTGGTGGAAGAACTTGAGATTTTAAAATATGTACCATACCATGTACAAAAACAATTATGTGGAGAAAAGAACATAGACTTAGAAAGTCATATAACTCAAGATAAAATTGTTTAATATAAATCACACGTGCACGACTGCTGAGTCGCTTCACTAGGACGAGGCTCTTTGCAACCCCAGAGACTACAGTCTGCCAGGCTCCTCCGTCCTGGTATAATCCAGACAAGAATACTGGAGAGGGTTGCCATTCCCTTCTCCAGAGGCTCTTTCCAATCCAGGAATGGAACTGCAGGTGGATTCTTAACCACTGAGCCACTGGGGAAGCACAGTATAAATTATACTTCATATTATATATGTAGCTGTGGATACACAGATATACACACATGTTCTCATGCTAGAGTTGACAGTCTTCTGATCTGAATAATTATAGTTGGAAATTTCAATGTAGGACTCCATCAAAATTTGCATTTGAACTAAGAGCAATAAAGACATGCATTTAATTGATTTTCATTGACCATTTAGGGCTACTTGCCTCTTGAATCCATATAAACAGAAGATACTGGAATCGTATCAGGAAAAAACCGGAGCTCGTAGGACATGAAGTCTTTGAACACAACGCCTACAAAGGTGTCAGACTTGGAAAGACTAGATGTTACCAATTCTTTTTCATCTGCATATTCTTCAATAGTTACAACTATAAAATAACAAAACAAAACTAGCTCAAATACATGAATAGTTTATTATAGTACAACAGACCAAATTTACCTTTATACTTGATGAATGTAGTATTTTATAAGCATTTGTTGAATGCTCTAACTTCTTAGATAATGAATACAGCTCTTCTAAAAACCAAACTAAAAAGTAACAAACATCAAAGTTGTGCAATTTTACAGACACTATTTCTTTCTTATCTGTCATTTGACTATACATAAGTTATGTGTCAGTGTAACACATAAGCTATTAACATGATAAATTAGAGCATACACTTTACATGTAATATATGTAGTTCATTTACCTATCTCAAGTGAAACCATGAAATAACTCCTTGAGAAATGAATGGATACTTTATTTTCAAATATTCCTTCTTAGGAAGAAAATTCCACAATCCTTCTCAGAAACAAAATACATATTTTGGTAACTATGATACAACTCTTCTTTGAATAAAAATTGACATTTAAACCCAATATTGCTTATTTTATCCTATACGAATATGCTTGCTTTATAAATGGCCCATGATATAAAATATTAAAACATAGAGTATGCTATAAATGAAAGTTTCACAAGAAACATAGGCCAGTAGAATCAAATGACGTTAACATTTTTTTAAAACTCTGTATGGTTAAAGGATATATACCTAAATGTTAAGAACGGTATTTACTCAATAAAGCAAACAGCACAACACAAAAGAGGCTGTCTGTAAGGGACAGGACCCACGCCAGCTCACAGTACCGTCAAGAAGGTGATCCACAGACACTTTCTGCATGACGCTCCTCGTGATGTTAGTCGCGGGCGTGAATCCAAGCACGACGTTGGTGAGGACGGACGCGTCCAGGGCACTGAGTTCTACATCAGGCACTTCTTCATATTTCTTATTTGGATGCATCATGCTAATTAATATTAACCAAAACAAAAAAAACAGTGGAAAAAGAATTTCCTGCAACACAGGAAACAAAATGATTACAAAGCATAACAAAGGCAGCAAAAGTCATCAGGCTTTCTATGAATATAACTAATACTAAGAAAAAAACATGAAGAACTTGGGTCTCCTTTCTTAAGCACAAAAAGTAAAAGCACTTCTATCCTAAAAGATATATTGTGCTGAACCAAACCCAACAGCAATAATTTTTCCTTTACATTCAATTTCACTAAAATATTTTAAAATTCAAGTCACCATAATATATTTAAGTGACATAAAAGCTAGTATTTAAACATCTGAGATTAATAATATCAAATATAATAATAAATTTATTCATATATAACTTTAAAGTGACTTACCAATTATCTATAACTCAAAGACACCATAAAAATGTTTTTGAGTCTGAATTAAGACTTATGTTTAATTATACCTAGATTTCTACTCCTAAAACTATACTCAGTTACATTCAATAGTTGCCTTTAATGGGGATGAACTATTTACTGTTTCATCTTGCTGTTTAATTGTTCTGCCAAAAGAATAATACCATTCTGTCCTTTAAAATCATTATTGACTGGTCGTCCAGAGTTCTTACTTCCTTTTATCTCTTAGATCAATGTATGCTAAACAAATAAATATATAATAAAATGATGTATGCTTGTGGAGACGGATATGTGACATAATTGTAGTAATCCTGGCCAATTCAACCCAGAGTCCGAAAGATGGGAGGCCATGGGGAGGAAAGGTGGAATAATGTTCCAGGAAGTTATTTGCAGAATTTATTTTTCACCTCATGAAACAGGAAATACATGCCTTGAGGTTCAAAATCAAGCACTGACATGAAAGTCACTAAATTTGGAAACTTATCAACATTTTTGACATTTAGAAAACGTTGGATAACTTAGATATTTTTTTCTGAGGCTAACACAGTAAGTTTTCACTTCGCAAGCAACATTATAATAAAAGTGCATGCAGCAGAACAAATCATCTCTTAAAGACAGGACACAGTGAGGTGAGACATGCTGCAGTGATGCACGGTGGCTGAGCAGCTCACCTGAGCACTGCTCTTCTTGGTCCTGCATTTCACCAGGTAATTCTTGAGGAGCAGCGTTCTCGTCTGCCTCCAGACCCCGTCTTCCCGAACTGCAGTCGCCATATTTTCTAGGCTAGTTTACTGGAGAAGGGAGAGTAGAGGGAAAAAATACTGCAACCACACAGTCACGTCTAGGCCATTCTTAATGTTAAAAACAGACAGACAGATGTCTGAGTCGCAGATCAGATAGTTAAGCACACCCCACACCATCTCTCCTACCTGGACAGGATGCACTGAACGAAATGAGAAGGTTCTGAAAGGTAAACAGCAGCTTGTGAAACCAGCGAGGGCCCACTGGGAATCTGAAAGCAGCAGGGAGGGAAAATGGGCAGACGAGCTTAGGGAAGCAGACCACTGCCCAGATGCAGACGGGTAGCTGGGTGGCACACGCGGGCAGATCCCAGCTGCACTGCAGAGGCTTCTGAAAACTAAACTGAAATTAGACCCGAAGCTCACAGACTGTGGGCAGAAACTTAAGACCTGAACCTAACCAGGTGGATGGCATGTTCGCAGAAGACACCAATGTTCTCTGCAGGATGAAAACAAAACTCGAGGTCTCACACCACCCAGCATCGTTCCACTCATGAGGCGTGTGGAAAACACCAACTCTGTTAGGAGAAGAAAACCCATAGATGCCAATACCAAGGTGACCCAGATTTTCAAATTATCTGACAAAAACCCTAAAGCAGCTGTTTAAGAGGTACTCCAGCAAACAATGGTAAGAAGACAATGAAAGAAAACACTCATTTCACTCTCGAAAACAACCCAAGTGTCAGCAAAGAAACAACACTTTAAAAGCAGCACCAAGTAGTAATTTCAGAACAGGAAAACACAGTAACAAGGCAAATCCACAGAAAGGGCCAAACAGCACAATGGAGACAAGAGGAAAACAGTCAGTAAACCTGACATAACAAGAGAAGCTATTCAGTCTCAAAAAGAGAGAGAACAAGCTGTGTGTGTTGTTTTTAAACAATTAACAGTATCGTTTCTCAGAGAACTGAGATAGGAAGAGTCTAACATTCAAATGGCCAGAGAGGGAGAAGTGTGTTAATGCTGGACAAATACTTAAAGAATTAATGGCTAAAAACTTCCACGATCTGGCCAGAGATGAAAAGCCTGAGTTTCAAGAAGCTTGACGAAGCCCATACAGGATAAATTGAAGAAGTCCACACTTAGACACATCATAACCCAACTGCTAAAAGTGAAAGACAGAGAAATCCTGAGAGCAGCCGGAGATTAACCACGTGCTTTGCTACAGGGCAGTGATGTTCCGAACGAGAGCAAATTTCTCGTAAGAAACTCCGGGGCTAACGGGGGGGGGGGGC
>NW_011494943.1:2155513-2155665 GCF_000754665.1 Bison bison bison
TGAGCTAAATGGAATAAAATGGTTGATAATAACAACTCATATTTGATAGTACTAACATCTCCGTCTAGTCAAGGCTATGGTTTTTCCAGTGGTCATGTATGGATGTGAGAGTTGAACTGTGAAGAAAGCTGAGCGCTGAAGAATTGATGCTT
>NW_011494943.1:2155765-2156299 GCF_000754665.1 Bison bison bison
AGCTGACCTGCGTGATGCAACTTGTACACGTGACAGCAGTGAAATGAACTTCAACGGTGAAGACGTGGGGCATGGTATGAACCCTTGCCTCCTTCAGCACCTTTACCTGTATGATGGCTGCGTCTATCGAGGCCTGCAGAACCGTGAACCCTGAGGACCAGAACTGGACGGCGTCACACGATGGGGAACAGCCAGCTACAGAGGAAACGCATGAGAGGTAAGGCTCAGCACAAGGAGGCAGCGCCCAGTGGGTCACCACAGCGACACAGCTGATCCCTCTCTAACAGAAACCACAGCGACACAGCTGATCCAGCTCTGACAGAAACCAGAGAGACACAGCTGATCCAGCTCTGACAGAAGCAACGAAAAGCTCTGAAAAGAGCAACTGCCCTCCAAAGGCAAACAAAGTCTATCACACCCCTCACTGTTTATTTGAAATGTTTGAAATCAGAGAGTTACGTGTTTTAGGATACTGAGTAGTAAATGCACACAAATGGAAGCAAATAAATCAGTGGCTGCTGCTCAGGGGCTAAG
>NW_011494943.1:2156399-2168768 GCF_000754665.1 Bison bison bison
CTCGTACAGAGCTGGCGGGGCGCAGAGAGGTGGCGCTGCTGAGACAAACACTGCCGCTGGTCCCCGAGGGGAAACCAGAATTCCTGTGTGACTCCACTCCTCCACTTGTAGGTATTCACCCAAAAGAACTGGAAACAGGGGCACAGACAAATGCGTGTGCACGCAGGGTCAGAACTGCCAAGACACGGAAACAGCCTGAATGTCTATCAACAGAGCGGGGGACAAGTGGAGGCGGTGTGCACACACGACTCACTGTTCAGCGCAAAGAGGAGTGAAGCACTCACACACGCTACGACGTGGGTGAGCCTCCGGAACGCTGCAGTGAGCGCTTAACAAGCCAGACATGAGAGGTCAAGCGTGAGCCCATCTACATGACATTTCTAGAACGCACACATCCATAGAAATGGAATGTGGACAGCTGGTTGCTGGAGCAGAAGGGGAGAAAGCGCTTAGTGAGTCAGGGGTTTTACTTTGGAGCGACAGAAAAAACCTCCCCTCTTTTTTTTTTTTTTGAGCTGTATGACCTAAACCACCGCATCACAGGCCCAGTATCCCTCTCCCAGGGTAAGCTGATCCTCTAGGGGCCCTTCTGCGAGTGGACCTCTGTTGGAACTATCTCCGCTCTTCAAAGAGGCTATGTGAAAGCAGCAATCAGAGTGGCCAGCCCCCCACTGGTTCCCTCCAGGGGCCTTATCCCCATCTGCTTGCCCCTATAACCCAGAATGCCTGCAAACTAAAAGGCATTGAGCGGGCAGCTCGGAGGAGACGCCCAGACAGTTCTGATAAGCCTCCTTCCGGGGCAGAATTCGCTGCCTTGCTTTATATAAACGCATCTGATGGGAGCCACTGGGGTGACTCCCGTCCACAACAAGCACCATCTATTCCAGGCTGGCTGGCCATCTCCTCCTAGATAAAAAAGCAGGCGACTTTTTAGAGGCAGCTCATCTTAACCCCCAAAAGTCAATATACATAACTAAAGTTGGGATCAAATAAACATCCTCTTTACAGGTACAGAAGACAGACAAAAGGGTTATTTTTTAAATTTAACGACTGGATTACAGACAACTTTTCTCTGTGCTTTTTTTCTATTTTCCCATCAATATGTGTTCTATAGACAGTGGGGAAAAAAAAACAAATTACACAATTAGACATACTGTAAAAATAAGAAATGAGTAAATTAAAAAAAGCAAAATTAAAGCAGTCAGGAAAGGAAGATACACTAAAAATAAATTCTTCTAACAGCCTCATGGATGTTATATCAGATTCTGTAAAGAACTGGTAATCTTCTCGAGGCTGATGAAAGAAAGGAAGAATGGAAGGAGGGGACTGGGAGGGAGACAGGCAGATGGGTCATACTTGTTCAAGGATGACTTCCTACAAAACAAACATAGAAACACTAACCAGCGGAGCGGCAAGAACAGCCTCAAGTCCTCCGCAAAGCTCACTGATTTAGCGTAGTGGGTGCCACTGAATTATTCATTCGAATTGAACGCTGCATGCTTAGTTCTTTGTTTTTAGAGAATGGGCCCCTCGTAAGGCAGCTAATGGACTCCCAGTAGTTTTCCTTCTTTGAGAAGTGCTCCCTGAACTCAATTAGAGTTGATGGCCTTGCCTGAAGTCCAGGAACCTCTGCATCTGCCCACCGCAGTCAGGGCTTCTTAAACCATCACCGTCACCCCTACTGCCACTGAGCTGTGCCAATTAAATCTTCTTCTGGCAGCATGGAAGTTTTAACTAAGAGAGCAGGGCTTGGGGATCGTGGAACAGAGTAATAGAAACATCTAAGAGAGTTCATACGTTCTTGGTACTAAGTTTTCCCCAAAGGTTTGGTATCTACTGTGCCCAAAACTTGATTCTTCTTCCTTGGAGTATGTGAAATGCCCTGATACCCACCCAAAGTATTTCATTTTCCCTGAAGGCAGCCAGACCAGACGGTTTCTGTCTCTGCTATCAATGGACTCAACCAGCGTAACAGGATAATGTGCTCCTAACTCCATGGTTAGGACACTCCCAAGGGTAACCAAGACTGTCCAAGTGAAGCACAGCAGTAACCCAGGGAGACGCTCCACGCCTGCCCACCTCCCCACCCACGAAGGGCAGGGCACCGACGGGCGTGAGCGTGCAGGGCGGCAGAAAGCTGAGGACTGCTGTTGCAAAGGTTTTCAAGTGGCTTAAAAAGTAAGATTAACAAGGAAGCATCTCTGCAGAAGATGACACAAGACAACTAAGCAGAGAAGTCACGCTGGTGTCTGTTCAGCCTATTTGCCCCTTTCTTCCAAAGCAAAGTCCCAGGACTTCCCTGGTGGTAAGGTGGTTAAGACTGTGTGCTCCCAACGCAGGGGACTGGGGTTTGCTCCCTGGTTGGGGAACAAGATCCTGCATGCCACAACTGCAGGCACATACACACACACGCACACAGACACACACACACTGACACACGCACAAACGCGCACACACACAGTCCTGCACACACATACACACAGACCCACACACAGCCTGCTGCACACACACAGACGCACGCACACACACACAGTCCTGTACACACATACATGCACACACACAGACCCACACACAGCCTGCTGCACACACACAGACGCACATAGACACACACAGACACACAGTCCTGCTGCACACACACAGACGCACGCACACACACACAGTCCTGTACACACATACATGCACACACATAGACCCACACAGACACACACAGTCCTGCTGCATACACACACACACACACACACAGATGCACACACACAGACACATACACACAGTCCTGCTGCATACACACACACACACTGACACACACACAGTCCTGCTGTACACACACACACACAGACACACACACAGATGTGCACGCACACACTGACACACACACAGTCCTGCTGCACATACACACAGTCCCTTCTTCAGCAGAAGGTGCTTTCCCCCGTCCTCCTCCTGCCTCGAGCTCCATCCCAGATGGACTACCTCCCCATCGCTCTTCCTCAGCCAGACTGCCCTCCACCACTTTGTGCTCAAGTCTCTCAGGGAGCAGGGCTTCCCAGGAGGCTCAGTGGTGAAGCATCCGCCTGCAGTGCAGGAGCCCCAGGTTCGATCCCTAGGTCGGGAAGATCCCCTGGAGAATGAAATAGCAACCCACTCCAGTACCCTGTCTGGGAAATACCATGGACAGAGGAGCCTGGTGGGCTACAGTCCACACGGTTGCAGAGAGTCAGACATGACTTAGTGACTGAACAACAACAAGAAAAATCTCATGGTTCTAATATTCTAAAACTCTAATCATGTGAAAAATGTAAATGTCAATAACTTTGACCTTCTATCTACTCAAGTTATTAAAGTGAAACATCCTTTTTTTTTTTTTGGTTGTTTACAAACCAGCTGACATTACTTTCTTTGTAGCAGCCTGAAAAAAGAGACACTACTCTAAGAATGAAAACATCTTTTTTCTATTTTTAAAAAAATGTATTTATTTTACTTTACAATATTGGTTTTGCCATACATTGACTTGAATCCGCCATGAGTGTACATGTGTTCCCCATCCCGAACCCCCCTCCCACCTCCCTCCCTATTCCATCCCTCTGGGTCATCCCAGTGCACCAGCCCTGAGCACCCTGTATCATGCCTCAAACCTGGGCTGGCGATTCGTTTCACATGTGATATTTTACATGTTTCAATGCCATTCTCCCAAATCATCCCACCTTCGCCCTCTCCCACAGAGTCCAAAAGACTGATCTATACATCTGTGTCTCTTTTGCTGTCTCGCATACAGGGTTATCATTCAGTTCAGTTCAGTTGCTCAGTCGTGTCCGACTCTTTGCGACCCCATGAATCCCAGCACGCGTTACCTTCTTTCTAAATTCTATATATATGCGTTATTAGTATACTGTATTGGTGTTTTTCTTTCTGGCTTACTTCACTCTGTATAATAGGTTCCATTTTCATCCACCTCATTAGAACTGATTCAAATGTATTTTTAATGGCTGAGTAATATTTCATTGTGTATATGTACCACAGCTTTCTTATCCATTCATCTGCTGATGGACATCTAGGTTGCTTCCATGTCCTGGCTATTATAAACAGTGCTGCAATGAACATTGGGGTACACGTGTCTCTTTCAATTCTGGTTTCCTCAGTGTGTATGCCCAGCAGTGGGATTGCTGGGTCATAATGGCAGTTCTATTTTCAGTTTTTTAAGGACTCTCCACACTGTTCTCCATAGTGACTGTACTAGTTTGCATTCCCACCAACAGTGTAAGAGGGTTCCCTTTTCTCCACATCCTCTCCAGCATTTATTGCTTGTAGACTTTTGGATCGCAGCCATTCTGACTGGCGTGAAATGGTACTTCATTGTGGTTTTGATTTGCATTTCTCTGATAATGAGTGATGTTGAGCATCTTTTCATGTGTTTGTTAGCCATCTGTATGTCTTCTTTGGAGAAATGTCTGTTTAGTTCTCTGGCCCACTTTTTGATTGCGTCATTTATTTTTCTGGAATTGAGCTGCAGGAGTTACTTGTATATTTTTGAGATTAATTCTTTGTTGCTTCGTTTGCTATTATTTTCTCCCATTCTGAAGGCTGTCTTTTCACCTTGCTTATAGTTTCCTTTGTTGTGCAGAAGCTTTTAATTAGGTCCCATTTGTTTATTTTTGCTTTTATTTCCAATATTCTAGGAGGTGGGTCATAGAGGACCCTGCTGCAGTTTATGTTGGACAGTGTTTTGCCTATGTTCTCCTCTAGGAGTTTTATAGTTTCTGGTCTTATGTTTAGATCTTTAATCCGTCTTGAGTTTATTTTTGTATATGGTGTTCTATTTTTGTATATGGTGTACATAAGTGTTCTAGTCTCATTCTTTTACAAGTGGTTGACCAGTTTTCCCAGCACCACTTGTTAAAGAGATTGTCTTTTCTCCATTGTATATTCTTGCCTCCTTTGTCAAAGATAAGGTGTCCATAGGTGGGTGGATTTATCTCTGGACTTTCTATTTTGTTCCATTGATCTATATTTGTATTTGTCTTTGTGCCAGTATCATACTGTCTTGATAACTGTGGCTTTGTAGTACAGCCTGAAGTCAGGCAGGTTGATTCCTCCAGTTCCATTCTTCTTTCTCAAGATTGCTTTGGCTATTTGAGGTTTTTTGTATTTCCATTAAAATTGTGAAATTATTTGTTCTAGTTCTCTGAAAAATACCATTGGCAGCTTGATAGGGAAATGAATTGCACTGAATCTATAGATTGCTTTGGGTAGTATACTCATTTTCACTATATTGATTCTTCTGAGCCATGAACACGGTATATTTCTCCATCTATGTGTCCTCTTTGATTTCTTTCACCAGTGTTTTATAGTCTTCTATATATAGGTCTTTTGTTTCTTTAGGTAGATATATTCTTAAGTATTTTACTGTTTTCGTTGCAATGGTGAATGGAATTGTTTCCTTAATTTCTCTGTTTTTCTCATTGTTAGTATATAGGAATGCAAGGGATTTCTGTGTGTTAATTTTATATTCTGCAACTTTACTATATTCATTGATTAGCTCTAGTAATTTTGTGGTGGAAAACAAAACATCTTAAAGAAGGAAAATCAACTAACTGCTTGTTTTCTTTGAGATATGAAGTGCCTGGCTGGGCTGTTTGAAAACTCAAAAGAAACATTCTTAATGTCAATTAACTTTTCATGTGCATCTAACTGGGAACTTCAAAGCTGGAGTTGGGTTTTTGTAAGCTGACACAACTCTGATCTTACCTGCCCGCCCCTGCGCCCACGCGCACAGCCACGCTGGTCTAACCAGGTGCACCGTGAAAAGGGCCGGGGGGTGGGGGTGGTCAACCCAGGAGGGTGGCTCTGCATCGGGACGGGAAGCACCAAAGGCCCTGAGAGCCACCCGCACATCACAGGTGTGGGGAGACGCCGTGCAGCTTCTTCAAGTGTGAGGACCACAATGTCTCTGGGGGTTCCCTTCTGTCAAGAGGACAGAAGGAAAAGCAACAGAAGAGGGGAACCTACGCCAGACTGGCAGGATAATCCCAAGTCCCCAGGGTGCCCCCTTGTCCCCACTGTTTAGCAGGTTGGGAAAGAGGGTTCGGGGGGGGGGGGGAGTGTGGGAAGGCAGTGCTGTCTACATTGAAGATCTGGGCCAAAGATAGAGAGACCTGTCTGAGCTGAAACCAAGCCCTACAGGCTGGCGGGGCAGGGAGGTTTCCTGAAAGCTGGGGATCCTCCCCGCAGAGAGGACATGAAAGTAGTTCTTCTGACAGGAGGGCACAGCTGGAAAGGGGGCTGAAAAGCTAGAGATGAGGCGTGGCCAGCGAGGGGATGTCTGTAAAAGCTTTAAAACTTGTGCTGCACCTGTTCTTGGTCCCAAAGAAAACCTGTGTTTAGCATCAAGTTCTAAGTTCCTCCTCTTTCTACACTATGATGCACCTTGATTATTCAAAACATTATAGCCTATGTGTGTATACTCAGCCGTGTCCAACTCATTTGCAACCCCATGGACTGTACCCGCCAGGCTCCTCTGTTCATGGGATTCTCCAGGCAAGAATACTGGAGTGGGTTGCCATGCCCCTTTCCAGGAACCTGAGTCTCCTGAATTGACAGGAGGATTCTTTACCACTGAGCCACCTTGGAAGCCCACAGTCTACGTGGTGGCCTTCAAAAGGACAAAAGAGAAAGGGACTGACGGATGCCTGGCCTGCCCCCCATTTATCACTGGCTGCAAGTGGAAAAGAAGCAGAGAGCCAAAATCCAGAAGTTCCCCCACTAGGAACACAGTTCACACAAGCCCCGGGCATCCTAAAGAGAGGACAGACAACCACAGAAAGCGGCTTTTTGAGTAGACAACACACCTAAGACCTTCTCTTTTGCAACATAAACTAGAAAATGATCCTTAGAAGCATAAGTTGACAATTAAAGGACAATAAGTCTTCTCGTGGCATGTTTTTAACAAATCGTACTTTTTTGGAAAACTCATAATACTTGATCCAGTTCCCAAGTCTTTCCAATACAGTACCTTGAAAACTCTTTAACAAAGGCAAATTCTCAACTAAAAAAGAACTGGCTAAAGAACTATGACAAAGACAAGGAAATAAGAGCACAAAATTATTTTTATAAACCTCTGAAGTTACTTTCCATTGCTCCACAGTATGTCTGGGGAATGTATTGATATGTTATAGAGCATAAAATGATAATTAGGTAAGTTTTAAACACCCACTATCCCTGAAGGTGTAATAACATTCAACTTCCTGTTGAAGGATGGAGGGGACAAAAAGTGCTCACAGAACCGAGAAAGCTATCTTGAAACCAAGAAACGAGGCAGGAAGCTCTGTGTCATCAGTGGATCAGTTTGTTACAGGGTAACTTTCTCACATGGTGGGCCTGGGGTCAGGAGAGGGGGTGGCAACCTGGAAGTATTTGCAATCTGCACTCCTGGGGTGACAGGGACAACTTTACAGTTACCCTAGAGTGGTGGTAGGTGGGGCTTCCTTGGTGGCCCTGCCTGAGATGCAGGAGACTCAGGTTTGGTCCAGGTGGGGAAGATCTCCTGGCGAAGGGAATGGAGGTAGGTGCTTGGATAATGGAACGTGCATTTCTAAGTCAAGATTCACGAATGAGCAACGAGACTCACGGACTAACGGAGCACACAGGGCACCTGATCCTACTGATTACTAAACAGTTTCTACTAACTGCAAAGCCCTTAACAACAGAGAAGTGACTCTCTGCACAGTTCAGTCCTGGGTCAGGGAGTGGACAGCACAGGATTGACTGTAACGGTACAAGATGGCATCAGTGATGCTAATGGCCATATATTTTTCCCAGAGAGAAATGACTCAGAGTAAATCTAATAAGTGGCAAGGAAACTGAAAGCCCACTAAAGCCATCTTCCTTTTCTAATGCATTAATAATTGACTTAAAGACTAAATGTTACAAGGCCCAAAATTCAATATCAGAAATTCATTAATGTATTAAACAAACATTGATTACTACATCAGACGCACTATGAAATATATTTCACCTTTTTCAAAGCAATAAAAAATAGGTGCACGACCTTTGGAAATAACTGTTAGGAAAAAATCATTTGGAATGTATTAATTTTATTTCTGAGAATAACAAATGAAATTACATCCTACAAAACAGAGGAATTGAGTCATCTTGAAGTTCATAGCCATCCTGGCAAAAGATGTGGTCAGTCACCTTCTCAGCAAGTTTGCAAAGATTCTTGGAAAGGATCTTAGCTGAAAATGTTCCCAAGTCCCCAGCAGAGGACCATTAGATGTGACTTCTGATCTAACCAAGCAGAACTAGTTATGACTCCTTCGTTCCAATCAATAAACTGTAACTGCAGTTACCATACTGTGTCATCGTTATCTGTCTACATCTTAATCTTGAACTTGACCATGAAATCCTTGACAAAGAAGACTGCCTTCTTTATCTTTGCTTCTCTACCACTAATGATAATACTAAAACCAGTATGATCTCACTGCAAATCCCTCTATCGAGATTCACTGTCTTTACAAATCAAAGGTCTGCAAAGTACAGTGGAGGATGAGGGGGTGAAATGCATCCCAAAGCCTGCGTGTGTACAGCCTGGGAGCTAAGCCTGTTTTTCACTTGTTTAAAGGTATGGGGTTGAGGTGGGAGGGAATCAAAGAACAGTAATATTTTGTGACATGTTAAAATTATATGAAATTCCAATCTCGAGTCTATAAATAAAGGGTTCCTGGAATGGAGCCACGCTCACTTGTTTCTACACTGCTTACCCCCGCTTTTGTGTGACAATGGCAAAGTCAGGTAGTGAAGAGAGAGACAGTGCAGTCCACAAGATCTACAGTATTTATTAGCTGCCTCTTTACAGGAAAAGTCTGCTGACCGATGTTTACAGATTAAAGGAGGAAGAAAAGTGGCATACTCATTAAACATTTACTGAGGGGTTTACTCAGCAAACATTAGAAAAAAAGGAAGTATTAGACACTGTTACTGACTTTGCAGACAAGGTTTAATATAATGTGTTAAGTGCAACTGGGGAAAGCGCTTGGGGAAGAGTGGAATGCAAATTCCAGGCAGAGAAAAAAGAATGAAAAAACTAGACTCTGCAAAGTGGCTTGACCTGTGTAAAGAACAGTGGAAGTGTTAGTCGCTCAGCCCGCCAGGCTCTTGTGTCCATGGAATTCTCCAGGCAAGAATCCTGGAGTGGGTAGCCACTCCCTTCTCCAGGGGCTATTCCCCACCCAGAGACCAAACCCAGGTCTCCTGCATTGCATGTGGATTCTTCACCATCTGAGCCACCAGAGAAGCCCAAGAATACTGGAGTGGTTAGCCTATCCCTTCTCCTGGGGATCTTCCCCAGCCAGGGATCAAATCCAGGTCTCCTGCATTGCAGGTGGATTCTTTACTGTCTGAGCCACCCAGGAAGCCCCGTGTAAAGAACAGGGGGACCTGCCAAGAAGGCAGAAGCCAGGCAAAGTGAACCCAGGACACGGATGGTCAAGTACTTTGTGTGCAAAGTTAGATTAAATACTTTTATTTTGCTCATCGCTACTTCCTTGACTTCACTTTTCATATCTGAGAACTGTTTAATTACCGGAATATCCCATATTTCACTCAGAGAAGGCAACGGCACCCCACTCCAGTACTCTTCCCTGGAAAATCCCATGGACGGAGGAGCCTGGTAGGCTGCAGTCCATGGGGTCGCTAGGAGTCGGATACGACTGAGCGACTTCACTTTCACTTTCATGCACTGGAGAAGGAAATGGCAACCCACTCCAGTGTTCTTGCCTGGAGAATCCCAGGGATGGGGGAGCCTGGTGGGCTGCCATCTACGGGGTTGCACAGAGCAGAGTCGGACACGACTGAAGCGACTTAGCCCATATTTCACTAGCCCTTTCACTCTAATCTCCAAACCTCAAACTTCCACCCACGGCACCACCCTCAGATTATGACTTTGACTGCTACTTTATTGAGCAACTGAAGCCATTGGGAGAAATTTCCTAAATGCCCCACGACCCCTTCTATCCACCCACCTACAGCCATGCCAGAGGCAATGTAACCCATTTCAGCAAGTTACCATTTCTGCCTAAACTAGACACTCTGTTTCCACTAGGTCTCTGAGCAATAAAGCCCAAATGGAATCTTGTGTTAATGGTACCTTTAAGATTTAAATTTTGGAAGAAGAGGTTAAGAACATCTTTGGCAGATGACTTGAAAGAAATTCCTGCCCCGCTACACATACCACTGGCTTCTCAATTAATAAAATAAAAGCACTACTGAAATCAAGCCCCTTAACGGGGGATAAATTATAAATGTTCTCTTCTTCTCTAGCATTTTAAAATTTACTGAAAGTAGTGTAATGATAAAAGAAAATAATAACCATCAATATGATTTAACCTAAATTTTTTGACAGTATTTCTCACTGAATGGGAAAATAATGCCAAGGTACCCACATGATAAGTCACACAGTACCTTTTCTTATACAGAGTGTTAGCTGCTCAGTTGTGTCTGACTCTGCAACCCCATGGACGGTCCATGGAATTCTCCAGGCAAGCATACTGGAGTCAGTTGCCATTTCCTTCGCCAGGGGATCTTCCTGACTCAGGGATTGAACCTGGGTCTCCCACACTGCAGGCAGATTCTTTACCATCTGAGCCACCAGGGAAGCCCTTTCTTATACGTAACAGGTTCCTAAAAACTTGTGCTTAAAACTACCCTAATCTGGTTAATTCACACACTAGCAAAGATTCCAATTTATTAGAATACTATGAAATTCTTTTATACAATCATCCCTCTCAAACTCAAGGGCAGAGGTTACAAATTGTATTTATCTTGGTATTTCTGGCACACAGTTTAGTATATGGAATATAAAAGACACTCAACTAGATCTGTATTAATAAATTTGTTCTTGCCTTGAATGTGAGATTTCCCTATACTAAATCCTGTCTGAAGGAAAATACACTTAAACAGCACATATTCGAGGATTAATTGATTTCCTAAAGGAAGTGAACCTTAAATATCCATTGGAAGGACTGATGCTGAAGTTGAAGTCCCAATACTTTGGCCACCTGATGCAAAGAATAGACTCACTGGAAAAGACCCTGATGCTGGGAAAGTTTGAGGGCAGGAGGAGAAGGGGTCGACAGAGAATGAGATGGTTGGACAGCATCACTGACTCGATGGAAATGAGTTTCAGCAAATCCAGGAGATGGTGAAGGACAAAGAAGCCTGACTTGCTGCAGTCCATGGGGTTGCCAAGAGTCGGAACACGACTTAGTGACTGAACAACAACAATAATGCCTTACAAGTTAGCGTTTAACCCAAACACCCCCAAAACCCTAACTGCCTAAATAATGTCCTTTTGTATGGAGTCTTCCCTAAAAACATGTAATATTGCTCTCTGGTTGGAAGCAAAAGAATTTTTGCTAAATTCCATGAGAATTTAGAGTCTGGCATCCCTGGGTTGGAATCTCAGCCATTCTTGCTAGTTGGGACCTAAATAAGTGACTTAATCTTTTGCGGGGACCGTTTTCCACATCTGCCCCGTGGAATAAAACCCCTCCGACCTCAGAAGGATGCCGGCGAGACTGAGTAAGATAATACTGAACCTCGCCTACGGCCGGGAGTCCAACATACCCTCTCTGACTCCCCTTCTGCTCCTGCAGAACCAGGACGTCCTCCCTGGAAAGTAGATTCTTCCAGACTTATTTATTTAGAAACGCCTTATGAATACATTATGACACATTCATGCAACAGAATACCAGGTAACTGTTAAAAAGTTACATATCATATGTACATATAAAACTCTTTGGCCAGGATATCAAAAGAGCCAGAGGTTAAAGCGTCTGCCTGCAATGCGGGAGACCTGGGTTCGATCCCTGAGTCGGGAAGATCCCCTGGAGAAGGAAATGGCAACCCACTCCAGTATTCCTGCCTGGAGAATCCCATGGACGGAGGAGCCTGGTGGGCTACAGTCCACGGGGTCGCAAAGAGTCGTTCACGACTGAACGACTTCACTCATCCACGCCTTGGGAGCCAGGAGCAACCTTGCTGCAGCTCCGAGAGCCTCCAGCCTCCTGAGCGTTCGCATTTTAAGTACTTTCACGCCTGGAGCCCGTCCTGGCGTTTTCGGAATGAGAATCGGGTGTTTCTCCCCTGACTGCGCCCGGGCTCTGCGCATCCCTCCGCAGTCCTCCTGAGGCGCGGGGTTGGGGGGCAACCAAGCCCCCAGGGGACCCCGTTCGGGGCCGGGTCAGAGGACCGTCCTTCTCCACACGTCCCCTCCTAACGACGCCGGAGGATGGGGACCGTCCGGCCGAGCCCGGGGGCCGTCCCGCGGCCGGACGCCCCGAGCCCTGGAGGGGAGCGGGCAGCACCCCCACAGGACGCACC
>NW_011494943.1:2168868-2168955 GCF_000754665.1 Bison bison bison
TGGATGAGGCTCTAAAATAAGGTTGTTGTTGTTGTGAATTTGCTAAGTCATGCCCAACTCTTTTGCAACCCAATGGACTATAGCTGT
>NW_011494943.1:2169380-2179839 GCF_000754665.1 Bison bison bison
GGGGAAGCCTTGAGGAGGCGGGGTTACGGGGCGGGGCGAGTGGGCCCTCCAGGCCGCGTGTCCCCGGAGGCCCCTGCTCTTGGGATGTGCCTCCTCCGCGGAGACCTCGCCCCGCTCCCCTTGGAGGCTCAGGCAGAAACCACGGGTTGAGGTCAGGCCTCCAGTTTGAGCCCAAACCCTGCAGCCTCCTGGCGGGTGACTTTGGTGCACACTGCCCTCTTATCTGCCTCCTGAGTCACATACTTCAAGACTCCTTTATTTTCTGCTTCCCGGCTTTTGAACGGTCCTCTCCCAGGTTTTCCCAGGAGGCTCAGTGGTAAAGAATCCACCTGTCAATGCTGGAGACGCTGGTTCGATCCCTGGGTGGAAGAGATCCCCTGGAGGAGGAAATGGCAGTCACTCCAGTATTCTCACCTGGAGGATCCCATGGACAGAGGAGCCTGGCGGGCTCCAGTCCACGGGGTCATAAAGAGTCGGACACTACTGAGAACTCACTCATGCTCCCACATCGGCGTCCAGCAGCCCCTTTCTCCCTCCCGTCGCCCTCACTGGGTGCAAGGTGCCCCTGTCCCCACCAGACCCAGACCTAGGACACCTGGACGCCAAGGATGTGTCCTCCTGAGAGTCTGGCATGTGGCAGATCCTGACTCTTCCAAATGGCCCGAGACATATGGCATCTGTGGGAGGTTCTACACTGCAGTTATTTTTGGTAAAAGTGTAAACTGGTGTTCTGAGTTTTATTGCCCAAGTGACCTAAATGCTGGTCAAAATTATTGCAAAGGAAAGAAAAGCTCACAACAGACTTTGTCCCCTAGATTTCTGTAGGGTCACATTTCTTGGCACAGTTTTTCACTTTTGGGGAATTTAAGTTCTAAAAAAATTCCCTTGATCCTGTATACATCAAGTAATTTTTAAAAATCTTATCTTAGTTTTTCTGCTTCTTGAATTTAAACCAAATCTCCACCACAGCCACTCTACTAAGTTCTATCCCAAAAATACATAAATATGTATGTGTGTGTATATATATATATATCAAGAAAACAAATGTTATTTCTCCTATTTAATATGGATTAAATAGGAAATTCAAAGAGCTACAGTGAAATCCACGTTGATTGAAAACCTGGCAGTGAGACATGGGAGAAGGGAGATAGAACGTCCTAGAAACTAGGACGTCGGAGAACCAAGGAGGACAAGTAGTGAAAACTATACATGATACATTTTTTTTCTTGAAATATCCAAGACATTCTAGTTACAAATTCAGAAGAGTATGTTCTTAATGCCCTAGGATTTGTGGGCAAGTGAATAAATGGAGGTCAAAAATAAATCTATTAAATAAACAAACCTACCTGTGAAAATGTGTTACTGAAAATATACATTCACCCCAATTCTCCAGCTGTACTTCTCACTAGTAGCTTCAACCAGCTTTAACGTCAGAAGTCTAGGCATAGTTTCTACTGCTCTTCTAGACATTTGTTTCCTGGTTTCTTACCCTTGCAATGTTCTCTGTCATTCAGTCTGCTCTTACTTCTACTCTTGCTTCAAGATACCATGACGAAAACCCTAAAAAGCTCATCACCCTAGACAAAACGATCTCACTTTCCTCTACTAGACACAGGCAACCCTCTTGTTCACCTGGTTTTCCTTATGTACTGTCCCTTCAATTGTATCGATACAGTCTGAGATTAACAACTTTTTTTCCTGCTTCCTTTTTCTTGATTTACTTCTAATTGAAGGATGATTACAATATTGTGTCGGCTTCTGCCATACATCAACATGGATCAGCCACAGGTTTCCATATAACAGGTGTTTCTTGTGCCAACTTAAATCCCCAGGTCTGTGTGCATGGTAACAGTGGGCAGTAAATGTTTCGGCTAACCCTGCTGATGAGAAAACGCGTCCAACAGTATGCAAACATTGTCATTAATATTTCCACGAAAGGTCACACCATGCTCTGCACAAAATCTACCTAATAAAAGCAAGACGTTAAACCCCTCTCAGGGATGGATGAAAAGTTATGATGATAATATGGATTCTGGAATCCTATAACAGAGAGCATACTAAATAAGATCTTTTTAATAAAAAGACGACTGCAAAGTGATGCACTGGTCATGCCATGTTCCACCGTCTCTTTGAGCCAGCTGCTTATCAGCCTGCGTGTACCTGGTAAACAATTTATTCACATTATCTTGATCTACATTTCCATGGTTACCAGGTTCCAGGACTCAATAAGTAACTGCAGGGACGATGTTCCTTTCTGAGACTCTGTCTCTAGGAAACAGCAAACAAGCTATACTGCCTGGTTGTCATGGTGGCAACCCAAATGCCCATTTCTCATTAATAGATTTCTAGACAACAAGTCACATGGGAACACACAGCGTAGAAGCCGTAGACCGAGATGGAACAGGTTGCTGGTCAAACAAAATAAATGAGGACACAAAATTTTCATGCATTTAATGTAGAGAAAAAGAATTTGTTTTGCTTGCTGAACACCAGGCCCGCTGCTGATGAACAAAGGAGTCTGTTTATGCTGCTTTTTTACTTGCTGGAGACCAAAGCCTTTCTTCATGGCTTTTTCATGCTAAGAATTTAAGAACAAAACTGCTAAATTGTTAGGGCGTTTTTTTTTCTGACATCAAATCAGTACATTATTTTGCATGATATCAATACCCTGAAATTACACAATCCATTATGTAAATCTATTACTACGAAACAGTTTATTATTATTCTTTGTTTTTAAGCGCTTACCATTTCTACAAGCTAAAAAGAGTGCCGAGAGAGATGTGGTTTCTAAAGTCAGGGTTTAACTCCGGTGTAACTTTGAAGAATTTCAAATCGGTAGTTTTTTCTAGAGTACAGCAAAACAAATCAAGAAACACAGCTTTGACCAACAAAGCTGACAGAGAATCTCTTTAACAATAGATTTAACGATAGTCTTGAAGGATAGATTTCCAAACTACCATCGTTACTGAATTTGTTTTCTGTTTCGGTGTTTTTTTGACCATGATGCATGCGGGATCTTAGCTCCCAGACCAGGGACTGAACCCACGCCCCTGAATTGGAAGGCAAAGCCTTAACCCCTGGACCGCCAGGGAAGTCCCCACACTGCCATCTTAAATGGGGCTGAGGTTGTTAATAAATGGCTTAGGGAAGTGACTAATGATTGGTGGAAGGTCAGACAAGGGAATGACTTCCAAAGGTAGTTTTAGTTCATTTGGCTTTTAATACTTGCTATTATTACTAATTACCATCATTGTTTTCATTACCTTGAGAAGGATTTCAAGTATTCTATTCTTTCTTTGTGTTTCCCCAAATGGAAAAATTACTCAAGAAGATAAATATTTGAAAACCTAGACAAATTTGATAGGTAAAAACTCAGTCAACCAACAGTTAACTCTGGAGTGGCTCATTGTCTTGCTTAGCAAGAACCCCAACTTTGCAGGGGAACCAAAAATGTCAACAAATCAACAATTATTCTAAGACCAAATAATAATAATAATATAAAGAGGACCCCCTGCTCCATTGTTAAACCACGTGGTGCAAACGATAAAGTACCATAGGAAAAAATCACTGAGAGCTAGAGTTACCAGGTGCCCCAGAGGGGACGATGGGCAGATAAATTTAACCAGAGTGGAGAATATATCAAAGGGCACAGAGAAATAGGCCTGCATAGGTGTTTATAAGCTCTGAATGATCAACTTACCTAAAGAATACTATATGCGCTGAAGAAGAGATGACTTAGTCTGTGTGTTCTCTCCCTCTACAGTGAGGAAAACAGGCTTGAGTGCTGAAGGCAAACCAGCACAGGAAGAGAGCTGAAACTCCAGATGGCTGAGGAGACAGTAAGCGAACACCTATCTACTTCAAATAAGTTCATGTTTCTGGGCACAAATTACATCCCACAGCTGCTTATGGGAACCTGAGACCTACTGCATTGCTGATAAGCTCAGTGAAACTGTAAAAATTGAAAAAATAATAGATCATCAGCTTTCTAAAAAAAAAAAAATCATTAAAAGACAATGAAAACTTGAAAACAGAAAAGTAAAACTCCAGAGTCCTTCATTAAATATATTTTATGAATGTTTAGTGGAGAAGGCAATGGCCCCTCACTCCAGTACTCTTGCCTGGAAAATCCCATGGGCGGAGGAGCCTGGTAGGCTGCAGTCCGTGGGGTCACTAAGAGTCGGACACAACTGAGCGACTTCACTTTCACTTTTCACTTTCATGCATTGGAGAAAGAAATGGCAACCCACTCCAGTGTTCTTGCCTGGAGAATCCCAGGGACTGGGGAGCCTGATGGGAGGCTGTCTATAGCGTTGCACAGAGTCGGACACGACTGAAGTGACTTAGCAGCAGCAGCAGTAGCAGCAGCATGAATGTTTAGAAGAGAGTGGTTGCTAAGAACCAGTATAACTAAATTAAAGCTAAGTCATACTATTCTTCTGTTTTGATACTCTCATTAAAAATGGGAATTATATAGTCATGACATAAGTTAATTTCAAAGCATTTAATCTGATCCTTCATGATGTTTGTGGATGAGGCTCTAAAATAAGGTTGTTGTTGTTGTGAATTTGCTAAGTCATGCCCAACTCTTTTGCAACCCAATGGACTATAGTACGCCAGGCTCCTCTGTCCATGGAATTACCCAGGCAAGAACCGAAATGGGTTGCCATTTCCTTCTTCTGGATCTTCTACCTAGGGATCGAACCTGCGTCTTCTGCATTGACAGGTGGATTCTTTACCACCGAGCCAACTGAGCTAAAATAAGGACTCAACATAATTATAATTAGGTACACTCAAAGTCTGTTGGATAACTGTAGCCAATTTTTGTTGATAGTTTTTGATAACTTACATAGGTTCGGATGTAGAAAATCATTTTCTGGTCAAATCACAGTATGAAACAAAACCTATATAGCGTAAAAAACAGGACTGAAGGCAGTACTGGGGAACTAAATTATTTTAACAATTTTAACACTGAGCCAAAACCTAAATATAACACTTAACAGAAATATAGACAACTCTTGAGAGTCCCTTGGACTGCAAGGAGATCAAACCAGTCAATCCAAAGGAAATCAACCCTGAATATCCATTGGAAGGACAGATGCTGAAGCTCAAACTCTAATACTTTGGTCACCTGATGTGAAGAACTGACTCATTGGAAAAGACCCTGATGTTGGGAAAGATTGAAGGTGGGAGGAGAAGGGGGTGACAGAGGATGAGATGGCTGGATGGCATCACCGACTCAATGGACATGGGTTTGAGCAAACTCTGGGAGATGGTGATGGACAGGGAGGCCTGGTGGGCTGCAGAGTGGGACACGACTAAATGACTGAACAACAGCAAGGAACAGTGACTTTAAAGGACACCAGTGTGTTAGCTTATAGTCCTGCAGGTTAGAAGTCCACCATGTAGTTCCTCTGGGCTAACACTGAGGTGCTGGCCCAGCTGCATGTCCTGCTCGAGGCTCTGAGGCAGAGTCTGTGTCTGATCTCTCCTGTCCCTCCCTGCATCTTCATGGCCAGCAGTGGGGGGTCAGATCCTCAGCACACAGCCTGCTGACAGCACTCCCGTCTTCCTCTTCTACTTTTAAGGATCCTTGAGATTACACTGGCCCCACCCAGATGATCCAGGATAATCTCCCTATTTTAAGGCAGGCTGATTAGCAAATGTAATCCTCTTTTTCCATGTGAAGTAACATATTCACAGGTTCTGGGGGGTCAGGACGTGTATGTCTTTGGATGGATGGGGGCATTATTCTGCCTATTCCAGAGGCAGGTGAATTCCAAGGGGGAGCCTGGCAAAGGGATCCTCAGGTGAAGCAAGGAAAGTGTTAAGAGATGTGACGGTCAGCTCCCCGAGTGGACTAGTAAACGCCCACTGGGCAGATACTAACACCTCTGGGTGGTGGTGACGTGGCTACACCAGCATCCAGACTATTTTGTGTTTCTGCAGCTTTTTTTTGTTTTGTTTTTTTAACTGGAACAAATGTTGTTATTCAGTCGCTAAGTTGTGTCCAACTCTCTGTGACCCGGTGGACTGCAGCACACCAGACTCCCCTGTCCTTCACCATCTCCCAGAGCTTGCTTAAACCCATGTCCATTGAGTTGGTGATGCCATCCAACCATCTCATCCTCTGCCATCCCCTTCTGCTCCTGCCCTCAGTCTTTCCTAGCATCAGGGTCTTTTCCAGTGGGTCGGCTCTTCCCATTAGGTGGCCAAAGTATTGGAGCTTCAGCTTCAGCATCAGTCCTTCCAGTGAAAATTCAGGACTGATTTCCTTTAGGATGGACTGCTTGGATCTCCTTGCAGTCCAAGGGACTCTCAAGAGTCTTCTCCAACACCACAGTTCAAAAGCATCAATTCTTCGGCGCTCAGCTTTCTTCACAGTCCAATTCTCACATCCATACATGACTACTGGAAAAACCATAGCCTTGACGGACCTTTGTTGACAAAGTAACGTCTCTGCTTTTTAATATGCTGTCTAGGTTGGTTATAACTTTCCTTCCAAGGAGTAAGCGTCTTTTAATTTCATGGCTGCAATACCATCTGCAGTGATTTTGGAGTCCCCCAAAATAAAGTCAGCCACTGTTTCCACTGTTAAGGACTTGAAAATGCTAACGCACCAGAGATGACAAGTAAATGGGCTTCATGGGTGGAGTCAACATACAGTGAAGAAATGCGTTTGAAGCAGGGGGACTCCCCTGGTGGTCCAGCGGTTAGGACTCTGCACTTCCACGGCAAGGAGCGGGGTGCGATCCCTGATCAGGGGACTAGATCCCACAGCCCCCCCACCCCAAAAAAGCTTTTTATCTACTAGTACTGGTTTTTTTTTTTTAAGTTTTTTTATGTGGACCATTTTTTAAAGAGTCTTTATTGAATTTGATGCAATATTGTTTCTGTTTTTTTTTTTTTTTTTTTTTTTGTCTGTTTTTAGCTGGGGGGGATGTGTGATCTAAGCTCTGGACCAGGGATGGAACTCGAACCCTGGGCAGTGGAAGTCAAAGTCCCAACCACCGGACCACTGGGGAAGTCCCTCTGCTCTTAATTTCCCTGAAAATATTCTTTTTTCATTTAAGCTTTACTGATATTAACTTTCAATATTTGTTCCTTGAACATTTCCACCACGTTCTCTTCATGAATCCGTCCCTTCAGTTTGTCAATCATACACGCGGGGTGCCTGTTATATAGCCCGTACATCTTATATATCCCTAAGCGTTAGGGATAGCAAAGTAAACACCAATAGCATGGACCAGCTGTTTAGGAGTTTAAATTGGACAGAGGTCTATCGACAAAAACGGGAAGTGGCAGGGGGGTGTGGTCAGAGCATCGAGGAGAGGGCAATGGTAAGACGACCTTAAGGGATTCAACTGGTACAGGCCCGAGAAGTCCAGAAGTCACTGTACATTATTAATAAGATCTGAAGGCAAAGATGGAATTAGGCTCAGGGAAGGAGAGGCCGTTACCTTCAGTATTTCAGCCTCTTCCTTCTTTACATTTTTCCTTCCCTCGACTCTCTCTACAAGCTCAACTAGATCCTGCTTTAAAGTTCCTTCCAAAAGACAATTGGATGTCAACTCCCTTAAGTGAAATTTTCAAAGGTTTCCTGTTTGAGAAGCCCATTGTCTATCATCCATGTTTATCCAACCCCGTATTCTCTTATATCAATGATCAAATTTATTTCAGAACACTTGGTTTCTCTATCCAGTTAGGCATTTTTATTATGGGCACTTTTATTAGCTGATCATGACACAATTAAAAAGTGAAAACCACGTTTTCTGGTTTGGAGTTCCATTCCAGTGCTTATCTTCCTTGGCCGCTAGATGGCGCTCGCATGCCTGAGAGACAAAAATGCTGATTCCGTTTACCTTGGAAACAAGTGAACCTGAGCAATCAGGACCCGAGAAGAGGAAACAGCCCAGACTGCATTGTAGGTGTTTCTGGCTCTTAAATTTATCCTTAAAAAGTAAAACTGCACACCTCCCAATCAGTCCAGTGGTTAATACTCCACACTTTCAATGCAGGTTCCTCCCCTGGTCAGGAAGCTAAGATCCACATGCTTTGCCCTTTGGCCGAAAAACTAAATTAAAAAAAAGTAAAACAAGCATATTCCTTTCTTTCAGGAAAGTAAGAACAGTAAGAAATTTTAAATTAAAGTACATGCCCATCTTGTATCACCTCATCCTGACCCAAGCTTTATTTTCATTTCTTTTATTTTGACATTCTAGTAATATACTGTCTTGTAACATCCCAACCTGGCAAATGGGCTTCCCTGGTAGCTTAGCTGGTAAAGAATCCTCCTGCAAGGCAGGACACTTGGGTTTGATCCCTGGGCTGGGAAGATCCCCTGCAGGACGGCATGGTAACCCACTCCAGTATCCTTGCCTGGAGAATCCCAGGGACAGAGGAGCCTGGTGGGCTATACAGTCCACGGGGTCACAAAGAGTTAGACCCGACTAAGCCACCTGGCAAATGGCACTACTTGCTATTCTCTGTTTGTGTGCCCCCTCTCTCCCATCTTCTTGGCTAAACGGAGGCTTTTCTCTCCATCTGGAAGCCCCACTCCCTCCCTCCTAATCCCCCACCTCCGTTATACTATTAGAAACCTCACTCATTCTCCCAGACACACTTCAAGTGGTCCCTCTTCCAGGACACCACTACTGCAAGAAGATGCTTTCTTTGGGTTCCGTTTCCCCTCTTTTAGCAAGCTTACTGTTTTGTTTAATAATAAATGTAGCATGTATCACTGCACCATGATATGCACTTCTCTAGCACTTAAAGATTTTCTGCCTTACGATTATTTATGAACAGTTTTTTTATCTCTGGGCTATAAAATGTTTGCCTCTTCCGTGTGGAGACTCTCTCAGTCATCTTTATATTTCCTTAAGTATTTGTGTGCATGCTCAGTCGCTGAGCATGTTGGTTGACTGAGTGGTGTCTGAATCTTTGCAATGCTACGGACTGCAGCCCACCAGGCTCCTCTGTCCAGGGGATTTTCCAGGCAACAGTACCAGAGTGGGTTGCCATTTCCTCTGGATCTTCCCGACCCAGGGATTGAACCTGCATCTCCTGCATTGGCAGGTGGGTGGATTCTTTACCACTGAGCCAGCTGGGAAGCCCTCATGAAGTATTTAGCACAGTATTATTTACTAAGTTGATTTCAACAATATCCATACATTTCGTTGCCCAGAACTCTTAAGAATCAAAGTGAGATGATGATTCTTCGTGACAGTCTCTTGAATAATTTGGATAAAGTTCATTAGCAGGACATGCAGAACCGAATCATCTTTCCATCTAGAAATGACATCATGACATGAGACACCAATGTTTTAGAAATGACAGGAGCAGTGTAACTATTTTAAAACATAAAGGTGAGCTCAAAAGAGGGAAAGCAACAGCTTCAGATGCTAGAAATGAAGAAATTCAAATTCACAGTAGTAAAAAGGTCCAGGAATTGAGGTTTTAACTCCATGTCGATGTGACCCTCGAGCCACTTAATGAGAAGCTGGAGATGAAATTCCTGTATAAATCAGGATGATGCTGAGGCTGAAACTCCAGTCCTTTGGCCACCTCATGCAAAGAGTTGACTCATTGGAAAAGACTCTGATGCTGGGAGGGATTGGGGGCAGGAGGAGAAGGGGACGACAGAGGATGAGATGGCTGGATGGCATCACTGACTCCATGGACGTGAGTCTCAGTGAACTCCGGGAGTTGGTGACCGACAGGGAGGCCTGGCGTGCTGCAATTCATGGGGTCGCAAAGAGTTGGACACGACTGAGCGACTGAACTGAACTGAACTGAAATGTTGCAACAAACAGGTGACTGTAAATTTTTAACTCGCATACTTGATTTTGCAATACCTGAAATTAACAGTGATTGAACCTCCTCTCAGAAAAACCAGAATTGAGAAACACAGAATGTTTCAACTGCAACCTCCCTTTTTTTCATGTCACAACATTTTAATTTTCTTCATTAGAATGCATTATTTCTTAAATCAATATTCTCCTGCATCAGTGATCAAAGTTATAATGTACGATCAAAGTTGGTTGTACAAGAATCAACATTCGTTTATTGTAGTTTCCCCCAACATGTAAAACTGGACCTCCAAAGATTGGGACTTGGAATTTTCATGGGAACGAGTACTTTCCCTACCCAACCAAGGCTGCTGCGAGAGAATAAGCTTGGCAACATCCTGAGCGGAGGTCCAATTTTACATGTTGGGGGAAACTACAATAAACGAATGTTGATTCTTGTACAACCAACTTTGATCGTACATTATAACTTTGATCACTGATGCAGGAGAATATTGATTTAAGAAATAATGCATTCTAATGAAGAAAATTAAAATGTTGTGACATGAAAAAAAGGGAGGTTGCAGTTGAAACATTCTGTGTTTCTCAATTCTGGTTTTTCTGAGAGGAGGTTCAATCACTGTTAATTTCAGGTATTGCAAAATCAAGTATGC
>NW_011494943.1:2179939-2189239 GCF_000754665.1 Bison bison bison
TGTCCATCACCAACTCCCGGAGTTCACTGAGACTCACGTCCATGGAGTCAGTGATGCCATCCAGCCATCTCATCCTCTGTCGTCCCCTTCTCCTCCTGCCCCCAATCCCTCCCAGCATCAGAGTCTTTTCCAATGAGTCAACTCTTCTCATGAGGTGGCCAAAGTACTGGAGTTTCAGCCTCAGCATCATTCCCTCCAAAGAAATCCCAGGGCTGATCTCCTTCAGAATGGACTGGTTGGATCTCCTTGCAGTCCAAGGGACTCTCAAGAGTCTTCTCCAACACCACAGTTCAAAAGCATCAGTTCTTCAGCGCTCAGCTTTCTTCACAGTCCAACTCTCACATCCGTACATGACCACAGGAAAAACCATAGCCTTGACTAGAGGGACCTTTGTTGGCAAAGTAATGTCTCTGCTTTTGAATATGCTATCTAGGTTGGTCATAACTTTCCTTCCAAGGAGTAAGCGTCTTTTAATCTCATGGCTGCAGTCACCATCTACAGTGATTTTGGAGCCCCCAAAAATAAAGTCTGACACTGTTTCCACTGTTTCCCCATCTATTTGCCATGAAGTGATGGGACCAGATGCCATGATCTTTGTTTTCTGAATGTTGAGCTTTAAGCCAACTTTTTCACTCTCCACTTTCACTTTCATCAAGAGGCTTTTTAGTTCCTCTTCACTTTCTGCCATAAGGGTGGTGTCATCTGCATATCTGAGGTTATTGATATTTCTCCCAGGAATCTTGTGATTCCAGCTTGTGCTTCTTCCAGCCCAATGTTTCTCATGATGTACTCTGCATATAAGTTAAATAAACAGGGTGACATTTAAGAACACTCAATTCTTTCCATCTGCCTGCAATGCAGGAGACCTGGGTTCGATCCCTGGGTTGGGAAGCTCCCCTAGAGAAGGAAATGGCAACCCACTTCAGTATTCTTGCCTGGAGAATCCCATGGAGAGAGGAGCCTAGTAGGCTACAGTCCACAGGGTCGCAAAGAGTTGGACACGACTGATCGACTTCACTTTACTTTCACTTTCAATTCTTTAATAGCAAATGGAAGACACAATTAATAGATACAAAGATACGTTGCTACAGAATATATGGATACTGAACACACAAACAGAAAGGGATGGACCGACCAGGAAAGTAGATTCATGAGACACACAAGACACCAAAAACCCGTGGAGGTTTACTGTGGCCCCCTGCGTTCTCTGCTCAAGCCACTTGGATAAAAATCCATGGATGCTCAGCAAGTTATCAGCGATGGGTTACAACTGTAGCTAGACATCCCAGTTGCTAAGTCTGGTAGAGAAAGGATGAATTGGCTCCAGACACGTTCCATCTGCTCTTCCTCAACGCTGGTCCTCCCAGCCACAATGTTAGCAGAGAAAGATGATGCAGAAAATTGGGAGACAGGCCACCTGAGCATTTCCTAACAGAGGATTCAGGTAACCTGGTCCTTCTGTCTCAACTGCAGCCCTCCCTAAGGACACCCTGAACACACTCTTTTCCCTTGCCTCTGCTGTTGGCTTTAAATGGATCCAGCAAACCATGGGCTTCCAGCATCTTAATTTGCTCTGTGAGCCTTTCTGAGCAAACCCCTTGGTAGTGAGCTTGGAAGCTTCCATTGCATCACGAGAATTCCCCAGGGCATACCACTAAGGAGAGATAAACATGTGTGTGCGCATGTGTTCAGTCCTCTCTGACTCTCTGTGACCCCCTGGACTAGCCCGCCAGGCTCTTCTGTCCATGGGATTCTCCAGGCAAGAATACTGGAGTGGGTTGCCATTCCCTTCTCCAGGGGATCTTCCCCACCCATGGATTGACTCCAGGTCTCCTGCATTGCAGGCGGATTCTTTCCTGTCTGAGCCACCAGGGAAGCCCATATATATATATATATGACTGTTATGACTGTTTAAAAAAAAAACTGGCATTTTTCACATTGCAGTGGGCACAGAGGAAGAATTAAATTTGAGCCTAATTTAATTCCAAGTACATTACACACTTAAGTATATATTTTCCTGTTCAATGTAAACAGCATTCGACATTTAAGAAATTAGAATTGCTATACCTGCACTTCTAAATTGAACAAAACAAGCATCACTGAATTGACTTTTTTAAAGAACCACAAGAGTTTTGTTTTGTGTTTTTTTTTTCCTGAAATAGCACATTCTTCTATATGAAGAACTGGAATTTTTACTCTATATCCTGCCCACTCATCACTCTGCTCAGATTAGCATTTCAATTCCTCAACTCAGAGGTCTGCTGTTATTGTTGTTTCTATTTATGGCAGACGAAAGCCAGTACTGATGCTATAAAAATAACATTAAGATACAAACTCAAAGCTCATAAGAAAAACTTTCTGTGTGTACTTGGTTGCATAAGTTGTGTCTGACTTTTTGAGACCCCCCATGGACTGTAGTCCACCAGGTTCCTCTGTCTGTGGGATTCTCCAGGCAAGAATACTGGAGTGGGTTGTCATTCCCTTCTCCAGGGGATCTTCCCCACCCGTGGATCAAAGCCAGGTCTCCTGCGTTGCAAGCAGATTCCTTACTATCTGAACCACTAAGATACAAATACAAAGTTCTTAAGAAAAACTTTCTGAGCTGAGGGCATCTCTAGCTGGGTTTTCTATACAAAAGTCCCTTAAGATTGACTTTCGAAATATCCTTTGACATTGGATCACTCTCTTTCACTCACTTGGTCAACCCGAGTGAATGTAATTTTCTCTTTCCTTTGTTGGATTATCAGCTGTGCAGGCCACCCTTCCACAGAAATGCAAACCGCTTTAAGAAGGCCCAGTAGAGCAGAACTGCCCTTGAAACGCTAAAATGGGGAAAACAGCTTGAGAATGTTCTGAAGCTCGACTGACGTGAAAGATATTTTCATCTGCACTCGCTTGGTGCCAGCTCCAGGCAAAGTCAGGGAAACAGAGCACAGTGTACTGTAAAGTAATCCTGAATGGAACAGGTGAGCCACAAACGGAGAATGGAAAAGTGAGTCAGACTCACGCCACACCACCCGGAACCCACCCTCAGGAAGAACCGTCCCTGGCAAGAACTGGCGACGTTCTGCTCCTATTTCACAGCAAACGAACCTAACGCTGGGAAGGTCTGCTTCCGTTCGGAGTACAGTATGATGTTCTCAGCACAGAAGCAGACACAGAATGAACTGAGTTCTCAGTTCCTGATTTCTGCTGTAAGCCGAAGCAAAGGAAATTTTTGTTCAGGGAACAGTCACAACTGAAGGAGAGAGCACTCTGCTCGTAAGGGCTGCGTTTAAACACCTGATAAAAAGTCACCGAGGGAGAGTGTAGTTTCTATGTTTGTGACAATCTTTCTGTCACTCTTTCCTAACAAAAAGACATCTTTTGCTGCAAAATAGGTCACGGCTTTACACTGAAGAAAGCCTATGTGTGCACGCGTGCGCTCGGTCGTGTCCGACTCTTTGTGACCCCCGTGGACTGTAGTCCGCCAGGCTCCTCTGTCCGTGGAACTCTCCAGGCAGGAATAACGGAGGGGGTTGCCGTTCCCTTCTCCAGGGGATCTTCCCTACCCAGGGATCGAACCTGCGTCTACATAAATCTAATTTATTCAGCTGGGGTTACTGAATGGAACACACAACCAGCCTCTTTTTTTTTTCTCTTGGTTTGCATCTAACATGCTATGCTTTGCCTTATTTTTGACATTGGGATCCTCCAATTTTCTAAACACAGCTGAATTTCAAGCTTCAATGGAAATAAAGACGCACCTGACTTACTACAGCTGGAGAAAGCTCTTCCCGCTCCTACCCTTAAGCTGGACTCGGTCCCTTCTGAAATTAAAGTTTCACTAGGATGACGAAAAGTTTGGCATGAAACTACAATGAGAGGTTCGCACTCCTGAACTGGTTTCTCTTTGATCTGACGCCTCTGTTCCTCACCTCTTTCTACAGAAGCACATTCAGAAATAATTTATATGTATTTGCACCGGCAAGTGATAAATGCAAATACTCCAAAATTATTTTATGTTTTACCCTTACATAATAAATACCATCATGCTTTCATTTTTCAAGAAAAGGGTGGTTTTGTTCTGAAGCAACAATCTGTAGGCTTTTTGGTCTCTGAGTTACTTTACACTTTTAGGACAGCATGGGTACCCTAAAGAACTTCTGTCTCTTTGAGTTATAATAATCAAGTCTTCATGTTTTGGAAACTGAAACACTGAAAAGTTATTTGATTGGCTTGAAGATAGCGCCAATGAACACATTGCATATTAACGTTAATGTCATCCTAGTTTAATGAGTATTATTTTGATATTATACCCTAACAAATGTAGAGCTGACTCATTGGAAAAGATGCTGATGCTGGGAAAGTTGAGAGCTGGAGGAGAAGGGGGCGGCAGAGGATGAGATGGTTGGATGGCATCACCAACTCGATGGACATGAGTTTGAGCGAGCTCCGGGAGATGGTGAGGGACTGGGAAGCCAGGCATGCTGCAGTCCACAGGCTCACAGAGTCAGACACAACTTAATGACTGAACGACAACAAGGAACTACTATCCCAAAATGTCAGGTTGTTCCAGAGTATAATTAAGCACTAAACTTTGGAAGTGAATTTATCTGCTTTGATTTATTATACCCGAGTCTCAATAAAAGCCACGAAATATTAAAAATTATAACAAAATTGTCTCAATTCTGATGGGCCAGCTTCTCTGGTTTACCCATCACCTTCACCTACAATATCAGAGTTCTTGTTTACCTGGTGTGTAGTTTGCCATGGACTGAGCCTGGTGGCCCACAGTCCACAGGTTCGCCAAGAGTCGGACACGACCGAGCGACTAAACACACTTGGTCCACACGCAATCTGCCTACGAAGCAGGGTCTGCCTCTAACAGAAATACTTTTCTTCATTTTTATTGACTTTATTATGGACTTGATCTTTCAAGAAAAAGAAACACAAAGATCCTCGATTACAAAGAGCTAAGGTTCTGTACATAATGCTATGCCCATGCTTTTTAAAAATGTATTTACTTATTTAATAAAAAACAGAAATGAATTTCTCACATACTGTATTTTTGAGGGGCCACTTCCTGGTTATAGATGGCCAATTTTTTATTGCTTTTTTTTTAGGTCACACTGCGTGGCTTTCGAGATCTCAGTTCCATAACCAGGGATTGAACCTGGGCCGTGCAGAGAAAGCGCAGAGTCCTAATCAATGGACGGCCAGGGAATTCCCATCTATGCTTATCTTTAAATGTTACATTGTCCCATTGATTAAGTAGTTTCTCAGACTCCCATTATTCTATCTTAATTAAATCCCCAAATTTCTTTTGACAACATTTTTAACAGCCTTCCCACAATTGGATATGAAATATAGATTTTTTAAAAATTCAGGCTATCTTTTATAATAAAACTATCTTTGACATTTCCTAGAGGGCCTCTGGAAAAGCACAAAGGTCTATTACTTTATGAAGAGAGAGATGCTAGAAATAATTCGGTTAAGTTTGTTTGATGTGTTACAATAGGAAGAGTTGCACAGGAATGTTTCTCAAAGTAGAAGTGCACAGAGCCTAGCCCAGGTTAGATATGTCTAAGTATACTCTTACAAATATTCCTGAAATCAAGTGGTTTATGGTTAAAAAGAAGAAAAGTCCTGGAAATTTGTTAACGCTTTTGTTGATCATGTTTTACACAGACAGTGAAAACAGACAATCAAAATTCTCAAGAAATAGTAATTTAATGTTCCCTGATAGAGAAATCCAGTACTTTTCATTATAATATTATAGTTCAGTTCAGTCGCTCAGTCGTGTCCGACTCTTTGCAACCCCATGAACGGCAGCACGCCAGGCCTCGCTGTCCACCACCAACTCCCGGAGTCCATCCAAACCCATGTCCACGGAGTCGGTGATGCCATCCAACCATGTCATCCTCTGTCGCCCCCTTCTCCTCCGGCCCTCGATCTTTCCCAGCACCGGGGTCTTTTCCAATGAGTCAGCTCTTCACATCAGGTGGCCTGAGTACTGGAGTATCATGGAGACAGTAATGAATGACGACCACGGCTTGGATCAGAGTGGTTCGGAGGTGGTGACAAAAGTCAGTTTTGGACAAATGCTGAAGGTGGAGCCTACAGCTTGGTTCGTGGACTGGATCTTCCCGAGTGAGAAAAAGAGGGGCTATGTGCACTCTGCCAGCTAAACATGGAACTCGGAAGGTCTCTGCATTTACTGAATTATTAATACTAACTCAGGACCTAAAAGTCATTTTTCTCTTCTCTAGAATTAATCCCAGTGTCATTGAACCTCTATAGTCTGTGTCCTTAAGTCCCCATTCACAATTTTAATAGCTTTTTTACAGACCCAAAGTGTTCAATATAGCATTCAGACAGTGGCCTCAAAAACTCATCCTGGTACTGGAAGGAAAACCAACCCGAATGGCAAGGACAGAGACGAGATTTCACAGCAGCCCCTCCTACATTTCTGATTTTCCCAAACTCAAGATGGACCTGAAGAGAAAAATCTCATTATGTTGGGAAATTCTGTGTCCTTGCCAGCACAGTGATTTTTTTTTTTTTTAAGCCAAGTGTGTATTCGTCCAGGACAGAAGATCTCTATTCCAAAGAGAGATTGCAACACCCTTTTTCCTTGTTCACCAGATGTGCTCCAGCCTTAGGTCATGTAATAGCTAAACAGTCTTTCCCCAACACTGCTGCTGACTGATTAATCACGATTTTGATCAGAGGAGTGCTTTCTCCAAGTCAGAGGGAATGGTTTTGGAATACGGACATAGAGTAAGTCCAAGAAACACAGTTCTGTGGCTCAACAGCCTTCACGTATTCCCCACGACAGTAAGTTATCCTATCTGTTTATTTACTGTTATATGGGCAGGCAGGTCTCATTTTATCATGCTTCCCAGATATTGCACTTTTTCTTTTCTTTACAAATTGGAAGGTTTGAGGCAACTCAGCATCCATCGAAGCAATCGGTGTCATTTTTTCCAACAGCAATATTTAAAATTCAGTTACCTACATTACATATCTACATAAATTACCTATTTGTTTTAGATGTAATGCTTTGCACACATAACAGACGACAGTATCGTGTAAACATAGCTTTTATTTTTAGATTAATTTGTGCTTTTATTTGCCAGTATAATTTAACTGCAAACATTTCTGATGTAAAAAATACATTTAACATCACAATCCAACAAGCGAAAGTGAAAGTCACTCAGTCGTGTCCGACTCTTTGCGACTCCATCGATGATACAGTCCATGAAGTTCTCCAGGCCAGAATACTGGAGTGGGTAGCCTTTCCCTTCTCCAGGGGATCTTCCTGACCCAGGAATGGAACCCAGGTCTCCCACATTGCAGGTGGATTCTTTCCCAGCTGAGCCACAAGGGAAGCCCAAGAATCCTGGAGTGGGGAGCCTATTGCTTCTCCAGGGGATCTTCCTAACCCAGGGATTGAACCGGGGTCTCCGGCCTTGCAGGCGGATTCTTTACTAACTGCGCCTCGGGGAAGCCTGGATCCAACAGACATACACACACATAAAAGTGAAACAAAAGTCGAGTCGAAAACATCTACCCTGAGTGTTATTTATGTTTTTTGAGAGTTTTTGTTAAAGCAGTTTTAGGTTTACAACAAAATTGACAGGAAGGTACAGAAAGTCCCCATTTACCCTCTCACGTGCATAACCATTGTCAACAGTTTCTTTCTTTAAAAAAAAAAATTATTTATTTTAATTGGAGGCTAATTACTTTACAATATTGTAGTGGTTTTTGCCAAACATTAACATGAATCAGCCACGGGTGTAACAGTTGCTTTTTAAACCAGAGATAAACTGCATTGACACTTCACCATCCCCAAGGTCCTCATAAACATAACTTTTACATGTACTGGAAAACCAAAACATCCATGTGACTCATTTTATTCTAATATTCGCTTTATTTTAGTGGTCACGTTATCCCTGAGGTCTCCCTATCTTGGCAATGTCAATCTGAATAAGCAGATCACTGGATTTCCAGGACTTTCCCACTTGTGAAAGTATGTTACCTCAGGCTGTGTTGATTAGCTGTGTTTACATTCCAGTAGCTGAAGAAACACTGCAACCAACTGATTTGTTTTTACACATATGAATCAAAACTGAACATGACTTGACTTTCCATTTAAATACTGTAGCACTCAGGTTGGAGTTCTGTTGCATTAAATGTCAGGCACGTCGTTAATTTGCCGTATCAGTGTTCAAGTCTGTAACTGAAGTAATCTCTTTGATCATGTGTCCTTAAGGCAGGGGAATACCCTGACTTAATTAAAAAGAGAACTTCAGGTGATGAGTATGTCTTTGCAGAGAATGTCTCCTTGCAGATACAGTGAATCAAAAACAACAATAATCAATTCAGTGAAATCTTAAGGTTAGAAGAAACATTTGTAATTTTAAAATGAATATACCATTCGTGTCATTAGGCAATGTGAGTTCATTACATTTGCTCTGATGGGATAAAATAAGTTTTCTGATACCAACATAGCCCTTGATTTTATCCTGAACTATGATCTTAGGGAATTCTCGTAACTGATAACTGCTTCAGTTTATTTTTATCATAGTCAAACTGAGTCCCCCTAAAATAGAGTTCCCTTGCCAAGTTTATGATTAACTTCTTTATCCAAAACTGAATTCCTTTTCTTGTTGCATTCTAGTTCCCCTCAGGATTGAGGGGTAGCAAAGAAAGAGGGGGATTAAAATTGAGCAAGACCCTGCAGGGCCCACCTGGGTACAAAGGCCCCCAGGTACCCCCACTTCTTGTTTGCAGAAAGAGCCGTTGATCTCCTAGGCATTCTGAGCTCCAAGGAGCAGACTCGAGCAGTTAGTAATTAGGAAGGCGAGGGAACGCAGAAATAAGGAAAAGCGGTCAGGGAGTAAAAGGAATGGCGGCTTAAACAACAGTTCAGGGATGGGTGCAATGGATAAGAACCCGCTGCCAATGCCAGGGATGTGGGTTCGATCCCTGGTCCAGGAAGATCCCACATGCCGCAGAGCGACTAAGCCCGTGAGCCGCAACTACGGAGCCTGTGCTCTAGAGCCGGGACCGTGACTCCTGAGCCCTTGGGCCACACGCCCTAGAGCTGGTGCATCCCAGCAAGAGAAGCCAGCCCAGTGAGAAGCCTGTGCGCAATAAAGAGAAGCCCCACAATAAAGAGAGTCCCTGCTCACTAGAGAAAGCCCCAGCAAAGCAGTGAACACCCAGCACAGCCAGCAATAAACAAAAAGCAAAATTATTAAAAACAAAAAACAAGAGCTCAGTGATAAAACAGACTCCGAGCTCCTCCTCTGG
>NW_011494943.1:2189455-2200195 GCF_000754665.1 Bison bison bison
GTGACCTCACTACCAACCAAACAGAAAGGCGTGCACCCTGCAAGCGTCACTGGAAATGCTGCCTTTAAAGGAAACCTTGCTTCTTCAAAAGCCATAGGGGAGTTTGGGCCTTCTGAACAGAAGCTGCCTGTCTTCCTTTCAGGGTGGCCTGCAATGAATGCTGGACTTCCCTTCACCTCAGCCCAGGGTCAGCAGACTGGCTTTGCTGTGCACACTGGAAGTGCCTGAAAGAATCTGCCTGCCAACGCAGGAGATGCGAGTTCGATCCCTGGGTCAGGGAGATTCCCCTGGAGGTAGAAATGGCAACCCACTCCAGTATTGTTGCCTGGCTGGCTACGATCCACTGGGCCGCAAAGAGTCAGACACGACTTAGTGACTAAAAACAACAAACAGCAACAGAAATGCCTGGAGATGCAGAGGCTCAAGAAAAACAACGCCTGGAAAAATACGCAGTGGAGTTTGCAGGGTACTCACTCCACTGCTCACAATTCTGCCCCCGGTGGAAGTCACCCTCTTGCTGAAGATGCATTAACAATGTGGGGGAAATAAAAGAAGAAACGGCAAATCAATGGATCTAAAAAATGAAGTTGAACTTTCAGCTGCCCTACCTTTTGCCTCCCAGCCTACTTTACCATCTAAATAGATAGACTTTGCAAAGCAGAGTGAAAGATATTTTATTTTAGTATGTATTTCTATGTTACTCCATGGAACAAAGAAACCTGAGCTGACGATGATGAAAGATATAGTTTGGATAAACTGCTTTACAAGGAAGGAATCCTGTTTAGAAGCTTATTACAGGCTGGAACTGGTTGGCTGCAAGTTTCCTGCACCCTTGGAACAGGTTTTCTAGGAACAAGACTGGCTTTCATCAAGCTATACGGAGGTTGTTGGAGAAGATGGAGACAGAAGGATTGAAGGGGCAGGAGAAACATCGTCAAAGAATTTCTCTCCCTAGATGTCATGAGCAAGATAAAACGCACAAAACAAATAAGTCAGTTCAACCAACATTTATGAAACGCGATGTGCCAGGAGCTCTTTTAGCCAGAAAAATCTCTGCTGCCCTCGTGAAGCTTACCTTGGGAGGCAGCAGAGCAGGACAGAGTCTGTGAATCAAATGAAGAAGTACACGTGCTGTATATTAGAAAGTGACAGATGCCAGGGAGGAGAGACGAAAACAAGGATTCAAAGAGCTCGATCAGAGAAGGTCACTTTGAGGGGATGTGTGAGCAAAGGTTTAAAGAAAGAGAAGAGGCAAACCCTGGGCAGAATAGAAGAATAAAAGGCCCCGAGGCAGGGAACCCCTGGGGAGCCTGGGTACCAGCAAGGAGGCCAGCAGGTCTTGGTAGGAAGAGCTCAGAGGAGTGAACTGGACCAGGTCGGGGCTGAAACAGGGATGAGGACTCAGGCACAGCCTAAGGGCCAGCCAGGCTGGGAGAGGCTGCAGCTTTCCCTCTCTGAAGATGGGGGGCGGGTCCACTGCGGAACTGAATGGAGGAGTGTAACCTGGCAGGTTTGAAAAGGACCACGGAGCTGGGGATGGGGGAGGACAACTCAGAACAGTCAACAAGAAGTCTGCGCCAGTGGTAAAGACCCCGCCCGCCAGTGCAGGAGACCGGAGATACGGGGCTCAGTCCCTGGGTCGGGAAGATGCCCTGGAGGAGGAAACGGCAGCCCACATCAGTATCCTTGCCTGGAGAATCCCATGGACAGAGGAACCAGGCGGGCTGCAGTCCATGGGGTCACAAAGCCACAGGACTGAAGTGACTTAGCTGCATGTAAGAGAGAGAAGCATTTAGTTTAACTCCCGGGCTTCCCCACCAAGCCCCCTGTAGCCAAAAAGCCATCCTGAAAAATCTCCCCCACCCCTAAACCTGGATCACGTTGAGTGGGTTCACTTTACTTTTTTTCTCTGAGGATTAGTAAAACAGTTTCTTTTGGGTTCTGCACCCAGTTCCAACGAGTGGGCAGGGGGCAGGGGTCCTCATCACCAAGCAGCACTCAGGGTGCCAGCTGGGGGCACTACGGCAATCTCGACACGACAGGCGCACCTCCCCTTGTTGCACTTGTTATTTTCTACAGGTTGAAGGTTGTTGGCAATCCTGCATCCAGCAAGTCCGCGGGCACCATTTCTCCAGCAGCATCTGCTCAGCGTGTGTCTGTGCATACGTTCCGGTCATTCTCACATCTATGCCACGTTTTGGTCATTCTCACAGTATTTCAAAGTTCTTCATTATTATAATATTTGTTAGGCTGATCTGTGATCAGTGATCTTTGCTGTTACTATTGCAAAAAGATGATGACTTGCTGAAGGCTCTGGTGATCGGTCACAATCTTTAATAGCAATAATATATTTTTAAATTAAGGCATGTACTTTTTAAGGGCTTTCCATGTGGAACCATGGTAAAAAATCCATCTACCAATGCAGGAGACGCAGATGTGGGTTTGATCCCTGGGTCGGGAAGATCTCCCGGAGAAGGAAGTGGCAACCAACTCCAGTATTCTTGTCTGGAGAACCCCATGGACAGAGGAGCCTGGTGGGCTACCGGCCGTGGGGTTTGTAAGAGTTGGACACGACTTAGCGACTCAACAACAGTAACTTTTTAAAGACATCATGCTATTGCACACTTAGTAAACTGCAGTATAAACACAGCCTTTTATGGGAAACCAAACATCCGTGTGACTCACTTTCCTGTGGTAATCAATTTATTGTGGCGACCTGGAATTGGACCTGCATTACCGCTGTGGTCTGCCTGTACCTTCCTGGAGACAGCGTGAGAGTCCATGGGATTCCACAGAGGAAGGGCTCCGAGCCCCAAGACCGTCCTCCACTTCAGGTGCCAACTGCAAGCCCCGCTGATCACCGGGCTTCAGGCCAACTGGCTATCAATCAGACGTTTCCACATCCTCCTCCTGGGGTTCCATTAATTTGCTACGGCGGCTCACAGAACACTGGAAGCCCATTGGCTCACTAGGTTACTGGTTTATTACAAAGGATATTAAAGGACTGAGTCAGCAGTCAGGAGAAGCAAGAGATACACAGGGTGAGGCCCTGGGCAAAGGGGCGGCTGCCCTCCTGGAGGCTGGAGCCTAGTGATACAAGCGAGCATTCTGGCTCTGCAGCCTGGAAGCCCCCCTAACCTCCTTCTGTTTTTGGCTTCTTATGGAGGCTTCATACACAGGCACGGTTGATTAAATCCCGGGTCATGGGTGATCGAACTTCCTCCTCCCTCCCAGAAATCAGGGAGTGGGCCTGTTGGTTCCCCTGGCAACCAGCTTCCAACCTTAGGTGCTTTCCAAAAGTTACCTCGTCAACATAAACCCAGCCTCCGGGAAAGAGGCTTGCCACGAATAACAAGACAGCAGTTCCACTTTTACGCCTCTGAAAGTCTGGCAGCAACTGAGGACAAGACACTGAACATTGTTACAAAAACGCTGCCCTTTCTCTCATCACTCAGGATGCTGCGTCCAAGGGTCTGGGGCAGCGGTGAGCCGGGAATTGTGGATGGAGGACAAATACGTGTGAGAAATATATTTTGGTCATCCGAGGGGCCAAATATGTATATTTTCCATAAATCACGATATTGCACGGCTGTCCAGGGTGAGGGAGTGAGATCAGAAGAAGGAACGAGGAGCCTCACTTGGGGACGAAGGCTCCAGGGCCACGCTCTGCATCTCAGAAACGGTCCAAGTGTTGAATGAACAGGTATGACGCGCGGTGGGAAGAAGTCGAGAGGCTACCACGTTACATCCGGTGAGACAGAGGCACCCCAGCCTTCAACAGCCTTGTGCTGCTTCGTAACTGTGCAAATATCCTACTAAGGGCAGAGGAATACAGCCTGCAAGGGGCACAGAGCCACCTTAGAAGAGACGCAGCTCGAGAACAGAACACAAAGGGAGTTTTATTGACCGAGGAAAGCCATCACGAGCTTGGAAATATTAGTCGCTCAGTCGTGTCTGACTCTTTGCAAGGCTATGGACTGTAGCCCGCCAGGCTCCTCTGTTCGTAGGATTTCTCAGGCAAGAACACTGGAGTGAGCTGCCATTTCCTCCTCCAAGGGACCTTCCCGACCCAGGAATCGAACCAGCTTCTTGATTCTCCTGTATCGCAGGTGGATTCTTTACCTGCTGAGCCATTGGGGAAGCCCCCTTTAAAAGGCATAATGTCTCTAATATAATATTTTAAGAACTCACACCTGTGCTTTAAAAAAAACCCTTAGAGATATGTTTCAGGAAACGAGTTTCCTTGTGGTAAAGAGATGTGAAATCCAACAATCCCTTCAATTTCACTGCCTTTTATTTTCCTTATACTAGATTCAATAAAATCTACTACTTTAATTACAATAGCATTTATGGTGACCATCTTCACAAAAGTAATTTTATCTTTCAATCTACTCATCCATTATCAATACTTTGCCTATATGCAAAAAAAGTTTCCCAGGCATCAGTGATGTATAGAACATTGATGAAGGTTGAAAGAAAAGTTTTAGAATACTCACATACTTACACTTTTCTTGTCTAAATTACTTCAAAATAGCATGGATAGTTTTAAAGATTATTTTATTGTTCTTCTTATTATATTACGTATTTTTATTTTTTTGCTGTGCCGTGAGGCATGTGGGATCTTAGTTCCCTGATCAGGGATCAAACCCAGGCACCCTGAATTGGAAGCACAGAGTTTTAACCACTGGACCATGAGGGAAATCCCAGCATGGATAATTTTTAAAAAGTAATATAGCAAAATAAATATGAGAGGATATTTACATAATTAATTGTAGGTGATGGAAATAAAGGCTGATCTGCACCGTGGACAGGCATAGCTCGGACGCACCAATGAGCCCCAAGCCTTCAGGTCAGTTTGAAGTGTCCTGCAGTTGGTAAAACACTCTCTGGTCCTGGCAAATCTCTTTAGAAGGCCACCATCCTGAGAGGCCCTGGAGAATGCCCACCAAGGTTTTCAAAGACAACGACCAGCATTCCATCAACAATAACCAAGACCCAAGGTAACAAGGAAACATGAATGATATCCAGCAGAAACAGCCCCACAAATAGCCAGATACAGCTTATAAGACAAACATCCGCAGCATTTAAAGGAATAAATGACACACTTGGAAAATATTTGCAGGCAACAGGCAAGTAAAAGCATGACCTTGCAGTTCTGAAAAAGAACCAAGTGGCATGTCTCAAAATAAAAAATATATATATAATGACTGGAACTAAAAACTCCATAGCGAATTCCCTGGTGGTCCAGTGGTTAAGACTCTTTTGCTGATTTTATTGCTGAGAGCCCAGGCTGGATCCCTGCTCAAGGAACTAAGATTCCATGAACTGCACGGTGAGGTCAAAAAATAAAAACAAGGAAAAAAAAAAAAAAAGCTCAACAGATGTGTGAAGAAGCAGATAATGCCAAGTAGAAGAATTAGTTCATGAGGAGATTGAAGCATTTACCCAGAATTTTAATACAGAGTAGGAAAACAAAGTGGAAAATACAGAAAAGAGCTTAAGAAAGGTGGAGAACTCTATGTTTGATGAGTTACAGAAGAAGAGAGAAGGCGCAGAGGCCAATTTGAAGAGATAATGGCTGAGAATTATCCAGAACTGATGATGAGGTCACCAGGTCACAGACTCAAGTGTCGAAGTGCCTCCCAAGAAGTGTAAACAAGATAAACACACATGTATAATCATATATATATGTATATAGAGTCTGTATAACATATATAAGAAAACATGAATTTTTGCCTAGCTAAAAAGTTTATGACATTTGGACTCCACTTGTTGGACTTAGTATGAAGAGAATCCTAGATTCTAATTTAAAAAAAATAGATACAAAACAAGCAACAAAGGTTTACTGTATGACCCAGGGAATTATAGTCAAAATCTTGCAATAACCTACCATGGAAAATAATCTGAAAAATAATATATGTGTACATATATAACTGGAACATTGTAAGTCAACTATCAATAAAATACATATATTAAAAAAGAAGAAGATAAATATACTCATGCATTTGAGCGTGTGAACTACAAGCAAGCTGGGGTAGCCAGACTGATTTCAAAAAATCACATTTGTTGTTCGTTGTTCAGTCGCTCAGTCGTGTCTGACTCTGTGACCCCAAGACTGTGGCCCGCCAGGCTCCTCTGTCCATGGGCTTCTCCAGGCAAGAATACTGGAGTGCATTGCCGTGCCCTCCTCCAGGGGATCTTCCCGACCCAGGTATCGAACCCACATCTCCTCCACAGCCACTGAGTCACCAGGGAAGCCCTTGTGTAGGCATGAGCACCGTACAGCTCAGGACTTAATTCCAGAGCTTCTGAGATTAAACTGCTGGCCAATGTGGGATACATCTTGATCTGATACCAATCTTGCTCTTCCTTTATTGTTCAGGCTCCAATCCTGTTTTGTGTCCTTGTTTACATTGATCTATGACAGGTCTGGTGAAGAACCTGTCTGCCAATGCAAGAGACATAAAAGATGCAGGTTTGATTCCTGGTTCGGGAAGATCCCCTGGAGGAGGAAATGGCAACCTGCTCCAGTCTTCTTGCCTGGAGAATCCCATGGACAGAGGAGCCTGGCGAGCTATAGTCCATGGGGTTGCAAAGAGTCAGACACGACTGAAGCGACTGAGCATGCATGCATGCACAAGACAGGCCTGTCACTTCTTTGCTCCAGGAAAGGGCATCTCAGACTACAGTGACTCAAAATTCACGCAGTCTTGATGGCATTTATTTTTTGGTACCGTTATCCAAACCTCCCTACCATGTTCATTCCCTTCAGGAATGCATTCTCTTCCGAGTTGTCTGATGCAGCTGCTCCTGATCTTGGATGTGACAAGTCACCTGGATGGAAGGCGACATCCAGGAAGCATTCACAGGGGGGATTCCATCTCAGTGTAACCTTGAAACTTGCAGGCAGGGCATTCCAGGATCGAGGAAAAGACTGCAGGGCTTGAGAACACATTTTGCCTGGTTAGCAGGAAGGGCTCTTTGGAGGGTGTGCTGTGCCATGCTTAGTTGCTAAGTCATGTCTGACTCTTTGAGACCCCACAGACTGTAGCCCGCCAGGCTCCTCTGTCCACAGGATTCTCCAGGCAGGACGACTGGAGTGGGTTGCTATGCCCTCCTCCAGGGGATCTTCCCAACCCGGGGATCGAACCCATGTCTCCAACATTGCAGGCGGATTCTTTACCGTCTGAGCCTCCAGGGAAGCCCTGGTGGAGGACAGAGGGACAGGTTAGTGCAGGCAGGAAGCAGATTAGCACCAGCCTCACCTTCCAGGGTAAAGAGTGAGCGTTCCAGCCGGCAGGTGAAGGCGTGCAGGTGAAGGTGTGCAGTGGTGAGCAGTCGCTGGTGTGTGAGAAGGTTTGCGTAGCAATTCAGGCTTTATTTTCGCTGCAGCAACAATGGCACCCCATTCCAATACTCTTGCCTGGAAAATCCCATGGACGGAGGAGCCTGGTAGGCTGAGGTCCATGGAGTCACTAAGAGTCGGACACAACTGAGCGACTTTACTTTCACTTTCCACTTTCATGCATTGGAGAAGGAAACGGCAACCCACTCCAGTGTTCTTGCCTGGAGAATCCCAGGGACGGGGGAGCCTGGTGGGAGGCCGTCATGGGGTCGCACAGAGTCGGACACGACTGAAGCGACGCAGCAGCAGCTGCAGCAGCAGCAATGCAGGCGATAGACTCCATCTGATCGGGAAGAAAGGCCACTTTAAGTATTAACCCTTCACTCCCCCCACTTCCACTCAACACACTGCAATCTTTTACAGATATTTTTAGTGTGGACTGTTTTTAAAATCTTTATTGAATTTGCTACAATATTGCTTTCATGTTTTGTCTTTTTTTCTTTTTGGGGGCTGTGTGGCACGTGGGCTCTTAGTTCTCTGACCAGGGATCGAACCTGCATCCTCTGCATTGGAAGTCCCAACCACTGGAGCCCCCAGGAAGGCCCCCCACTACAACCGTTCCCGCTCCACCAGCCCCTTCGATTCCTGTCTCATTGCTGTGTTCTTCTCTTCGCCCCAGCCTCTCATTCTGCGGTGCTGACTTACTTACATGCACGTGTCCTCTACAAGACTGTAAACTTCTCTCTCTCTCTCTTTTTTGCGTAGGTGAAAGATTTTATTACTGAATTCTTTGAAAAAGCAACTATACCCACTGCAAACCTACTGAACGAGAGGCTATTAAACCATTCAGTGGGTTCTATGTGTGGGGCTGTGGTTGGAATTTCACGCTCATGGTAGGAGTTTGGCTCGTGGTTGCTACTGACACCGTTCATCAGTATGATTGCGGATGTGCTAAGCAGATGGTAAGCTTCTCGAGGGCAGGAAAAGTGTTGCGCTCACTTTCCTATACTCGGTGTTCATCCCTAGGCCCAGAGGAAAGTAAGTGTTCAATACACTCAACATCGCACGCATTCAATATTTATTGTGTGCCGACTGTGTTTCCTGGGCTTCCCAGGCGGCTCAGTCGTAAAGAATCCACCTGCTAACGCAGGAGACGTGGGTTGGATCTCTGGGTGAGGAAGATCCCCTGGAGAAGGAGATAGCAGCCTGTTTCAGTATTCTTGAATGGAAAAATCCCATGGACGAGGAGCCTGGCGGGCTACAGTCCGTGGGGCTGCAGAGAGTCGGATACAACTGAGCACACACGCACTATGGATTTCCGAGAAAAATGCTAAATACACTGAGCGTAGGACAGCGAGCCAAACAGGAAAATCTCCCTGCCCTGGAGGAATCCACAAACGAATTCCAAGAGACACACAATAAATCAGGAAGGGAGTCAATTAATAAATGGCTAAAATTTTAGGATGTCAGATAGTGATAGAGGCTACGGTAAAAAAAAACAAAACAGAATCAGAAGAGATGAACTCAGGGTGTGATTTGAAATTGGGTGGTCAGAGAAGGTTTCGCTGTGAAGTGGATCTCAGAATGCAGACTTGAGAAGTGAGAGGAAGCCAGGTGGACACCCGGGTGGGGCGGTGGGGAAGTTGCGGAGACAAGGGCTGCCAGGAGGCCCTGAAGCAGGACGGGCAGGGTGTTCGAGTCGCAGCGGCAGTCGGTGTGGCTGGAACCGTGACGGGCAGTCGGAGGGCAGGTGGGGCTGGCAGTGGGGGAGGGCAGGTGGGGCGCACCTTGTAGGGCTACTCTGGGGTCGCTCTAAGGACTCTGGCTTTTATTCTAAGTGGGACTCGAGGCCACCAGGGATCAGAGCAGAAGAGAGACGTGATGGAACTTGCTAATTAGGGACACCCCCACCCCCGGCGGTCCGGGGTGAGGGCCTCACCTTCCAGTGCATGGGGTGTGGGTTCGCTCCCTGCTCGGGGAGTTAAGATCCCCTCATGCCTTGGGGCCAAAAAACCAGAACATAAAGCAGAAGCAATATTGTAACAAATTCAACAAAGACTTTAAAAACGGCGCCCATCTTCCAGGTGTGGGGAGAGCTCCTGCTGCAGTGTCATTCTGCTGGTTGGTCTGACTGACTCAATAAAGAACTCTTCCTGCCAACCCCTGCCCCTCAAAAGAGGGTCCACCTAGAAAAGTCTTTAAAAGAAAAAGCAAACAACAACAACAACAAAACCCTTGGTAATTAAACAGGACAGCTCTGGCAACTTCAAGAGGGAGACAGGTTCTTTTGGGTGATGGACAGGAGGTTGGGCCAGTGTTTGTCAGTGGATACGCAAAGAAGTACGGGGCCTGTGCACGACCTCCAGGTGCTTTTCTTAGACTGGATTTGCTCCCAGTGAACCAGGGTCTCTGAGAGGAGGAGAGGAGCGGAGATGCCTCCAGAGGTTGGCAGGAGCGACTGCAAACTTGGGGCCGCTGCTCTCAGAGACATACCCTGCGATCCTGTGATTCCCTGTCCAGATTACGACTCTTCTGAGAGTGGAAGACATGCTATTTGGGAAAACGTGTCAACTTGGTTTATCTTAGAGAGGCGTCCACCGTAGAGCCGTGTCCACAGTCAGGGGTGTTTCCCTCCAAAAGGTGGCTCGGGCATTAAAGAACCTGCCTGCAATGCAGGAGACCTGGGTTTGATCCCTGGGTCAGGAAGATCCCCTGGAGAAGGGAATGGCAACCCACTCCAGTATTCCTGCCTGGAGAATTCCATGGACAGAGGAGTCTGGCCAGCTACAGTCCATATAACAAAAACCTCACACTAGCTGACCTAAAAGCATTCTTTTAGTCCCCGTTTAGGTTCTGGCATTTTTATCCTCCCCTTCTTTTTTTCCCCTGCCAGTTAAATGAAGTCACAGAATGAGGTGACTGCGATTGTTGGCTATATCTGAATAAGCCTGCTGGCTTCTGAGCAGCCAGAAACACAAAGCAATATCTCAACAGCTGAGCTAATAAGAAATGAAAACTTTAAAACCAGCCCTGATTTTCTGCGTTCAGGTCTAACAGACAAGGGTGCATGCATGCTGTCGCTTCAGTCGCGTCCAGCTCTTTGAGACCCTATGGACTGTAGCCTGCCAGTCTCCTCTGTCCATAGGGATTCTCCAGGCAAGAATACTGGATTGGGTGGCCAATTCTCTCCTCCAAGGGATCTTCCTGACCAGGGATTGAACCCACGCCCCTTGTGTCTCCCGCACTGGCAGGCAGATTTCTTACCCCTGGGTCACCTGGGAAGCCCAAGGGCTAAGGGTGGAGGCTCTCACACACTCTCCTGTCTCATTTTCCCCTGTGATCTCATAATGGGGTACTAAGCTTTAGCAAAATGGGCAAAAGCAGCTTTCTGCCTA
>NW_011494943.1:2200295-2202346 GCF_000754665.1 Bison bison bison
CTGCCTAAACTCCTGAGACCACAAGGCCCTGTTTTTGGCGGGAACTGTACCAAGGCTGGGTTGTGGTCCAGCCCCTCCCTGCTGGTGGCTTACACACAGGCACACCGGCGCATTTCCAGCTCTTACGTAACGGGGGCAGCGGGCGAGGGTGAGCGTGTACACATCCGAGCACTGTGTCCTTGGTCTGGAATGCAGGAGCAACAAGTTTCAGCAGGACTGTGCCCCTGCACACGGGGCCCTGCGGGGGAGCAGGTGCGGCCGGTTGGCCGCCAAGCTCAGCGCTCCCTCGGGTCAGATGTCTGGAAAAGGCAGGAAAACTGGAAAGGATCTGTGATCCCTGACACCCGCGGATTTCCACCTCCGATTATTTGTCAGGCAGCTACGAACGTGCTAAACACAAACACTGCCTCTACCTACGTCGTGAGGGGAAATAGTTGGCCCGTAAGGCACCCCTGGCGCCTTGAAGAATAAACAAACCCGTGTAAACATTTGAGGGGAAAAAAAAAAACCACGACAGACGAGCACACACACGGGGCTGCTTCTGAGCCCCGGAGTTCCCCGCGCGCCGGCCGCCGCCACGGGCGTCACATGAGAGGCCCGCGCGTCTCCCCGAAGCGCAACAAAACAGGGGCGCGAGGTGCCAGGGGAATTAATACGCTGTCCTCGGTCGACCTTCTCCTCACTCCCGTCTGAAGGGAACAGGTGGCTCATCCCGACCACACAGAGCTTCACGTCCCGAGCCTGCAGCCGGGACTCTGGATCCCAAGCCATGAGCGGGACCCCGTCTGCTCAAGAAGAAAAGACGCTCGGGGTCCGAAGCGGGCGCAGCGTCCTCCCATCATCCCCCCATCTTCCACGGTCTCCCTGCTCATCACTACTTGCCCACGCTTGTCAAGCATTAATTGCCTAGGGGCTTCCGTGGCGGTTCGTCGTGGCTGAGAATCCGCCTGCCAATGCAGGAGACACAGGTTCGATCCCTGGTCCGGGACGATCCCGCATGCCCTGGAGCAACTAAGCTCGCGAGCGCGGGAGCCGCAGCTACTGAAGCCCGCGCGCCTAGAGCCCGCGCTCGGCAGCAAGAGAGCCGCCGCCCTGAGAAGCCCCCCCACCGCAAGCAGAGAGCGGCTCCCACTCGCTACATCTAGAGAAAGCCCTCGCGGCAAATAAGATGCAGCACAGCCAAAAATTAAAAAAAAAAAAAAAAGATAATAAAATTACATATAAAAGAGTAATTGCCTGAGTCCACTTTCAGAATCTCGGAATAAAAGTGACGCGCAGCGGGCATCCCTTCTGAGGCTCCTCGAGGAGACTCGAGAGCCCAGGGCACTTCATTATCTCGATGCGACAATGTGACTTAAAAAAAAATTTTTTTTTTGCATTTGTAAAATTGAAGAGTGCTCATAACCTTCAGGGAAATTGGTCTTTGTTCTTGGAGTCTCACAAGCGCACTGCATAAATTGCCCGCTCCAGAGAATAGAAATAGAAGAGGGGGGCGCATATGTAGCTTCCTGAAAAAATGATTTCACACGACTTGTTCCTCTGCTTCCAAAGCATTACACAGAATTGACGGGGCGGATACCTGGAAGAGCGTCCACCACAGCTCTGCTCTGCATCTCCCTTATGATTTATTTTTAAAATACTTAAAGGCTCAATTCATCTTTTGGAAGGCACTCTGATATAGACGTTTGCTCAGCTCGTGCCGCAGAAACTTTTTTTTCTTTGAAGGAATCTCAGTCACTGGGAGCATGGGATCTTAAAAATGCTTTCTTTGTTTTCTTCACTTTCTATCTACTCCAAAGCAGCACTGACCATAAATGGCTAAAATCATTCACCCAGATCAATTAAAGTTAAAAGGCTAAAAGGCAGACACTTTTAGTGAAGCAAAAAACGCAGCTTTATGTCTCACAATGTTGTCATTGTTGTGTTGTGTGTGTGTTTAGTCACTCAGTTGTGTTCGACTCTTTTGCGACCCCATGGACTGCAGCCTGCCAGGCTCCTCTGTGCATGGGATTTCCCAGGCAAGAATACTGGAGTGGGTTGCCATGTCCTAT
>NW_011494943.1:2202446-2208648 GCF_000754665.1 Bison bison bison
ATGCCAGGGAAACTTCCAGACCCAGGGACGGAACTGGAGTCTTGCATTTCCGGCATTGACAGGCGAGTTCTTTACCACTGAGCCACCCGGGAAGCCCTATATCTCACAACGCCTGGAGAAAATAGTAACGACATTATGCAAAGAGAGCAATAGCACGTGTTACTTACTGGCCAGGCTTTAGTGAACACTGAAAACTTCAGTACAAACCCACCAATCCTTTTGAAATTCTGCAGATTCTGACAGGATGCTTTTCATATCTGGATCTCTAGTAACACTAACAAGGGAAGAATATGTACTTCTTTTCTACATACTTTTAAAAATGCATCATGATGGAACATAAAATTTTCCAGCTAATAAAAAAAATAATTTGTCTTCAATTACTGGCTGTCTCCCTTTATCCCTGCCTAATTCCAAACACTTTACATGGATCATTTTGGATAGGTATTGAACAATTATTTTAAACACGGATTCAGTTAATAAATAAGAATTTAAAAATACTTAATAAGTGAGAATTTCTCTATTTTAAAATTATAAAATATCTGCAACACATGTTTAAATTCTCCTGAAAGTGAAAAACGAAAGTGTGTCCAACCCTTTGGGACCCCATGGGCTGTAGCCCGCTAGGCTCCTCTGTCCGTGGGATTTTCCAGTCACAATACTCGAATGGGTTGCCATTTCTTTCTCCAGGGGATCTTCCCAACCCAGGGATGGAACCTTCATCTCTTGCACTGCAGGCAGATTCTGTAGTGTCTGAGCCACCAGGGAAGCCCTTAAACTCCTGTTCTGTTTAGTTATTAAGTGATGAGGCCACCAAAGAAAACATATTTTGGTGGTTTTAAAAAGATACTTAATGTAAATGTTTAAGTCACGTGATTAGTTAATTAGTAAAACAGCTAGCAACGGGAAGAAACGGTTACAAGAAAAACGTTAGCACAAAGGCAATGAATCAGAAATATGTAGATAGAAGAAATACAACAGAAGGATTTAGAATGTGAAGGTCCCAGTGCACTCAAATGCCTGGAAAGAACTGAAATGCTATCGGCGTATTTCTTCAATAAGGAAAGCCATATCCTAGGAGCTGATCACTGCAGTCTGACAACCGTCTTCACTTCTCATTAACTACCACTCTGCCCCCTGCTGTTAGCTTTACAGGGCTGTGACACTCTGTGGTCAAAGGCCCACATAATTCATGCCCCAGCTATTCAGCTGTCCTCAAATCCAATCCACACAGTGGAGAAGAACTATTTTCTCCAGATGGTCCCCATTTCCTCTTCACGAACATCCAACAGAGCTCTGATTTGCTGCAGTAATAAAATATTTCTTCTCCCTCTCTCTCCCATGCAACTGATAAGCACTTCTGTCCCTATCTCCTTATACCCACGGAAACATTCCTGTTGTGTTTTTTTTTTTAAACTTTTTTATATCATTTTAACATTCTTATCTCTTGTCTTAAAAGGTTTCTTAAAATTTTTTTTTTTTTAATCACCACTTGCTAGGACACATGTTGTTACATCTTCCGTGTACGCGGGCTAAATCGTTTCAGTATGTCTGATTCTTTGCGACTCTGTGGGCTGTAGCCCACCAGGCTCCTCTGTCCATGGGACTCTCCAGGCAAGAATACTGGGGTGGGTTGCCATTTTCTCCTCCATGGGATCTTTCTGACCCAGGGATTGAACTGGGGTCTCCTATACTGCAGGCGGATTCTTTACCGTCTAAGTCACCAGGGATGCCCACGTTTAGGAAACGAACACAAAAAATTTCCCACATTTTTCTTTGAGGTTTCCACGAGCATTCCAAATCTCACCAGGGTGCAGGATGGGCTGCTGACCACAGTCCACATGGCTTCCTTACACAAAGCAGCATTCGATGTGGCTTCATACCCCCAACACATTTAACACACGCATTTTGATATTTACTTGGATTTAAAAACAAAAACAGCAACAAAAGGAGAGACAAGGCCCTGTAAAGCGGAAACCTGTAGTTTTTACCAAGTGAGCAGGATCTGGGGTTGTCTTCAATTCCCACCTAAATGTCAGTAGGTTAGGCTGCTGGACGAGGGCTCTAGAATAATTTCCACAGATTTCCGGAGTTCCGGCAGGTACAGTCCAACATATCACTACTCTTTCACTCCTTAGACTGCAGGATACAAAGTCACCAACAGGTTTGTAGCATGTGGCTCACAGCAGTGCCCAGTCCATAAGATACCATCAGCTGTTCAGTAGAGCCCCAAATAGCCAATGTCTAATATTATGCGTGTGTGCATGCTAAGTCGCTTCAGTCGGGTCCAGCTCTTTGCCGCCGCATGGACTGTAGCCCACCAGGCTCTTCTGTCCATGGGATTCTCCAGGTAAGAACACTGGAGTGGGTTGCCAGGCCATCCTCCAAGGGACCTTCCCAATCCAGGGACTGAACCCACATCTCCTTTGTCTCCTGCATTGGCAGGCGGGTTCTTTACCACTAGCACCACCTGGCTATTAGCCCATCTAATATTATACAGTTTCATAATACTTATACTTTTGATGTGATGCTATATATTAATTTAAAGAAGACACTGAGCCTGTTTTTTTTTTTCCCAGTGAGGCTAGGGCATATCATTTAATAGTGAAATTACATAAACATACATCTGTCATTTTCCAACTGAGCATATTTGTGTATAGTCAGTTCCATGGTGACTGCTGAAGGCTTGTCTATACAGATTCAGTTCCCTATCTGAACCAATGAGAATCTAGTAAGACTGTTTTTTTTTTTTTCCTTTTTAAAAATTTATTTATTTTTAAGCTTTTTTTAAATTTTGTATCAGGGTATAGCTGATTAACAATGTTGTGACAGTTTCAGATGGGCAGCAAAGGGACTCAGTCGTACACACACATGCATCCCAAATCCCTTTACCACTCAGGGTTCCATGTTACATGGAGCAGAGTTCCCTGTGCTATACAGCAGGTCCTTGTTGATTACCCATTTTAAATATAGCTGTGTGTACATGTCCATCCCAAACTCCCTAACTATCCCTTCTCCCCGTCCTCCTGAACCGGTTTTATGAGTTTGTGCCAAAAATAAAATGATTAATCTACCTATATCAAAAAGAGAGTTGGAACTTCCCAGGAGGTCCAGTGGTTAAGAATTTGCCTCCCCGCAGGGGGCACACGTTCCATTTCCGGTTGGGAAAGTAAGATTCCACGTGCCTTTGTTGCCGAAAAGCCAAGACTTAAAACAGCAGCGATACTGTAACAAATTCAATAAAGACTTAAAAAAAAGGCCCATATCAAAAAGATCTTTCAAAAGAAGGGTAAATATGATAAATATGAAAAATCAGTAGTTTTTCCTGTGATCTTGCCACAGGTTGTTGCCAATAAAACATTCTCTTTGGCCACTAATCTGAATGGAACAATTTAAGAACCAGCTGATTTATTATACTGTCTATAATTACTTCTATACCACGGTAATTCAGTTTCTTACTTTCCTGTGGGCTTTCTAAAACTTGCATATATTACCTATCTAAAATATTTCCCAGAATATTTTATAGTTTTTTAAAAGTGCAGCAGGTCAGTCTGACCTGAATTATTCAGGCCTGTGACTGAAGCCCAGAACCATCTATTAATATCAATGTAAACAGATCAAGGAGATTTGAAGGACACAGCATTGCCTTATATCAGTGTTTCTAGCTCATCCTCAGATAGCCCAGCAAATAGCCAATGGTCACAGAGCATTGGCCGAGGTACAGAGAGTAAAGGAGATGCACAGATTTATCCTGAACTGAGCCTGTCCCACGAATAACAAATAGAAAATGAGGTAAAATGTTACCAGATTACTCTCAGCCTGAATAAGGCACTTCTCCAGGGCGTTTTAAAAAGTTACCTAGCTTAAGGCTAGACTGGACAACTTAAAGGAAGGAACCAGGAATCAGAAGACACGCTTTCACATCTGTAGTCAAGACAGTTTTAAATCACAAGATTTTCCACCTTGGCCAAAGGAAGCAGTGCCACGAGGTGACGAGGATAAACCGGGATGCTGGAACAATGCCGCCCAGGGTGTCACTGTAGGCATAAAACGACACAGCAGACGGAAGGAGCTTGAAAGCCTTAAAATGTCACAAAAGTGTTATTAAAACAGCCGCAGGATTTTAAGCTTCTCAGACCGGGGATCATACTCTGTCCATTTTCCTAACCTGCATCAGACCTGTTACAACTGTGAAGTGAGTGAAAGTTGCTCAGTCAGCGCGACTCTTTCATGACCCCATGGACTGTAGCCTGCCAGACTCCTCTGTCCATGGGATGATTCTTCAGGCCAGAATCCTGGAGTGGGTAGCCATTCCCTTCTCCAGGGGATCCCAACCCAGGGATTGAACATGGGTCTCCTGCATTGTAGGCAGATTCTTCACTGTCTGAGCCACCAGGCAAGCTACTATATATATATGCGTGTATGTGTATGTATATCATATACATAGTAACAAGAGATTCATTGGTGAAAGGCAGAGGAAATATACAATTGACACTCCACCCTCAGGTTCAACCAACCTCGATGGGAAATAACTATTTTTAATTCCAGAAAGTTCCAAAGAGCAAAACTTGAATGTGCCACACACCTCAGCAATTACTGACATAACACCGACATTGTATTTACAACTATTTGCATAGCAGTAACAGTGTATTAGGTGGTATAAGTTTTCTGGAGATGATTTAAAGTATATGGGAGGATGAGCATGGCTGCATTTTATCTAAGGGACTTGAGCGTCTGCGGATTTGGGTACCTGTAGGGGGTGGGGCAGGGGAAGGGTCCTGGAACCAATTCCTTGCAGATAACAAGTGACAGCTGTATGCATAAGTGAGATCAGACAAGATTCCAGTTTCTTCTCTTGATCTGGCAGGATCTGAAATCTTTTTTGTTCCCTGTATTACTTAAATCTGGGCTTCCCTGGTGGCTCAGTGGTAAAGAATCCTCCTGCCAGTGCAAGAGACATGGGTTTAATCCCTGGGTCGGGAAGATCCCCTGGAGAAGGAAGTGGCAATCCACTCCAGTATTCTTGCCTGGATAATTCAATGGACAGAGGAGCCCGGTGGGCTATAATCCATGGGGCTGCAAAGAGTCGGACACGACCGAGGAACTGAACAACACAGATGGAGTAGTTGTTAAAGCCACAGCCTTTCATCTTAGCCACCAGCCACATTGCCTCCGGATGAATGAACTCTGCTTTCCAGGTACTACTTAGCAAAATGTTTCACACCTAATACGTTCTCAAGATAGATTTGCTGATAGACTGGATAAACAAAATCTGATGTTTTGTAATGATAATTTGTCTGAACTTGCAAAATGACCTGAAATGCCGAATTTTACAGCAAGATACTAGTGGACATATGGCTTATAAGAGCTAACGGGTGCTGTCAGAATTTAAGGGGAGGGATGCTCTTGGATGGCTTCCCTGATGGCTTCCCACTGCCAGTGCAGAAGACACAGGAGACTTGGGTTCAATCCCCTGGAGGAGGAAACGGCAACCCAGCCCAGTGTTCTTGTCTGGGAAATCCCATGGGCAGAGGAGTCTGGTGTGCTACAGTCCGTGGGGTCACACAGAGTTGGACATGACTGAGCAAATAAGACTCTTGGACGAGACAAGAGGATGTGATCAAAGACAGCTGGGCAGAGATGACCTCGAACCTTCAATGAAAAGTAGAATTTGGAAAAATGAAGGCTTTGGTGGGGGCTAGATAAGGCTGAAGACAGAGAACAGCAGAAGTTAACACACTGAAACCTGTAAATTCATGTCCCAAGTTAAGACAAGTAATCCTGTGTTGACCAGATTGTTTAAACAAAGGAAGCTTGGAGTAGATGAGGGGGAGATAAAGCTGAACAGGTACGGTTGCGCCATATGGGGAAGAGCGCTGAAAGCCACGCTGAATCTATTTGGGGATTTCTAGAATTTCTGCCAGTCCTCATAATACACAGTCATACTTTGATACAGTTAAAAAAAAAAAAAAGGACTAAAAAATATTATGTAACCACAACTCACCAGCCAGTCCCCTAAACCATCTCCCATGTGGGGGTGCCCGAATATACTTAATTATATATCATATTACATTGCTATTGTTTAGTCGCTAAGTCATGTCCAACTCTTTGCTACCCCATGGACTGTAGCCCTCCAGACTCCTCTGTCCATGGGATTCTCCAGGCAAGAATACTGGAGTGGGTTGCCATTTCCTTCTCCAGGGTT
>NW_011494943.1:2208748-2231035 GCF_000754665.1 Bison bison bison
TTCGTCCTGACCCAGGGATCAAACCAGCATCTCCTACATTGGCAGGCTGATTCTTTACCACCGAGCCACTAGGGAACCCCATATATTAATATGTAACACACCTGTTTACATCATAATTTTCTAAGACCTAGAAAACCAGATATTAGCCCTGAATTCTTAGCTCTACCTTTGATGTCTTCGCTTCCCTTGTTCCAGAGACCCAATGGACGCAGTTGGAAAACACTCATAAATGTCAGGCGTGGGTGAGTTTTGCCACCTGGGAGACAATGTTTCAAGCTGTGACATATTCCTTGTCTCACCTCCCAAGAGCTTGTGACCGTGGTCCTTGGTTGCCTTGCTGGAGCGGGGAAATAGGAACTCTTCAAATTCCTGAACAAAACGGTATTTAGGCAGTGTAGAAAAACAGAATGCATGATTGCAGCTCTCTCTCTCTGTTTTAATCCTTAGTGGTTCTAATCAGATACGTGAGTGAGCTGGGTTTAGAGGTATGAATTGTTAGAATCGGAAGGGGCCTTAGTCTGATCCTCCTTATTTTAGGAGAACAAAAAGAGGTTCAGAAAGGTGAAGTGACTTCCGAGAGAAGACTCACCTAACTTTTTCTCAGTGGCTTTCCCAGGTGGTGCTAGTGGTAAAGAACACGCCTGCCAATGCAGGAGACGTAAGAAACACAGGTTTGACCCCTGGGTCGGGAAGATCCCCTGGAGGAGGGCATGGCAACCCACTCCAGTTCTTGCCTGGAGAATCCCATGGACAGAGGAGCCTGGCGGGCTACAGTTCACAGGGCCACAGAGTCGGACACGACTGAGCACGCGTGTATATCTGCTCACGGTAGCGCCCGGCAGGCTTTCTCAAATGCAGTGCTGTGGGCATTTGGACCAGACGCTTCTTTCTGCTGGAGGCTGCACGTGGACCGTGGTACTATGGCCACATCCCTGGTCTCTACCCACTGGATGCCACGCTCAGCATCACCCCTTGGTTGTGGTGACCCAATCCACCTCCAGACACTGTCACACATTCCCTGGGGGTCAAAATCACCGCCGGTGGGGACGCTGTACCCTCACCCTTCACCTTGTCCACCCCACGTAATCCTCTAGAGCAGTCCCTCCAGAGCCAGGCTGCCCTAACCTAAGGGCCTCTTTCCACAGTCTCCTCCCTCTCACCTGAGGGCCCCTCCCAGGGGCTCCAGTTTCCCCTGCAGCTGTGAACTCTGGTCTCTGGAATCCAGTTATTCCAGGTCATCGTGCTGACAGGTCTCCTCTATCCCTTACTTACAGCGTGCATTTGAGTGCCTACTGTATGCTCCATGCTGGGCACGGGGGTTGCAGAGATCAGTCTCCGTGATCTCCAGCAGGTCAGTCTCCCGGGGGAGACACAGGTGGCAACAAACAGCTGTCTGCCTCTGGGGGAGTGTCGGGAGGGTGTTGCAGGCAGGGCAATAGAAGGAGGGGATTCGCTCCTCGCCCTGAGGGCGGCCACAGGGATGATCCCAGGACGGAGCCAAGAGACCTAGAGCCTCTTCAAGGACAAATCTGAAGGAGCTAAGAAGGGAATGGATAAGGCGGGCCAGGCAGAGGGAGTGGGGTGTGGGCACAGGGCGGGAAGGAGAGGGTGGGACAAATCAGGAGGGTGCTATCGACATACATACCCTGCCACGTGTGCAACAGGGCTCCCCAGGTGGCCCGGATGGTGAAGAACCTGCCTGCCATGCAGGAGATCCGAGCTCAGCCCCTGGGTCGGGAAGATCCCCCAGAGAAGGGAATGGTGATCCACTCCAGGATTCCTGCCTGGGCAATCTCTTGGACAGAGGATCCTGGCAGGCTATAGTCCATGGGGTCACAAAGAGTTGGACACAGCTGAGTGACTGACACTTCATACATGGGTGAAATGGAAGGCCAGCGGGAAGGTGCTCTACAGCACGGGGAGCTCAGCTCGGGGCCTGTGATGACCTAGAGGGGCGTGGGGAGGTCCAGGAGGGAGGGGGTACGTGTGTGTATGTGGCTGATTCACTTTCTGTGCAGCAGAAACTAATGCAACATTGTAAAGCAATTATACTCCAATAAAAAAATTTAAAAATGAAGGCCAGATTTTTATTATTAGATTATCATATAATCATGTTACAAACATCTTATTTTTAGGATTATTCTGCATTCAGTTCCCATTTAGTATGACTCACTTCTATTTTTAAATTGGTCTCAATGTGTATTTGAAGTTTTTTAAATTTAATTTTTTTCTCCTTCATTATATTCTTGTTTTCGGTTTATCACTTGGTCAATTCTTATATAAACTATTAATTTTCTCAAGAAAGGCATAAATTGGAATCTACGAACATAGGAACATCTGTAAAAAACTATCAGGGTTTCATGCAAAAATGAATTAGGCAGCCATAAAAGTTAGGATCTATTTTTAAAAAAAAAGCCCGGACGGAGCAATCCTGGCTTCCGGCAGCAACACCTGTAGCAGCAACACAGCGTGAGAATGAATTGCAGAGAACTAGGACCCAGGCTTCAAGGAGCCAGGTACACCCAGCTTGAGAGTTTGGCATTGCTCTCGAAGGTGACAAGAAGCTGGGAGAGACTGCCTCGAGTTCTTGTATTCGAGACTGCATTATATTCTGGAAAGATCTGAAGCACAGAAAATTTTAAAGATGAAGAATTCAAAGTAGGAGCACAGGTCACTGGAAGAGAAACACCTGCTGGCCTGCACACTCACCACCAAGGGTGGGGTTCTTCTGGTAGAAGCACGGCCACAGACTCCCCACAGACTCCGAGAAGAGGAACAGCTCCCAAACGTACAGATGTATCAATACAACCTCCTCCTCCACCCAGGAGGGGGCTGGAGGGAGCCTGTTACCACCTGGACAAGAGAACTTTTCCTTTGGGACTCCAAGCCTTTGCAGAGAGGCTGAGTTCCCTGCGGAAATTCAAAGCATGTTTTTCCCACAAAGAAAAAACAATATATGTTGCCAATTGTAAATCACATTGAGGGAACTCTGCTCCAAGTTATGTGGCAGCCTGGATGGGAGGGAGTTTGGGGGAGAATGGACACATGGATACAGTTGGCTGAGTCCCTTTCCCGTGCAAATGAAACTATCATAACATTGTGATCAGCTACACTTTAATACAAAACAGAAAGTTTAAAAATATATATGGTTTAATTTATGGTCAAAGGTAATCAACCCTGATTCTAAAGGAAATCAACCGTGAAAATTCATTTGAAGGACTGATGTTGAAGCTGAAGCTCCAATACTTTGGCCACCTGATGAGAAGAGCAGACTCACTGGGAAAAACCCTGGTGCTGGGGAAGACTGAGGGCAGGAGAAGGGGACGACAGAGGAAGAGATGGTTGGATGGCATCACCGACTCAATGGACATGAGTTTGAGCAAACTCCAGGAGATACTGAAGGACAGGGAGGCCTGACGTGCTGCTGTTCACGGGGTCACAGAGAGTCAGACACGACTGAGCGACTGAACAACAACCAAAGGTCAAAGGTGTTTTGCACAGGTGTGTGTGTGTGTGTGTGTGCGCGCAGTGGCTGTTAAACACATCACTGTCTCTATAGGAATATGAACGGCAGACCGACCTGCAGGACATAAGCCACGTGCTGTGGACCGTGCACACCTGAGCAGAGGAAGTACAAGCACAACCACTGCAGCAAAATGCCCCAGACGTGATGTGACTCAAGCTCTTCAGGAGAGAAGGGAGTCTGGGCCAATTCAAGAGGGAGCAATGCTGCTGACCACATAAAATGCAAATGGTAGTGAGCTCAGGCCCATGTCTGCTCCTCCATCAATGCCTGGAAAAGTGAACTGGATGCGTTGAAATGGATCTCCATGCCCATGGCGTCTCCTACTTAAATGAAACTTAAGGGGAAAAATGCTGGTTCAAGAAGGCTCAGATAGTATGTGCAAGAAAGGGAGGAATACACAGTACAGATTTGCTCAGAAAGATAGTGAAAGAAAGGAAGAAAGGAAAACAGCAAGTCTTTGTATCTGGGCTCATGGGACCGAGCGCCTTCCTTTTAGAGCCAGAAGCTAATATGAACATGAGGTGACCCTGATTAATTCTCATTCATGTCAGCAGAGGGGATCAACTTAAGTAAATTGATGTTAGCTCCATGACCTACTGCATATTTGTTTTAAGAGCTGATTTGTAGCCGAAACATGGTGGCCTTCTTCCCTCTGATTCATCCATTACTCAGAAGGCCCTGGCTTCTTAGAATTCTTAATAAAATTCCAATAGTTTTCATCAGTGGTCATCAAACACAGCTGAACCCTGTTTCAAAGTGCCTCTTTTTGCCTTTCGCTACCAACTTGACCTAGCCCTAGCTTCTCCTGGCTTCAAATCTTGATCATTGAGGGCATATTTATCTTCTTAAAACAAAGCTTTGATTCAGTTACATCCCTTTCCAAAGCCATTTCACCAGCTCCTAAGTACCTGCAGAATAAAGCCCAAGCCTCTGGCTTGGCCCCCACTGTGAATCCCACCCACTCCCACGTCTGCATGCAGTGTAGACAGGCTTCCTTGCCCTCTCCTAAACAGGGCTGCTTCAGATGCCCACCTGGCTTCCCTGATGGCTCAGCCGGGAAAGAATTTGTCTGCAATGCAGGAGACGCAGGTTCGATCCCTGGGTGGGGAAGATCCCCTGGAGGAGGGAGGGCATGGCAGCCCGCTCCAGGGTTCTTGCCTGGAGAATCCCATGGACAGGGGTGCCTGGCGGGCTGCAGTCCGGGGTCAGAGAGTTGGACATGACACGCAGCTGTCCACTGTGCTTGTTCACGCCTCAGGAGGTTCACACTCTCAGTTCCACCCTGGACCTGAAAAGCACCTTTCTGAGTCCGGTCCACGCAGTAAAGCGGGCTGAGCTCACTTGCAAGGAATGTCCCATCCCTGAGAAGGGGCTACATCTCTGCCCACCTGCTGTCCAGCTCCTAGCTGTGAGCATTACCGGCTGACCCCAGGTCCTGGAGAGGGCCTGGCACACTCCAGTGTTTCAACAAAACTCGGTAAACTCTGCTGAACAAATCCGAGACATCTGACTGTTAATACAGCATGACCACCCACTTTCTCCCTGAGGCCAGGGGACTTTCCTAGACCCCTTCAGGTGAGAAACAACATCTAAGCAATTTAACTCTGATAAAGTTTGCTTTGACACATAAAAAGCAGAACTTCCTCCGTGATCCTTCCAGAAATGAGAACTCCGCACCGCTCCCCGCCCCCCCCCGCCCCCCCCGCCTCCACCCTGCCCCAGCACTGAATTTCAGATTCCCCAAAGCGACCTGGACCTCTGCTTACTAAATAAAACTTTGCATCTTCTCTGCAGCCACCTCCCCCTGGCCAAATCACCAGCGAATTCTGCAGGCAAGAAAAAGGTTTTTTAAAAATGGACGTTTGAGGTGGGGGAAGAGAAACGTCTTCAGGCAGGAACCGTCCAACTGGTACTGCCCTGCAAACACGTGAAGCCCGAAACTGACTTTCTGAGCCGGCCGAGTGGTTTTCAGCCAAACCAATGTTTTTTAGCTGCTGTTTCGGGGGCTTTTGGAGAACACAGATGCCCGCTCCCCTCGGCCTTGCCCGGCTTCTCCCATCACCGGGTACCGAGTGCGTGTCCAACTTGTTTACCTGGACGCAAGCTCTGCCGCCTCCAATCTTCCCGCGCAGCGACCCGCGCGACCACGTGTCCTGAAGTCAGAGCCTCACGGACTCCGCGCAGGAACTACACTTCCCAGCGGCCCCCGCGCCCTTCGCAGGAAGGACGTCTGCGCACTAAGATACTCAGTTCCAAGTTTGGAGCTTTTAGCTGCCAGCCCTGGCCCATCATGTAGCTGCAGCACAGCCTTCCCTAACGTTGCAACTGGGGGAAAAATCACTTTCCAGTCTGCTTTGCAAGGCGTGCATTTCCATCTGGATCCCCTGGAAGTCCATCTGCTGCCTCGGTCAAGAGAAACTCCACTTGCATGAAGATTGCACGCCTGCAGCTTGCATCTTTGTTGCAAAACTAGCTACAGAAGAGAAGCCAGGCAAAGTCTTTTGTGCTCCCCTCCCCCATCAAAGGAAAGGGGAAAATGTCTCAGTCGAAAGGTAAGAGCCTATTTGCATTACTTGCAAAAAATGCAAAGGGTTGTGCATGCATTTATGAATGCATGGATGCAATTTACGCCTGGCGATTGCATTTTTAAGTTTGAGGTTTTCCACAGCTCAGTTGCATTTCCTGTTTAGTATGTGTCTTTTTTTTTTTTTTTTTTTTTTTGCAGACACAGAGAGTTCCTGTAAGGCAGGGCTTGCAGTTCAGCTGTGCATTGACGTTATTTGCATTCTTCTGCTAGGGTTGCTGAGCTCTTTTTTGCCTTTTGCCCAGTCAGGAGAGATAGAGCAGGTTGGTAGCGTCTGAATGTGCAATGCTTTATATAATTATAAAATTCTGTAGTATGCACAGATATAATAGGTAATCTTATATGCGACAGGAATACGAACTTTTTAAAAAGTCGGTAGATGAAGATGAAAGGTAAAACTTGAGTTCAACTAGTAGGAAATTAATGTAATTTTATATTCCTTTGGGAATGAACCGTTGCGGTGCTAGTATTTAGCTACATTTCCATTGATATCGCTCTGAACATTAAGCAACTTTTGATTTTTAAAGGAAGTGAAGGTGAGTGATAGCATTTTACAAAAAAGCAGACGAGACGTCTTTCTCTTCCGAGATTTTGCACTTTACGCTAATTGCTTATTGGTTCACAGTATTTAGAAGCAGCAATAAGGACATCGATGTTTTATGTTTTCCCATTTGGGAGATGCTTTGCATCTCCAGGGAAAATATTGGGAGAAAAACTGTACTTCTAAGCTTTACCCCAAGGTGGGGGGACTGCACGGTTTCATTGACAACCATAATGAAATCTTTTAAGTGTGTAATTGCCTATATTTAGCATAGGTCAGAAGTTCAGGGTTATGGTTGTTTTATGTTTTTTTTTCCTTGAAAAAAAATTTTATTTTTTTTACACAGTTGTATTTTACAGACCTAATGTCAGGCTGGGGGGTTAAAAATATAGAGATCCTGAAGTGACATTATAGAGCTGAGGGTATGTTATCAGGTGGCCCTGAGACTGTGACTTGTTTCAGAACAAATCCTCCTTGACCATGGGGAGAGCACATGCCCTGTGAGAATGTATGGAAGGGAGAGGTGGGCGCCAGGGAGAGGAGGGGCTCCGCAGGGTGAGTGGGTGAGTCCCAGGGAGTTCAAGTGTGTCCTGCATGTCCTGCAGCTCTTTGGGGAGCTGTGTCACTTTTTAGTTCTGTGTGATGAGAGTGGGAGTCATACATCTCAGCCCAGGAAGGAAGTAGCATATATTCTCAAAAATTCAAAGTAAGGCTCTTTCCTTCCTCTCGGTATTGGGAGAAAATGGAAATCTGAAAAGCTAAGAGCGCCCAAGTACCTAGAAATTGGCATTGTGAAGTGCCAGTGTTCCTTAATATTGGTAAAACCTGTGAGTACAGTCTCCTAATTGAGCAGAGAAATACTAGCTTAAAAGGGCATTCCAGGCTTTGATGTACGAGAGAGATGGCATCTGGTTACTTTGTATTTGCTGTATATTCACTCACGCATTCGGGTCATTTTAGTATATGAGTGGCTGTGTATCTATGTATATATGTGTGTGTATGTGTTGGGCACAGGATTTGGGGACATATAAAAATATTTCATATGTAAGTGTTTCATTCAAGGAATTTACTTGTGTTTGGTGAAACAGAGCGTGTATGCATATCGTTGGGATGCAAGATAATTGCTTAGATCATGAAGCGACATGGTGCATTTGTAATTTAGAGATGGCAGTGGTCTTCTCTCTGGGAGACAAGAGGGTAGTGCTCTAGTGAGCTTATCTTTGGACTTTACGGTTTAAACTCAGTCATGTTTCTTTGTGAATTTTGGGGGCTCACTCCTAAGGCAGCTCCCTCCTAGCAGAGGAAGTTGGGAAGCTGACAGAGAAGTTAGCGTGACCCTCTTCCATGATGGGTGCTCTCATAATACATCGTGTGCTGGCAGTCCTTCACACGCATCCCCATTTATCCAAGTGGTTGTCTTGATTGGATCCCATGTGGACGGTGCCTCTGGTGTGAACGTGGGATTCCTGTCCAAAAGGAAAACTTTTCGATGGAAGGAAGTGTGTGATTATTTCAGAAATGGCAGAGACTTTTGGCCTGGACTTTTCAGTGTGGACCTGGTCTAATTCAGCTACGGTATTCTCAAATGGCCAAGATTTTTTTTTTTTTTTTTTCACAGTACCAAACTTCTTTGTAATACTATAACCAAATGAAATGAAGGAAAAGCAAAAGGTGGCTACAACCTCATAGTAGTGAAGAATTTAACAACATGTTCAATTCAAGGACCTTTACGAACCTTCTAGATCACTGTAATTCGGTTTTTCAGACCTCTAATTTAAGGCACAGCAGAGGCAAAAGAATTACAGACTCCCCGGGAGCTGGGAGGGCTGGCTGACTCCTCTCCAGCCTCACCAACAGTGAGATTCCCAGAAAGAATTTCTTAAAAAGAAATTTTGTTTTCCACAGTTGTAACTTTAGGTGGTAGGCTTTTCAGCTTGTTTATATTAGCTGTCTGGGGTTGAGCTGACATTTTTCAAATATTAAAGTGGCAGAATGCCTTTTGAGGAAATCTGAAATGTAAGTTAACAGGAAGGGCACCCAGAGAGTGCAGGAATTCCTGCACTTTACCGGAAGACAGGCTACAGGAAAATGTGTCATCTACATTACCCCAGAGAGTAAAACTATTGTTATCAGCCACAATGATCTGAGGGAGGGACGGCCAGAGGGAGGGAATCTGGCATCCCCCAGTTCACCTGAAAAGAGAGAAAAAGTTGGACCCTGTTACCAATGCACTTTTCTCACCCCCTGCTCGACTCACCTTTAAAAAATATTAGTTTGTCTTTGTTTAAAATAGTGGTAGGTACATTGTGTCGTGGGGACTGTGTGTCAGGGACAGTTCAGAAGCCTGTAGAGGACAGTGACAGGCAAGGACTGTCAGGGCACCCACCCCTACTGTGGGCTTTTTGCTTCTGAAATTCACGCCAGCCTGGGAAATGGAAAGTGTACATTTCTCATTCTGTAAATTCCTTTGTTAAGTTGTACCCGAGAGACTTGTCATGCTTAGCCTGTAATCTGAGCCAGTCTGTTTTATAGTCTCGTGCATCTCAGGACATAAAATCAGAAGAGGTGGCCTGGGCTTCCTGGGTTTGTTCTGTAGCCATGTGGCATTCACGACTTTACAACACGCAGGTCAGCAACAGGGCTTCCCCGGGGGTCTCTGGGCGGTAAATCTGATGCTGGAGGAAAGGGTTGAGATTCTTGTTCCTTTGTTTTTCACAGATTAGTATCATTATAACTGCTTTACATTATCTTAAAGTTTGAAAGGTCTATAAGGAATATTTTTAAAACTTAGGAAAGTGCCTAAATAATACTTTATTGTAGAAACAGTTGAAATTGTAGGAAAGAAAAACAAGAATCATTAGTGACTGCAGTGTACATTTAGGCATATATCCTTTTGGACTTTTTTCATATTCTGATATATATGTGAATATGAATAAATCCAAAATGTTTATAAAATGATTTAGGAGCCTTTGGTTCACTTGCCAATAATACTATGAAATAGTCAAAGTTAATATATCGCTACATTAATAATCTAATTCTAATACTAGAATTTATTTAAATAGAACATGAATGTTTATTGGCTTTCAATGTTATGAGCATTGCTGTGATAAATGTCCCAGTTCAGACATTATATATACTATGGCCTTTGACTAAATTCCAGGACATAGAACTACAGGTTACGAATCTCTAATTCTTCCCCATACTGCATTCTTTTCTTCACCTTTTAAAAATAACTCTTTTATTACTATGAAGACAATATATACTCATTGAAAAAAAAATTCAAGCGGAAGAGAAATTCATAAGGAGAAAATAAAACTCGCTCAGAGTCACAGAAGCCACAGCCGATTCCTGCTGACTCTTCGGGGACTCCCTGCGTGTGAACATACGTGCTGTCTTACACTGCATGTGGTATTTCGCAGCTCGCTTTATACTGGATCGTGTATCATCGGAGAGCTTTCCACAGGCATACACGTACAGCTTCCTCCTTCTTTTTAGCAGTTGCTCATTTTAATTTGTAAGAAGGTAACTGTTTCATCCGTCTCCAGTTGGACTCTCAGAGAGTTCCACTTTTTTACAGCTGTGCACAATACTGCCGGGACTATAACACCTTGAACACGTGTGTTTGTACGTCGGCCCAGCTGTCTCTGTAGGATGGATCCCTTGGAGTGGGAGTGCTGAGCGGAGGCTGGCGTGGCTGTGCTGCCCCCCCAGGCTGCCAACACTGCTTCTTACTCTCCAGTGATGTTTGCAAGTGTTCACGTGCTCCTTTTAAGCATCCTGGTAAATGTTGCCATGTAGATTACTCTTCAGAGAGGTGATGCACACGCCTGTATGTAAAATGGAGAACCACCTGAAGCACACAGGCGACTCTACACTCAGTGCTTGGTGGTGACCTAAATGGGAGTGAAGTCCAGAAGAGGGGGCAGCCCGTATGCACACGGCTGGTTCACCTGGCTGCACGGCAGAAGCCAACACAACATTGTAAAGCAACTACATGCCAATAAAAATCAATTTAAAAATAAACAAAATAAAAGAGATAATGAGCAAGGACCTACTGCAGAGCACAGGGAACTCTATGTACTACTCTGTAGTAACCTACATGGGAAAAGAACTTGCAAAGGAACAGATACATGTGTGTGTATAACTGAAGCAGTTTGCTGGACATCTAAAACTGATACAGCATCATAAATCAACTATATCCCAATATAAACTTAAAAAAAAAAAAAAGGTTATGCTCTCTTTCCTTCATCCTGGGTATAATAATTGGAAATTTTTTTTTTTGCCAATTTGATAACAAGTGTTACTATTTTACTCTCATTTGAATTTTTTTAGTGATAAAAAAGTTGAATTTTTCTTTTTGACATCTGTGTTTCATGTGTTTGAATTTTTTTCTCATAAAATGTGTCTTTAAAAATTTTAATTTGGGGATCAGATTATTTTCAGAGTTAAGCCAGAACATTCCAAGATGGCAGAGCTTAGGTAATCATGGGTTCAAAGCCGGGTTCAACTTTCATGCGTCTAAACAGTTTAATTCCCTGGTGAGTTCTAATTTTAATTTTAACCAAAATGTCTTAAGTAAACATATACTTTGTAGACTCATTTTGTTCTACTGTCTGTAGCTATTCAAATCTGGATGACAATAATAAGAAAAGTATAATGATTTGATTTAAATTCCATCTGGAATTTACTAACTTCTGGACATCTGTGCATTTTCAGTTATCTCTACAGGCAAAAGTAGTTTTTCTCTGGTTTCATGAGTGATTCTTACCTAAGCACCTGGTTGTATTATGTGCATCGTGGCAGAATAATTCTTTTTTTTTTTTTTTAGCTTCATGCGTAACAGCTAATCATAAAAGGGGTTTCCTTTGCTAGATTTGTTGGAAGAATGAAGGCAAGGCTCTGTTTTGATGACCTCAGAAATTATATCAAGTCAGTCACCGTTCACATTTTCCTGATACAGCCTTCCTTAGTCAATTCTCCTATTTATGCACCTTGATATGAAGCAGTAGAATGTACAGCTGTGGAAAGGAGTTTTATAATCTAATCATCTCGTTTTACAAAGAGCGAACGGAAGCTCTGAAAGAAGGTGATTTGCCTGAAGACCGAGCCATGGGTGGGACTTACACCTCCTGATTCTTTGCCCCAGCGTTCTTTTCACTCAACCGCACACAAACACTAGGAATCCACATTTATAAAACATTTTTTCCAGAATCTTGAGGATATTTCACATTTTTTTGTTTTGTTTGTTTTTGTGGGAAGCATGCTGGCAGGCAGGGCCGACAGTACAATCAGCAGAGGTGCTTTCTGCACCCGAGTGAAACTGTGATACTTGATCACAGTGGTGGTTTTTTTTTTAATCAATTTTCTGCCAAAGGATATTTTGCAAGTGCTCTCATTTTAATTCCAGTGCCTACACTATACAGCTGCAAATTGTAGCCACTGTAGTTGTTTGCCTTTTATGGATCATCTCTGAAAGCCTCTTGCTAGGTAGCTAACATTTCTTCTTCTGCATCTTGCAACTCTGCCTCTTTGAGCTTATGAGCAATAGGTGCTCAGTGAATGTCTGACAGTGCAAGTATTTTTCATCAGTGGGGCTCTCTATCATTTTTCATAAAAGGTGCGGGGTAATCAAATTATAATGCAGTTTTCCTGTGTTTCCCTTTCCACACTGATGTCTCCACTCCATCTTTGCTTGATTATTTGAAAGTTGCAAGGACAGCATAAAAAGCAACTGAACCATTCCTGAAGAAGTGTCATCCTGCCTGGGCCTTCTAAGCAGGTTTAAAGATTTTGTGATCCTCACTCAGCTCAAAAAATATGCAGGACGAAGATGAGTTGTCTGGAGAGTCCAGTGGGATAGGATTGAAGTGAATTCCTTCATCCCGTGCTGGTTTTAGGAGCTGGTTGGCAAGTCACCTCTGAACTCGAGCATCTGAAAGGTTGTCAGAGATAAGCTGCCAGTTCTTAACAGCTGGCGGCCCTGTGACCAAGCAGGGACCTCTGCCCGGGTAAGCCCCAGTAGCAGGCTCCTCCTGGACCCACCACCACCACTGGCTTTGCTCCATCTCAGTCTTGTTCCCGCTCTGCTTCCTCACATATCTTCCTTCCTGTGAGCCAGTGCCTATGGTTTGGTACACGGTTCCTAAAACCCCCTCCTTCTGCCGTGGAAAGGTATTCACGTTATAACCTACATACACACACACACACACACACGGAGTCTATCACAAACCATCATAATTTAGTCAACTTAGTTCTGAGTTGTTCCTTATCCGATCTCTCAGTCGTGTCCGACTCTGCGACCGCACGGACTGCAGCATGCCAGGCTGCTCTGTCCTCCGCTGTCTCCCAGAGTTTGCTCAAACTCATGTTCATTGAGCCGATGATCTATCGAACCATCTCCTCCTCTGTCACCCATTGAATAGGCTCTTGTTGGATCCCTCTTCGTCTATTTTATTTTCTAGTCTGTATATTTATCCTTAAGTTGGGTTGGGGTCACCCTTGATTTTTCCTTTTTTCCCCAGAGACAATTAGCTATAGATCTGAAGCCATCACAGCCCACACCCGTTACCCAGAGCTATCATCATCCTCATCGCTTATTATTTCTCAGTCACTTTTCAGGTGTTATGCTTTTGAACTTCACCTAAATCCCAGCAGGACAGGTAGGCGTATATGTGCTCAGTCGTGTCTGACTCTTTGCCACTCCATGGACTGTAGCCCGCCAGGCTCCTCTGTCCTTGGCATTTCCCAGGCAAGAGTGCTGGAGTGGGTTTCCATTTCTTTCTCCAAGAAGTCTTCCTGACCCAGCCATGGAACCTGTGTCTCTGGCATTGGCGGGTGGATTCTTTACCCCTGAACCACCTGCAAAGCTCAGGAGGACAGGTACAGTTATTGCTAATTTACAAATGAAGACTCTGGGGCTTTGGAGACTTCACTAACATGCCCGGGGCTGGAAAGCCAGCAGGCAGCCCAGGCAGGATGCAAAGCCTGGCCTGTCTGGCTGCAGGGCCGAAGCTCATCACTGGGGCCAGGAAACCACAGCCTGAAGGCCAAATCTGGACCCACCTGTTTTTTTTTTTTTAATTCATTTATTTTTAATTGAAGGATAATTGCTTCACAATGTCGTGTTGGTTTCTGCCATGTATCCACATGAATCAGCCAGCCTATGAGCCAAAATGGTTTACACATTTACCAATGATTGGAAAAAAGAATTAAAAAGAATAACATTTCATGACACAAGAAAGTTATATAAAATTCGAAGTCAGTGTCTACCGATAAAGTTTTATTGGGACACAGGTCTGCACATTCATTTCTGTGTGGTTGAGGGCTGCTTTCTCCCCGCAATTGTGTAGTCGAATCACTGTGATGGAGACTGCATGTCCTGCAGAGCCCAGAATATTGACTCTCTGGCCCTTTTCAAAAAAAGCTTGGTGACCTTGCCCTTTGTGACTTTCCTCAATCATGTGATGACTCCTGGTCCATATTACATTCCTCTTTGGCTTTAATTGGAAGTCGTTAACCTGGATGGCCACTCACCCGGGACGCAGCCGGTGGCCTCGGGCCCCGCCCACAGGAAGCGTCTGAGTGGCGTTTCTCCCAGCTGTGACACTGGTGGGCCATTGCTCATTTCCGCCCGGCTGAGCGTCCTGGCTCGTTGGCCCATCCCGAGTCCTGTCCCCTATGCCCCACTCTTCCTGTTTGCTTTGCGTTTCTTTTATGTTCTCATCTTTCTTTTCCTGCCCCTTTGAGAAACTGATCATTAGTCTTCCCCTGGTCCCTTCATCCTCCGCTTCTTTGTCCCACATTTTGCGCAAAAAGCCAATGAACTAAAACCAAGGCATGCTCCCACACTGCCTGGCTTTTTGGGTTGGTATCGTGACACAGCTCAGGGCTGCCATCATGTCTTTTGTGTGGCCAAGGACAGGACCCTCCTTCCGTCATCATCCGTCTCACCCGGGCAGGTTATCGCCTCCTGCAAAGGCTGGAGCCACTGTCCCACCTGGGCTCGCGCTCAGTAACTCAATCGTGTCTGACTCATGGCGACCCCCTGGACTGTAGCCCGCCAGGCTCCCCTGTCCATGGGATTCTCCAGGAAAGAATAGTGGAGTGGGTTGCCATTTCCTTCTCCAGGGATCTTCCTGACCCAGGGACTGAACCCGTCTCCTACGTCGGCTCCGTTGGCAGGCAGATTCTTGACAGCTGATGCCACCTGGGAAGCCCATTTTCTCATTTGAGCTCCCCCAAATCTGGATGGACAGTTGCGTTTTGTGTGTGAGGATCCTGTTGCTTTGAGTCGCTGTGTATTAATATTTGAGGTTGTGTATTAATATTTATCAGGGAAGGTCCTGGCAAAGGTTCTGGAAATGAGGGAAGGGGACGACATGGAAGGAGGTAATGTGAAGACAGAGTTGCTTTGGATGGTTGAGCCCAGATTGCTCATCGTCTCCAAAGTGAGGTCTGCTTTAGCCCCCTACAAGGAAGTGCTGTCATTCCTGTGATCCAAGATGGTAGCATCACTGTGGAGGCTTTCATATTCCACATAACTGCACTCAGCGATGAACATATCTCATTCTCACCTCAGCAGGGCCTGATGTGATGATGCCCCATTTTGTATATGAGCACCTGAGGCCAGAGGTTAAATGTCATGGTTGATTGTGACAGAGCAGAGCTTTAATCACGGTCTGTGTGACCCCAGCACCTGATTTCCTGGCTCCTCCACTTGAGGGGCCACTCCATCATAAATGTCTGAACCCATTACCTGGAAGACACGGTTGGAGACAGAAAGCATGGATGGGTTCCGTGGGAACTTGTGCACACCAGGGTCACGTGTTGTCATTAGGAGGGGCTGACCGGTGTTTCCCTGTGGATAGCTTCCTTTTGAGATGTTCCTTTAAGCCTAAAATATTGAGTCTGACTCATCCTGAGAGTTCAGGTGGAATTCCAAGTACAAACTGCCCATTGGTTAAAGGAAGCTGGTTATGCTTGGTCTACTGACACACTGGTGTGTACAGACCAGTAGACAGAAATTTGTTGAGCGTCAGTAATGAATGGCAACCCACTCCATTGTTCTTGCTTGAGAATCCCGGGGACCGGAGCCTTGTGGGCTGCCGTCTATGGGGTCGCACAAAGTCGGACACGACTGAAGCGACTTAGCAGCAGCAGCAGCAGTAATGAATGGTGATTCCGTTACCTGTCTTAGAGTCTGTAACTAAGCAGATCTAAACCTTATGTGTTTCTGTGCACATCGAAGTGAAATTGCTTTAAAACAGTAAGAAAAAGGCATCCAGTCTGGCAACATATCTCAGTAGAGGACTAATGCCTTGTTGGGTTAATGATTTCCTTTTGTCTTGGTTGTTTCTATGTAGATGTGACAAGTACAGTTTCCTTGGAACTGTGAATGAATCTGCATCTTCCCTGTTTTCCTTTTCTACTGGAAGGTGTGGAAGAAACCAGAATTTCCTCTTTTTTGTGTGTGGTTGAAGAGGCAGGTGTGAATCTTCTTTCAAGGCGATGAATTCTCTCCCAGCTTTCTCTCAGAGCAGAACAGTCAAACCCAGGCTCCAGCCACTTCCTGCGATCCCCAAGGAAGCCCTGGGGGTGGATGGCCGGGTGTTCAGGGACAAGCTATTCATTCCTTTCCTCTGCGCCCCCTCCTCCAACCCCGCATGGGAAGGATGAATTAGAGATAAGGGTGAAGCAAGAACCTGGAGAACCAGTAGGAGCAGAATGGTTCAGACCTGCAGCTCCCAAGTCCTACTAAATTTATAGATCAGTCTAACTGGAACTGACTTCTTTACTGCAAGTTTAAGCCTTTTATCCCAAGATAAATATGTGATTTATTTAAGTTTTCTTTTATGTACCTCAATAGAAATATAACATTTTCTCCGAGAAGATTCTGCTGGTTTCTAGTTAAACGTATTCCTAGGTATTTAAAAAAAATGTTTCTATTGCTCCTGTTAACATATCTAGAAGTATATTTATCATAATGATAGTATTAGTTGCTCAGTTGTGTCTGACTCTTTGTGACCCCATGAACTGTAGCCCGCCAGGCTCCTCTATCCATGGAATTCTCCACGCAGGAATACTGGAGTGGGTTGCCATTCCCTTCTCTAGGGGATCTTCCTGACCCAGGGATTGAATCCAGGTCTCCTGCACTGCAGGGAGATTCTTTATTGTCTGAGCCAACGGGGAAGCCATATTTATCAATATCTATCTATATATAGCGATATACAGAGTGATCTTTAAAATATATAATATATAAACAAATAACTTTAAAAAAACACTCTATTTTATATTGGAGTATAGCCGATTAACAATAGTTTATCGGCTATGAATTATAGTCAGTGGTTTCAGGTGGGCAGCAAAGTGACTCAGCTGGACGTTTACATGTATCCCCTCTCCCCCAAACTCCCCTCCCATCCAGGCTGCCACATAACACTGAGCAGAGTTCCCTGAGCTGTACAGCAGGTCCTCGTTGGTTATCCATTTTCTTTTATTTTTTGATTTTTTATTTTTTTTGGTTATCCATTTTAAATGAAGCAGCTAAGCGGATACCATTTTGACTGTTATGTTCAAGATACCTTGTTGGGTGGAACAGACAGAAATGCACTCTGCTCTATTTTTTAACTTACTAGGAGCCTTGAAGAATCTACTTGATTTTTACCTTCCATTTCCTGACCTGCTGAATGGAGACTGACACATTCACAGCATTGTTAAAAAAATTTAGCAAGATGGGACTTCCCCGGTGGTCCATTGGCTAAGACTCTGAGCTCTTAGTACAGGGGGCCCGGGTTGGGGAACTAGATTCCATGCGCCACAACGAAAGGTCCTGCATGCCCCAACTGAGGCCTGGAGAAATCAATCAATCAATAAATATTTTTTAAAAAGATAATATTTGTAAGGTACTTAAAACAGTGCCTGGCACATAGTAAGCACTCAATAAATCATAGCTATTAAAAAGAAAATTAAGCAAGGCTACGCGTGTGATGTGCTTGACGTTTGTTTATTTACACAGTATTTATTGAGACCCCTGCTGGGTTTGAGGCACTGGGCTGTAGTAAGCTCGCCATAAACATAACCCTCTTTCTTTCTCTCCATCTGCTTAAGGAGCTTATAGTCTAGTGGGAGGTAAGATTGCAGAGAAATGTGTAGAATACAAGCTAGAATCTTAGATATGCTTAGAATAGACACTGTGGATTAAAAAGCCTTATAGATGAGGAGGAGATCAGGAACATTTTTACCATGAGTGTGTAAGTGTCAATCAGATTTTCACAGTCGATGAGAATGTCATGACAAAGCTAGACAGCATATTAGAAAGCAGAGATATCACTTTGCTGACAAAGGTCTATATAGTCAAAGCTATGGTTTTTCCAGTAGTCATCTATGGATGTGAGAGTTGGACCATAAAGAAGGCTGAGTGCCAAAGAAATGATGTTTTTGAACTGAGGTGTTGGGGAAGACTCTTGAGAGTCCCTTGGACAGCAAGGAGATCCAACCAGTCCATCCTAAAGGAAATCAGTCCTGAATAGTCATTGGAAGGACTGATGCTGAAGCTGAAACCCCAATACTTTTGCTACCTGATATGAAGAGCCAACTCATTGGAAAAGACCCTGATGCTGGGAAAGATTGAAGAAAAAGGAGAAGGGGGCCACAGAGGATGAGATGGCATCACCAACTCAATGGACATGAATTTGAGCAAACTCCAGAAGATCGTAGGGGCTTCCCTCTAGCTCAGACGGTAAAGAATCTGCCTACAATGCAGGAGACCTGGGTTCGATCCCCAGGCAGGGAAGATCCCCTGGAGAAGGGAATGGCAACCCACTCCAGTATTCTTGCCTGGGAAATCCCATGGACAGAGGAGCCTGGCAGGCCTTGAAAAGAGTCCACGGGATCACAAAGAGTTGGACATGACTTAGTGACTGAACGACAACAAACACAGGCCGAACAATTTCTTAGAAGAATGAAAAAAGAGAAGATGGCCTTAGGAAAGTCTCTGGAGTTTCGAAGACCTTATGTATGTTTTCTAAGAACTTCCTTTTTCTACTTACCTCAATACTGTACTTACTGCTTATGATCACAATAGGTTAACAAGCGAGACGTGTCCTATGTCATACTTTTAGGCGTTTTTTTTTTTTTGGATGTGGAAACTCCAGGAAACCTAGAGGTTAATAGTTAAACAAGTATATCATATCAGCTGGGTTTATGGGCACAGTGTAATTATATAAGCAAGCTGTTGGTTCAATAATCAGCGTCTTTGCTAGGTCACAGAATACTTTCCAGAGCATGACCACAGCTGCAGTTTCATTTTTTTATAACCTGCCAACCTGCCTTTTCCATTTCTCAGTCCCTTCTCCCTTTTCTAGAATCATCTGAAGGCAGTTGAAAAGAAGGAAAAACATCCTTCAAATTCGCCTTTTACTTTTGAAAAGTGAAAGTGTTAGTCGCTCAGTCGTGTCTGACTCTTTGTGACCCCTTGGATTGTAGCCCGCCAGGCTCCTCTGACCATGGAATTCTCCAGGCAAGAATACTGGAGTGGGTTGCCATCTTCCAGGGAATCTTCCCAACCCGGGGATTGAACCCTTGTCTCCTACATTGGCAGGGAGGTTCTTTACCACTGAGCCACCAGAGATGCCCCCTTTTACTTTGACCTGAGGAGAAATGCTCTAGAAAGTTCTTTGTTTTACCAAACTTACTTACTCAAGCCTGATACCAGGGGCTGGCCAGGGAGTTCATACATTTTTTGTGTGTTTTTAATTTCAGGAAAATTCCATGTAAAAGAGAAATATATTTAATACAGTTGGCATTTCCATACAATTGTTAGGTTACATTCGTTTTTTTCTTTCATTATCTTGGTTTGACAAACACAGTGGCCTACAGCTCTGGAGTTCACAATAGACTATTTCTCGGTGTAGTGAGTACTGAGTCAGCTTCTTTCTCCTCGGTGACTTCAGTCAACTCATGGTCTGTGGAGTGGAGTAGGTGGGTGGGTTGATCACTGCCCCCCTGCCCGCCCCCTAGTCTGAGTCAGGAAAACCATGGGGCAGCTTGTGCGTCGTCACCTTGCTGAGCAGTTAAAAGAGACCACGTGACCCGACCAGGGGGATAGGACCTGCCAGGTCTGTGATCTCCCGCAGGTGGCTTGCCAAGTCTCCTTGCTTGGGACTTTGCTCCTGAGTAAGCTTCTATTTTTATAGATAAAGAAGGGGGAACATGTAGATTTAATTCTGAAATTGATTTAAGAATGAGATGGAAATTTGGATATGTCAGGGTTGTTATTTTTTAGTCGCAAAGTCGTGTCCAACTCTTTTGCAACCCTGTGGACTGTAGCCTGCCAGACTTCTGTGTCCATGGGATTTCCCGGGCAAGAATACTGGAGTGGGTTGCCATTTCCTCCTCCTGGGGATCTTCCTGATCTAGGGATGGAACCTGCGTTTCCTGCATTGGCAGGCGGGTTCTTTACCGCTGAGCCATCTGGGAAGTCCACGTTTAGGGTAGGATGATGTTTTTTCAAGTTACATTTCAGTCTTTCTTTTCTGATGTGACATATCTAAGGATAAGACCTCAGGTGGATGAGACTGCGTGTGGGAGGCCGAGGGCCAGGTATTGATATTTCACGGTTGACTTTAACATGCATTATTGAAGAATTATATAAATAATCTGCAGCTTGCCCTGGGCTCGGTGACTACAAAGTCAGCTAGATTTCCATCTCTACCTTCAAGAAGCTCACCGACTGGGGGGATGTGTTGGTTTGCAGGGGCCGCTGTAATGGAGTACCGCTGATGGGGTGACTTGCACAACAGAAACGCGTTGTCTCTCGGTTCTGGGGGCGGGAAGTCTGAGATTCAGGTGTCAGCAGGGTAGATTCCTTCTGAGAACTAACCAGGGACTGTCCGCTCTGCTTCTGGGGGCTTGCCGGGGGTCTTTGGCATTGCTTGGCTCCTAGAAGCAGCTCCCAGATCCTTGCCTTCACTGTTGCCTGGACTTCTCCCGTGGAGGTGCCTTTGTCAGATTTCTCCTTTTTATCCACGCATCAGTCCTGTTGGGTTGGAAGTTCACCCTAATCCTGTGTGACTCATTTTGATGATATATTTGTTGTGGTTCAGTTGCTCAGTCATATCCCACTCCTTGCGACCCCAGGGACTGCAGCCCACCAGGCTTCCCTGTCCTTCAGCACTCCCAGAGTTTGCTCAAACTCATGTCCATTGATGATATATGCAACCGCCCAATTGCTCTGTCAGAGAAATTCTCCCTTTCTGAGGTGCTGGGCGTCAGCAACTTGGGGGAAGGGCCACAGTTCAGTCCACAGCATGAGAAGACGAGCATGTCAGCAGGTTAACGCTACGGCATATGACTCGAGTGTCTGTTCTGGTACGAGGTGCAGAGGCAGGAGAGGGCACCCTCCTGAGGGAGAGCCTGTGGGTCTGGGGGGGATGCCACCTTGGCAGAACAGAACTTCGGGTTTGGTGCTTTTTGCAAGAATCAGCGAGTAAGATGGGAGACTTGCCCTGTGGTCCCTGAGCCCACTACCTGCTGTTTCATCTGATTTTCTGTCATTAGTGACAGACCGGATTCTTCTAAATTAGGGGAGTGGGGGGAGGTGTGTGTGTGAAGGTGGAGCCCCCCCACACACACGCTGTTGCTGTCTTGATTCCCCAAACTTAAATCGTGCCTGGTGGTGATGACGAGACCGGCAGGGTGACCCTGTCAGAGGTCGTCCCAGGCCCTTCCGTGTGCAGACGTGGGGGTGGGCCTGGGGAGTTGGGGCCTATCCTGCTTTGTAACAAACGGTTCCAGTCCTCACGGAACAAAGCTTAAGAGGGACTGGGAGTGAGTAAGAACCAAGGATCTGTAGCCAGGCAAAGCTTATTTTTAGCAAAGGCCTGTAAGCCTTAAAAAAAAGTACTACTCGAGTGTTACCAAGCTCTTCCAATATTGATTGTTAACAAGAAGTCTTTTCAACTTGTGTGTCTATTTATTCCTGTTAATTGTTGTTTAGTCATGTCCGAATCCGTGCGAAGCCACGGACCGTAGCCCCCAGGCTCCTCTGTCCCTGGGATTCTCCAGGCAAGAACACTGGAGTGGGCTACCATGCCGTCCTCCAGGGGATCTTTTGGACACAGGGATTGAACCCATGTCTCCTGCACTGGCAGGCGGATTCTTAACCACTGAGCCACCTGGGAAGCTCATTCATGTTAATAGGCAGTTTTATTTTCTTGATGTGGTTCTGAGTATGTTTAGCACAGAATTTTGACTCAGAGTACCAGGACCAGTTTCAGGAAGAGGGGACAGTAAAGGATGAAATGGTCAGGATGTGTTAGATGAGGTGGCAGGGGAAGGTCAGGGGAAAGGGACTTCCCCCCAGGTTAGGACAGATGTCCGTCATCTGTCCTTGTGCTGCCATGGGGGCACCCTGCTGATGGGGCGGGGCCAGGGGGCACCCAGAACAAGCCACGGGAAGGTAAGACCTCCCCCAGAGGTGGGTGCAGGGTCTGGGGGCAGGTGATCCAACAGAAAGGGGACAGGTGGGCAGGAGGGTGTGGCGGTAAGGCGAGAGTTAGGTGAGTGACGATGGAAGGGAACAAGGAAATACTCAACAGGGCCGTCAGTTGGGAAGCAGGGATCAGAGAGGGAGACGCCCTG
>NW_011494943.1:2231135-2232827 GCF_000754665.1 Bison bison bison
AGAGAGGGAGACGCCCTGAGGACCTAGGGTGAAGAAGTCCAGCTCGCCTGTGCATTTTTGTTGGCTCTTGGCGCTGCCCAGGCGGCGCTAATGGTAAAGAACCCGCCTGCCAAAGCAGGAGACGTGGGTTCCATCTCTGGGTTAGGAAGATCCCCTGGAGGAGGGCATGGCAACCCACTCCAGTGTTCTTGCCTGGAGAATCCCGTGGACAGAGGAGCCTGGCAGGTTACAGTCCGTGGGGCCGCACAGATTCGGTCAGGACCGAAGCGACTGAGCACACGCGTGCTGCCGCTGAGAACCGAGCGTCCGCCTCGCCTGTTGCCGGCAGCTTCGCAGCAGTCTCGGTCCACCTGGCCGTGGTGTGGTCTTGCCTTCCCGGCGGCCCGTGCAGCCGGGTTGGACGAATACGCGGGAAAGGAGCGCCTGGAACGCGTCTGCGGCTTGTTGAGGCCCGGGATCGTCTCCCCGCCGAGCGCCTGCACAGGGCTCTGACGCGGGACCAACAGGCTCAGAGGGAAACAGGAAGTGGGGAAGCCACTGGATGCCCAGGACTCTGGTTCTAGGACTGAAACCGGCCTCCGATTTTCCATCTCCGATCAGGAAGTGAATACGGCCTCATGTGAGCAAGCAGCCCTGACTCCTCGTCATCCGCTTCCGAGGCAGGGACGTCCCTGGCGGTCCAGTGGTTAAGACTCTGTGCTTCCAATGCGGGGGTCGCGGGTTCCATCTCCGGTCAGGGAACTAAGATCCCGCGTGCCACGACGTGGTGAAGCCAAAAATAGCCGTTCCAAGGCAAATCTGGGAATAAGAAAGCCAACTTCTGGACGAAAGTTTGTGCTGCTTTTCTGTTCTAAAAAGAGCCTCACGGGGCACCTTAAGCTAGGCTAATACGGGGGTTGCGGATTTCTAGCTTCCGTTGTGTCCTACTCTGCGACCTAGACACTTTCATTCCCATTTATGACACTCCATCCTCAGTAGGGAGTGATTTTTTTGATGCCTACCTTGTGCAAGGGTTTGTAATAAGCACCAAACTTATTAGCACTAATATTCAAAAAAACCCAAGAGGCAGGTAGAATTATCCCCATTTTACAAAGGAGGAAACTGGAACTCATGTTAATAAGTTGCCCAGGATCCTACCGTTGGTGGTTTGCAGTGCTGGGATTTGAGTCTGGTTCACTGAAATTCCACAGTCTTGTGTTTTTCACTATGTAACCGCCCTGTGAAAATAGTGAAAAACAGAAACACTCTATTGAACAATGAAAAGAGGAGAGCTGACGTCACAGGTGCCGGCCTGGTGTAACTGTGATGATGGAGAATGAGAGCTTCAGTGGAGAGGTGCTTATGACCCAGCAAGAGTGGATGCAGAAATTCAGGCGGAATGATTGCAGGTCTGTATGTGTTTGTGTATTTGTGTGGTTACTTCTACCTCAAATCAAAGAGTCTTTATTAAGGAGGTACCGCTGAGCCTGTAGGAACTGAGGAAGGCATTTCTGAGTCCCCTCCTCTGTCTCTCCCTACCCCGGGACCCTCATTCTGCTTTTTCCCAAGAGTCTTTACTGTTTTCCCCTGCAGATGAGGCGTTGGTACCTTATCAGTAGGCACGGGGTTTAGAAGAGCCGCCAGCCCAGCATCTCTGTCACTGTAGCTGAGTCCCCACCATTCTTTGACTCGTTACCATCTCTGGTCTGAGAT
>NW_011494943.1:2233003-2239461 GCF_000754665.1 Bison bison bison
ACGAGCAAATGAGAACAGTGAATGCAGCTGCTTAGCCTTAAACTCGAGTGAAGCTTTGATAGTAGTGTGACCTGTGGCAGTTTATGTTTGGGTGATATTTTTAAAACTTGCATGGTATGAACAATGGAGAACTTGGTTATTCAGGAAGGAGCTGTGTCTATTGATATTCGCTTATATTGTCTATGGGTGGAAAAGGCTCAGACCGTATATGCTATCCTTTGTCCTGTTGCTGGTTGCCTTTGTAAGGAGCCCAAGTGAGCAGTAAAAAGATCACTAACACCATCTGGTGCTACTGAGTCGATGCCCTTGAACTGATAAACGGCACAGAAAAGGCGCCGTGATGCTCTCCAGTGGCTGAGAGATAAATACAAGATTAACTTTCCACTGTTGTGACAGTTGGCCAAGTGTATGTGGACAGGGTCTGGGCGGTAGAGAGACACCGGCGGAACGTGAAGAGTTTGGAACCACGTTGATCATGTCTAGTCGGGACCCTAGACACCATCGGCCAAGCGCTTCCCTTTGAGCTGCTGCTGTTCATTTGCTCAGTCGTGTCTGACTCTTTGTGACCCCGTGGACTGCAGCTTGCCAGGCTTCCCTGTCCTTCAGTCTCTCCTGGAGTTTGCTGAGACTCGTGTCCTCTGAGTCGGTGATGCCATCTCACCCACTCCCCCCTCCTTCCCCTCTTGCCTTCAGTCTTTCCCAACATCAGGATCTTTTCCAATGAATCAGCTTTTGCATCAGGTGGCCAAAGTACTGGAGCTTCAGCTTCAGCATCAGTCCTTCCAATGAATAGTCAGGGCTGATTTCCTTTCGGATGGACTGGTTTGATCTCCTTGCAGTCCAAGGGACTCTCAAAGAGTATTCTCCAGCACCATGATTCAAAAGTATTGATTCTTTGGCACTCAGCCTTCTTTGTGATCCAACTCTCACATCTGTACATGACTACTGGAAAAACCATAGCTTTGACAATATGGACGTTTGTCAGCAAAGTGATATCTCTGCTTTTTAATATGCTGTCTTGGTTTGTCATAGCTTTTCTTCCAAGGAGCAAGTGACTTTTAATTTCATGGCTGCAGTCACCATCTGCAGTGATTTTGGAGCCCAAGAATATAAAATCTGTCACTGTTTCTACTTTTCTCCCCATCTATTTGCCACGAAGTGATGGGACTGGATGCCATGATCTTAGTGTTTTGAATGTTGAGTTTTAAGCCAGCCTTTTCACTCTCCTCTTTCACTCTCATCAAGAGGCTCTTTAGTTCCTCTTCACTTTATAGATGAGGCAATTATGATCCAGAGGGTTAAGTCATTGGGAAATCCAAGGTCATAGTGTATTAGGTCAGGAGGACAGGTCTCCTGACTCTCGCGTGGGCTGTTGTTAGCATCCTGGGTGCATCTTGGTGCTAAGCCAACCTATGCCTCTCTGGAGAACCCTTACACTCACCCCATGAAGACAGAAACTGACTCCCGAGTCCTAAAGATTAAAAATGCACGAGCGCCAGGCCCAGAAGTCAGGACCTCTGCTCATTCCGTTGGTCATCAGATGATGGAATGGGTCTGTTCAGTCCTGCACACAGTCATTCATCCACCTATTCATCCCCTGACCACGTGTTAGATGCTTCTTGGTGTGGTTCACGGCACCTGGGAAGGTGCAGAGAGGTGATTCCAACTTGAAAGAAGCTCGCGTTCTAATGAGGGAACGTGCGTGTGTACCAACATTTGTGATTTAACAAGAGCTCAAAGGAAAGGTTGGGCTTCCCAGCTGGCACAGTGGTAAAGAACCCGCCTGCCAATGCAGGAGATGCAAGAGACAGGAGTTCCATTCCTGGGTCGTGAAGATCCCCTGGAGGAGGAAACGGCAGCCCACTCCAGTACTCTTGCCTGGGAAATCCCATGATTTCCCTTTGCATCCCATGAACTCCCATGAGAGGAGCCTGGTGAGCTACAGTGCACAGGGTTGCAAAGAGTGAGACACAACTGGGCATGTGCAAGCAGAAAGGCTGAGCAACTGCTTGGATCTTGGAGAGGGAACAGGAGACCTGGAGAGTGGGTGGGGGCAGGGAGTCCAGGCAGACCAGCCCCAGGCTAGGGGCGCTGTGTGTGCACGCATGCGTGTCTGGGAAGTCCTGAAATCGCGTGTGTCCACAGTGCTGGGGGTCCTCCGGCAGGGCAGGGAGGTGAGGCAGGGGAAAAGGCAGGGCCATGGGAGGGGAGACCTTGCGGCTTATTCGTGGCCGGGCTCCCGTCCGCAGCATGAAATTCTCCCGAGAGGGGCTTTCTTTCAGCAGCTAGATGAATATAGTTTTGTATTTCAGACTCAGCGCTGCATGTCTGTCCCTTGGCAACAGGTTTTGTTAATATTCTGAGCCGGGTTTAAAGTGAAGAGCCAAATTGGCAATGAAGTGTCTTCCTTTGGCAAGTCTGACACTAACTTTATCAGTAGGGGAAAAAAAAAAGATATCAAGTTTTATGGGAAAGCGTTCGCAAGGGTTGATTAGTATTGGTGGTTCTCTTTCCCTCCCATCTGATGATTCAACTCATAGCTCACAGTGACGTTTTGTTGGCACTTGGCCAGGTCTTGCTCACCCGGAGGCCTGATGATAAGGTTTTCATTCATGGGGGCAGGTCTCCCACCCTGCTTCTTCTGGTTTTTAGCTGGGGAGCTTGACATTCCTGCCTGCTAAGCCCCCGGGGAGATGGCATGCTTACTCTGTTGGCTTTTCTGGCTGAGGGCAGGTGAGCACTGCTGACAGATAAGGGCCTCTTACTGAGCAGAAACTGCAGCCCGAGTGCTCGAGCCTGAGGTTCTAACTGTCCGAACCTTTGGACGCGAGTCCTGGTCTCTGCAAAAGGCAGACTGCTCTATGAGCCCCAGCTGGCTATCAACGTGTGAGATGGGGACTCTTCCCTGGTGGTCCATGACTAAGACTCCGAGCTCCCAAGGCTGGGGGCCCGGGTTCAGCCCCTGGTCAGGGAAATAGATTGCACAAGCCGCAGGTAGGACCTGATGCAGCCACATAAATGTGCTTTTAAAACAGTGCAAGAGGGAGCACCTCAGTGAAGAAGAAATGCAAAACCAAACCTGAGGTGGTTTCTTCCAAACTTCATGAGCAGTTAATATTATTTTTGTGTCATTTTCAACTTTCTTTTTTTTTTTTAACTCAAAATTTCCAAAGCCTGTATCCACAGTGTTGCAAAGTTCCTAGCAACAAACTTAGCAACACATTAGAGAAAAAAACAGTTAACCAGTTTCTGTTTTTTCCACTGGATTTGTAATCTCATCTATTTCATCTTACCTCCTTGGGCCTTGGTTTCCTCTTGTAAATAGGTGGTCATTAAATTCTGTTGTTTTAAAGACATGATTAGGTTGATTGGGAAGATACATTAAAGCTAGAACATGTAGAGAATACAGAGAGAGTGCAAATTCAGAAGCATGATATTAAGACAGATGAATCCTAGTGGATGAAGTATTTCAGACATGTCACCCTTCCTGTACTCCGTTTGGGTTCCAGCAAATCACCCATGCTTTCATTGTTTTTGGTAGAAGTTTGGAAGAAATTAACTACTTAAATCATACTCTAATAGTAACCTGATTTTATGTATAACTGGATTCTTGTTTGTTTTCCAAAATACATTTATGCATTTTAAACCCCTCTAAGAATCAAAGATAAACATGACCTTGCAATTCTACTTCTGGGCGTACATCTGGAGAAAACTAATTAAAAAAGATACACGCACCCCTGTGTTCGTAGCAGCACTATTGAAAATAACAAAGACATGGAAGCAATCGTGTCCATCAACAGATGCGGGGATGGAGAAGACGTGTTACACACACACAGGGGAACATTACTCGGCCGTGAAAAAGGATGAAGCAGTGCCATCTGCAGTGATATGCATGGACCTATAGATTATAATACTGAGTGAAGTAAGCCAGGTAAAGACAGATACAATGTGATATCACTTGTGTGGAATCTGAAATAATGATACAAGTGAACTTTTCTGCGAAACACAACAAGACGCACCTACTTAGAAAATAAACCTGTGCCTACCAAAGGGGAAGGGCGGAGGGAGGGATAAATTAGGAGTTTGGGCTTAACATATACACACTGCTGCTGCTGCAGCTGCTACTGCTACGTCGCTTCAGGCATGTCCAACTCTGTGCGACCCCATAGACAGCAGCCCATCAGGCTCCTCCATCCCTGGGATTCTCCAGGCAAAAACACTGGAGTGGGTTGCCATTTCCTTCTCCAATGCATGACAGTGAAAAGTGAAAGTGAAGACGCTCAGTCGTGTCCGACTCTTCGTGACCCCATGGACTGTAGCCTACCAGGCTCCTCCGCCCATGGGATTTTCCAGGCAAGAGTACTGGAGTGGGGTGCCATTGCCTTCTCCAATATACACACTAGTATTTATAAAATAGATTAACAACGAGGACCTGCTGTTTAGCACAGGGAACTATATTCACGGTCTTGTAATAACCTATAATGGAAAAGAATCTGAAAAAAGATATATATGTGTGTGTGTATATATGTGTGTGTGTGTGTGTGTATATATGTAAGGTGGTCTGGTATTCACATCTCTTACATATTTTATGTATCTTACGTATATATATAACTGCATCACTGTGTTGAACACCAGAAGCTAATACAACATTGTCAATTTAAAAAAAAAAGAAAAAAGCTGAATAGTGGAGACTGAGGAAGAGTTCGTTCTTTATGTAAGTTGTAGATGCAAGATTCCATGACCAAGAAAGGTAAGGAAGTCTTTTTTAATAAAAAGGACAGATTCACCTTTATGGGTTGTTTTAGACCTGAGGTTCCTAAAAGTTAAATAAAAAAAAAAAACAAACCGGAAAATACTTCAATCATTTGGAAATGATTTAAAGGAAAAAAAATACACATGCTGCCAGCAGTGTTAGATCATTAGAGTGCAAACACTTTAAAAGAAGTACAGCCATCACACTTCTCTGTCCTCTGCAGAGACTTCGTCTTGGAAAGATAGCAAGTTTGCAAATTAACAGATCTTGCTTGCTCCTTGTAAGAAAAGCTATGACAAACCTAGATAGCGCATTAAAAAGCAGAGACATCAGTTTGTTGACAAACGTCCATGTTGTCAAAGCTATGGTTTTTCCAGTAGTCATGTACAGATGTGAGCATTTGACCGCAAAGAAGGCTGAGTGGCAAAGAATTGATGCTTTTGAGCTGTGGTGTTGGAGAAGATTCTTGAGAGTCCCTTGAACAGCAAGGAGATCCCACCAGTCCATTCTAAAAGAAATCAACCCTGACTATTCATTGGAAGGACTGATGCTGAAGCTGAAGTTCCAATGTTATGGTCACCTGATATGAAGAGCTGACTCAGTTGAAAAGACCCTGATGCTGGGAAAGATTGAGGGCAGGAGGAGAAGGGGATGACAGAGGATGAGATGGTTGGATGGCATCACCAACTCAATGGCCATGAATTTGAGCAAGCTCTGGGAGATGGTGATGGACAGGGAGGCCTGGCGTGCTGTGGTCCATGGGGTCGCAAAGCACTGGACACAACTTAGTGGCTGAACAACAACATTTAAATTTCATTCTTTTTCCAGGAGCTTCTGCTGCCAACTCCACCAGCTCCCCTCCCCTCAAGAGCACAGTCATGTGGTTCTCTTGATTCAAAGAACATTTCTTCCTTTTTCTCACTGTTGAATATGTTACAGGCAGATTTTTAATGATAATTAATGAAGAAACACTGTCATTTTAAAAATTATATAGTAAGGACTCTACGTAAATATTCTGTGTATGTATATGTATATATATATATTTATTTAAATTGACTCTTGCTTTGGTTAATTCTAGACTGGAAAGAATTGTAAGAAAGACTGTTCTATCTTGTTTACTGGCTTATCTTTAGAGCCATGCTCAGCGCCTGACTTGTGTGTGTGTGCTAAGTCGCTTCACTTGTGTCTGACTCTGTGCGATCGCACGGACTGTAGCCCGCCAGGCTCCTCTGTCCACAGGATTCTCTGGGCAAGGATACTGGAGTGGGCTGCCATGCCCTCCTCCAGGGGATCTTCCCGACCCAAGGATGGAACCTGAGTCTCTTATGTCTCCGGCATTGACGGGCAGGTTCTTTACCACTAGCGCCTCCCGGGAAGCCTCAGAGCCAGGCTTATAGAAGGTGCTTAACGAGTACTGTTTGAGTAAGTTATTGATTAGCAATATGCAGAGTTAGCCTTTCTCAAGCTTGTAAGGTGGGCTGAGATGGACTTTGGTGAATTCATGCTTCCCTTTTCAACCTTTCCTCTTCCTTCTCACAGGAGAACTTCTTACACACCTGTAGAATCCTCCTGCATTTTCTTTATAGATGCGCAGTGTTTATTGTGGTCAAATACATGTAACTTAAAACTCACCATTTAAATCATTGTAAAGTCTACAGTTCTGTGGTTTTAGTGTCTTCAAAAGGTTGTTCATCCATTACCACTG
>NW_011494943.1:2239561-2258504 GCF_000754665.1 Bison bison bison
CTTTCGGTCCCTATGGATTTGCCTGTTCTGGATGTTTCCTATGAATGGAATCATACAATATGTGGTCTTTGTATCTGGCTTATTCCACATAGCCTAATTCTTTTCCGAATTTCCTTCATGTTGTAGCATGTCATTGGTACTTGATTCCTTTTCATGACTGAGTAGCATTGCACTGAACTTCCCAGGTGGCTTAGATGATAAAAGAATCCACGTGCAGGGCAGGAGACCCGGGCTCCTTCTGTGGGTTGAGAAGATTTACTGGAGAAGGAAGTGGCTACCCATTCCAATATTCTTGCCTGGAGAATGCTGTAGACAGAGGTGCCTGGGGGGTTTCAGTCCGTGGGGTCGCAAAGAGTCAGGATCGACTAAGCGACTAAGCACACACAGCAGTCCATCGTGTAGCTGTATCGTATTCTTTCTTCTCCTTTTATTTCCTCTCAAAATCTAGTGTCTGGCACGTCCCTGGTGCTCCAGTGGCTGAGACTCCATGGTCCCAATGCAGGGGCCTGGGTTTGATCCCTGGTCAGGGAACTAGATCCAGCATGCCAAACTGAGAGTTTGCATGCTGCAGCTGAAAGATCGCTTGTGCTGCAACGAAGATCGAAGAGTCCGCTGCGATGAAAACCCGGCGCAGACACACAGAGCAGAATAGGGTAGAACAACAATTAGGGAGAAAAAGGCTGGGAGGAAACACGACAAAATGCTAAAAGAAGGCTAGTGTCTAAGAGCACCTCTTAAAAGGTAATCAGTAAAACAACATGATAAGTGGAATGTAAAAACTCACCCAAGGGGAATTTGCGTTGTCGAAGTGGGAAACAGCCTAAAATAAAGCAATATATTTGTAATGGTGAGATCTCCAAGATGAGGAGATATTTCCAAGGGGACAGGGGATTTTTTCAGTGCCACTGAATTACGTATTCATGAACATCTGACTTCTTGTCAAGCCAAGTCTGCCAATGGCCGTGGGGCCGGAAAAGGTGTTAAACCAAGTAGGCGGGCTCAAGGGTTCTGACTGCCAGTTAGCTATTGTTAATAGCTCGCTCTGTGGCCTCGTGTTTTCTGTCCGTTGTTCGGGTTGATTTTGAAGCAAGCCTTCTGCTAAGCGCGCTCTCTTCGTTTTTCGTATTTATTCATTTATTTTGTGAGTTCTCTTGTTTCCTGGCTGCCCTGGGTCTTTGTGTCGCCCGGGCCGTCTCTCGTTCTGTCGAGCGGGCTGCTCTCTGGGTGCGGTGGGTGGGCTTCTCGCCACGGCGGTTTCTCTCGCTTTGGAGCACGGGTGCGTGGGCACGCGGGCTTCAGCAGTCGCAGCACGGGGATCTGGTGCGCAGGCTCAGTAGCTGTGGTGCTCGGACTTCCTTGCTTTTCAGCGTGTGTGACCTTCCTGCTCCAGGGATTGAATGGTGTCCCTGCATTGCAAGGCAGATTCTTAACCCCTGGATCACTAGGAAGTCCCTGTTAAGCTCTTACTGTACCTTTTTTTTTTTTTTTAAATCTCTTATACTCCTTCAGAAATGGCATGGACTAGGTATACTTTTTATCCACATTTTATAAATGAGGAGTCTGTAAATGAGGAAATGTAGAGACGGAATACCATAGCTGAAGTTTCACTTGCTGTGAATCGTTGGAGACAAGACCTGTAACCCATGTCTGATTGTCTATGATGAGCCTGAGCTCATCACGCTTTGTGGCTGGAGTTGGCTCTGTTTTTGTACAGCCCACAAGCAGAAGTGGTTTATGCATTTTAAAACGAATAATCAAAAGGAATATTTCATGACCCACGAACATGATGCAGAGTTTGAGTTTGTGTGTTATAAATAAAGTTTTCTTGGAACACAGTCACACCTGTTTGCTTTACGTGTGATCTCAGCTCTTTCTCGGTACCATGGCGAAATGGAGTTGTTTGGACAGAAATTATGGCCCACAAAGCCTAAAATATTTCCTTGTTGTTGTTGTTCAGTCACTAAGTTGTGTCTGACTCTTTGCGACCCCATGAACTGCAGCACGCCAGACTTCTCTGTCCTTCATCATCTCCTGGAGTTTGCTCAAACTCACGTCGACTGAGTCGGTGATGCCATCCAACCATCTCGTCCTCTGTCATCCCCTTCTTCTCCAGGCCTCAATCTTTTGCAACATGGGGGTCTTTCCCAATGAGTCAGCTCTTTGCATCAGGTGGCCAAAGTATTGGAGCTTCAGCTTCAGTCTTTCCAATGGATATTCAGGGTTGATTTCCTTTAGGATGGACTGGTTTTATCTCCTTACAGTCCAAGGGTCTCTCAAGAGTCTTCTCCAGCATCACAGTTTGAAGGAATCTGTGAGAGTTCCTTGCTAAAGGGTGTAGATACGGATTCTTCCTGAGCTTGGCAGGAAATGAATCAGTTGAAAGAATTTGGGGTAGTTCGGAAAAGATGCCAAAGGCCAGAGAACTAGAATCAGAGACGAGAGAGCTGGGACAGACCCCAAAATAGGCCAAAGGAGGGGCCCGGTGGTGACACACTGTGACTAGTGGGTACAGATACCCAGCCCACTGCTGGGCCTGGAGTGTGGTTGTCATGACAACTACTCCATTGCTGTTGCTGATCAGCTGCTAAGTCATGTCTGACTCTTTGCTCCCCCTTGAACTGCAGACCTCCAGGCTTCCCTGTCCTCCACTCTCTCCCGGAGTTTGCTCAACTTCGTGTCTGTTGAACTGACGATGCCATCCAGCCATCTCATCCTCTGCCGCCCCCTTCTCCTTCTGCCTTCAGTCGCCATAACGCTACCCAAACTGCGTGGGGCTGCCACCGCTGTTTCAGGTGCTAGAGTGAATCCTGTGCTGCCCCTGACTGTTTACCTCACTAGGGACAGAGCCAAGCCCACAGTGGTGCTGCTGGGCCCAGACTGCAGCACAGAGGATGCTGAGAAAGTGAGTTGCCGGCACACTTAGCTTCCGTCCTGGGTGGCTGGCGCTGCCTGGTCACGTCACAGGCTCTCCACACATAGGAAGGGACCTCCAGGGATCAATGCAGGACGGACGTCTACGACCCCCTCTCAGCTGGCCCTTATGTGCGTGCCACCAGCTTTCAGACGTCTGGGAAATTCAACGTGTATTGGCCTCAGGAAGAGATTTTTACCAACTGTCTGGGACAGAGGAAGGAAACTCGACTCTGAGACGTCGTGGAGGGAAGACTCCCAGTCTTAGATTACTTACTGACCTCAAAAGCAAAAGGGCTGGCTCAGCCCTAGTCAGCTCCGTCAGGGAGCTAAATCTGTTTCACTCGACAGGAGTGAGATTTGAAATGTGAATGATTTTCAGAAATCATAGCCTCAGCCAGAGACGAAAGTTTGTTTTATCCTTGAAAACCTTGAGTAGTAGAATAGGTGTGTTTCTTGTTTCCCAGAAAGGAGAACTGTTGCGTGTGTAAACGGAGTGGCTGCTCTGGGGTTATGTAACGACCAGGTGGTAGACCTGGGGCTAGGACCCTCTTTGCCTTTTGCTTTCGGCTTTTTCACCACCCCAGGGCCGTGTCTCTATAGGAACCCCATTTTCTGTGGGTAATGAATGAATTGCCTGTAAATGCTGGAGCACTGTGAACAGTATTAAAAGACTGATTCTGTGCCTAACAATTGGACCTGTAGGATGTAAACAGTAGCTTTGTTTCCCAGGGGTGGTTACTGGATAAAGGATATATTGCATTTCTATACTCTGCTTGAAAAAGTAAACCTCACAGAGGTCTCTCTTCCCTTTTTGGAGATATTTATGCTGTCAACTTCAGTTTCAAATGTATCAGTCTGAGCTTTGGTTCAGATTGATTTCAAGTCATGAAAACACTCGGGGCAGATGGCATAAGAAATCAGATGGGTCCCCACACACCTAAGGAGTTAAGAGTTTAAACAGGGGAAAAAAATGCTGTTTATTTTTTACCCTGCAACAAAGGTATTTTGGGCATGTGGCATGCGGTCTCACCAGCTGCTGCCTCTTTCAGAGTTAGATTAGCTTTCCCTTGTTTTCAGCCTCCTCTGGTGATGAATGGAAACCCGGCTGGGGGCGGTGGGGGGCAGGAGCTAGGGTCAGAGAGGGGGCCAGGACAGATGTATTGCTTTGCCAGGGAATATCGAGTTTATGTAATCGAGCTGGAGACTGGCAGTTGACCGTTCAGGGGCAGGTCCCTGGTGCTCTAGGGGTTGAGGGCACAGTGCAAGGTACAGCCTGCATTTAGTCAACAAGTGTTTGGTGTGACGCACAGGAAGCCAAAACTGTACTGGGTGCTTGGAGATTGAATTGCTGGGCTCAGAGTCGCATTACATGGGCTAAACCAGTCGCCGCAGGACTGGCGAAGCCAGGTAGCCCTCTGGACCTCAGTTTCTCCCCCAGCGATGAACGGTGTTTCCTGGATCCCAGACTCGAACGTGTGCTAGCGTGTTGCTTCTTCCGGTCTAGCCTCCCGGGTGGGGGTTTTCTCTCTGTTGCGGGTGAGGACCTCAAGGCTCAGGAGGCTGAGTGCTTCTCTGAGAGGTCACGAGCTAGCTGATGGCAGGTGGGCTGCGAGCATCGCTCTGGAGCCATGTTGCCTCGCTGCGCCCCCTGCCTTTGAGCATCACTTCAGTGCTCGCCGCAGACCTGGAGATACAATGCGCGTCTCCTCCGCTGTTTTACCACGGTGGTGTTCCGAGCTTATTGGGGAACGGGTGCTTGAAAACACAATGGCTAGACTGCACAGTGATTTTATTTTTAAGATGCTGAATCATGCAGCTCTGTGAAGTAGTCATTGAATTCCATACCCTCAGCAGGTTCGACGACGCGATTTATATAACTTCACATGTTATTGTCTTCTTTGTTTCCCACCTACAAAGGAGTCCTGTGTAAAGGCAGGTTTGGGAAAGGAGGAATTGGGTGGCGGTGCGGAAGGCAGTTTTGTAAACAGGTAGGGCCTGGAAGAGGCAGCAGATGAAGAAACAAGGGATCAGGGCAGCGGTTTCGCCTGGCCCATCGGGGTGTTCAGAAGGGTGAGTGGTAGCGGACCAGAAGGAAGTCAGTTCACGAAGCATCAGAGGAGTGACCATGGGGCACGGTTTGTGTTTCCCCAGCGGGGAGCCCACAGCTGGAAAGGCCTGGAAAAGAGGGGACAACTGATAGACCCCTCCCCGCCTAATGAAGACCCCTCCCCGCCTAATGAAGGTGCCGTGCCTTTGCCATGGCCGTGCCTCTGCAGAGCGGCAGCCTTGGGTGAAGTCAGCTGCCTCCCCAGAAGCAGGGGGGAGACGAGAGGCCGGGGGTCCCGGGAGGCAGCTCAGGGCGGATGGAGCGGAGGCGGGGAGGGGGTGCGGATGGAGCAGAGCAGGGGGTGGGGGGAGGATGGCATCCGCACCACGCTTCACAGGCTCGTTTCACAGGGCTCGTTTCTGGTATTCTAACCCGGGTTTGTCGTTTTGGCCGTTCATGAAATCTTCAGACTTGATGATGAGATGATTTTTCCTGTGGATGTTTGATTTCAAACACTTTGAGTGGCCAATTTGTTTTACGAATCACTCAACTACTGGATACAGAGCCTAATCTTTTAAATCATTTATGGTTTGTAAAACCGAGTGGTAGCTCTTCTGAAATTCTGATGTGTGAGGACCCTTTTCACTTCAAGCATTTAGCATTTCTCTCCCTCTACTGTCTCTCTCTCAAAGAAAAAAAGAAAAGAGGGACGGCTGGGTCCAGGGAGATGCAGGTACACCAGACCGTTGAGGTCAGTTGGGAGCCAAGGCCCTTTCAACCTGAACTTGAGGGACTCCCCTGGTTCAGCGGGACCAGGTTCAGTCCCGGGTTGGGAACTAAGATCCCACATGCCGTGCGGCACAGCCAACAGACACACAGAAACACACACAAAACAAAACCCTGAAACCGGGATGCCGTGAATGGAAGGCAGCAGAGAGACACAGGGTCAGGAGCAGGGAAGCAAGTCTGGCAGCCTCGGCCAGAAACAGCGAGGCTCCTTCCATGCTCAGTCCTTCAGGAGGCAGGACAGACGCACCGTGCTACGGTCGCAGCATCTCTCTCCTTTGTCTTGTCTTCCTCGTTGTGTCCCCAGGACTCCCGAGCCCATCATAAAGTCAACCAGCTGGCTCCCTTATCCAGATTTGTAGGGAAATATTCTCAGCATTTTTTAAACAACTAAAGTCAAAGCAAACCAGTCTATCCTAAAGGAAATCAACCCTGAATATTCATTGGAAGGACTGATGTTGAAGCTGAAGCTCCAATACTTTGGCCACCTGATGTGAAGAACTGACTCATTTGAAAAGACCCTGATGCTGGGAAAGATCGGAGGCGGGAGGAGAAGGGGACGACAGAGGCTGAGATGGTTGGATGGCATCATGGACTCAATGGACATGAGTTTGAGCAAGCTCTAGGAGATAGTGGAGGACAGGGAAGCCTGGCGTGCTGCGGCCCATGGGGTCAGACAGACTTAGTGACTGAACAACAAGGAGCTTTCTAAGTGTGGAGGCCTCGCTGAACTCTGTTTTTCATGAAACTCTTTCGGAAAAGGCAGCCTTTTTTCTTCTTGTGCAGTCGTTTTTATATAAGAAACGTGACCACCTTGCTGGTCTGTTGGGCGCGGGGGGCCAGGGAAAGGTCACTGGGTCCTGGGCTGGTTCCTGGCGGTGTGGGCGGCTCGTGACTTCCACTGCTGTCCCTCTGGCCGCTGCGGTCACTGCGCCGTCCTGGGCTCGCTCACTCGAAGGTGGCCACTGCTGGCCACGGCTCTTCCCACACTTCTTTGTACTTTGCTTCTGTTTGTCAACTTAGCCGCATCCCGACCCTTGGGCCCTCTTCAGCATCTCCAGGTGACTCGAGGCTCCTTCCTGTGGTCGGTGGACGAGCTGTTTGCATGGCCCGACGTCCTTGTGGTGCTTTGCCTCCTCGAGGCTCCTTCTAGCAAGGTTCAGAGAGTTTGTGTTCATTGCTGATGAGGGAGGTGCTTTGCTTTCCTTTCTTGCCTCTGGCTTCTTTTGTCCTGAGGGTTCACAGCTTTCCACCTGGTGAGTTGCTGAGGAAAGGCTCCCCCGACGACTGCAGCGTGTGCGGGTGTGGCAGGGCCGTGCGTGTGCTCAGCCGTGCCTGATCAAAGCCAAGGTCGGGCCAGAGGCCAGCACTCCCCTCGGAGAGCTCCAGGAGGGACCCACCTCTCGACAGTGGTGAGACGTCGTAGAGGAGCCTGGTTGTCTCCTCTCACCGTGATGAAGAGCCTGGGTTTAAATCCTGGTTCCCCTCTGATTAGCCATGTGGCGGTGGTGGTGGCTTAGTCCCTAAGTTGTATCTGACTCTTGCGAACTCGTGGACTATGGCCCGCCAGGCTCCTCTGTCCATGGGATTCGTCAGGCAAGAATACTGGAGTGGGTTGCCATTTCCTTTTCCAGGGGATCTTCTCAACCCAGGGATTGAACCCAGGTCTCCTGCACTGCAGGCAGATTCTTTACTGACTTAGCTCCCAGTGAAGCCCAATTAGCTGTGTAGCCTTGGGCAAATGACTTGACATCTTCAATCTCTGAAATGGGGATAACAGGAGTACCCTGGACATAGGGTTGATGTGAAGATTCTGTATTATCTGAAACATTCTTTATATGTAAACTATTATATTATATACAATGCATTATTACAATTATATAATGTTTAATATATTTATAACACGTTACATATATTATAATATTATGTTACTAAAATTATATATAATAATATAATCTATAGGGCTTCTCAGGTAGCTCAGATGGTAAAGAATCTGCCTGCAATGCAGGAAACGTGGATTTGATCCCTGGGTTGAGAAGAGCCCTTGGAGAAGGAAATGGCGATCCAGTCCAGTATTCTTGCCTGGAGAATTCCAGGTACAGAGGAGTCTGGTGGGCTACAGTCCATGGGGTCACAAACAGTCGGACACGACTGAGCACGCACGCATGCATTTGTGCCAGAAAAATATAAAATAGATCCTGCCCTCAGTCTTTACAGTCCAGACTGTACAGCTTTGTAAATATACAGGTGGCGCTAGAGGTAAAGGACCCACCTGCCAATGAAGGAGACGTAAGAGACGTGGGTTTGATCCCTGGGTCTGGAAAATCCCCTGGAGATGGAAATGGCACGCACTCCAGTATTCTTGCTTGGAGAATCCCACGGACAGAGGAGCCTGAGGAACTACAGTCCATAGGGTCGCAAAGAGTCAGACACGACTGAAGCGACTTGGGACACATGCCCAAAAGTGTATATCATGAAATGTAATGGGAAGACAGTGACGGGAAGGTATTTTTGTTACTTGTGGACGCAAAAGCAGGAGGATTCTATTTAAACAGATTCTATTCTATTTAAATGGAATGAGTAGAGGTGAATCTTGAAAAATGTTTGTGGAAATGATTTGATTTGAGCCGAATCCAGAACTCTGAGTCGGTCTTCGTGAGTCAGTCGGGAAAGGAAGCCTGGTCTAGACAGAGGAAGCGCCCTGAGTGAGGGCGTGGGACCTCAGAGCCTCCCGGTGGTCTGGGAGCAGCGAGGATTTGTCCCGACTGGAGTGAGGTGTGAGTGAGGGATGGCGGCGACCGGTCAGGGGTCATCAGCAGCTCGCTGGAGCTGGCTCATGTCCGGTTCATGAGAGCCATTTATGAAATAGCCTGTCGTTTTGCAGGGATTCCCAGGTGACAGTGGTAAAGACCCTGCTTTCCACTGCAGGAGACCCAGGTTCAGTCCCTGGGTCAGGAAGATCCCCTGGAGAAGGAAATGGCAACCCACTCCAGTATTCTTGCCTGGGGAATCCCACAGACAGAGGAGCCTGGTGGGCTTCAGTCCATGGGGTCACAAAGGGTCAGGCACAACTTAGTGACTAAGCAACCATGTTTTGCAAGCTGGTTGTCAAACTGTGGGTAGTTTGAAATGGACACTGGTGGAAATGTTTACACCATGGAAATTGGCAAATATCTGAGCGTTCCTCCCCCAGAGAGCTGCTTTCTCAGGGCTCTGCTGCTGGCGATGCGCTTGGGTGTCACGGGGTCCATTGTTCTTCAGGGCCCCTGAGTGCAGGCGAGGGGAAGTCAGCGCCGGTTGGCAGGGGCGCAGCGTGGTCAGATGCACAGTTAGAAAGCGGACTCTGTGTCTATGGTCTTGTCCCTCAGGAAAAAGATCGGAGAGGGGCGTTTTTCACACAGGAGTTGTTTGGGGAGCATCCTTCGGATGAGAACCAGAGAGGGGAGTGAATAAAACATGGCTGGACAGAAGGAGACTCCTCAGCACCTGTGGGCAAAGCATGAAAGGTGGCACTTTAGTGCCTGATACTAGAATCCCAGACTGTGGACATGAGCGGTGGTCTGCACACTGTTCCCCCAAAGGCCAGACGGCCGGGTCTGCGGGCGTCTGGCTCCGTGTGTACCCCTGCCCTGCTGTTGTGGGCTGAAAGCGGGCAGATCGTGAGTCGGTGAGTGAGCGCGTGACATTCTAGCAAAACTTTATTTACCCAAACAGGCAACGGGCCAAATCGGGCCTCGGAGGCAGTTTGCTGACCCCTGGACTAGGGTCTTGAGGAGGTGGGTTTACTTTAAAGTAAACAAGACTTTGACGTGTGCTTGAAGGTGTGGATAGGGGGCTGCAGGTGATGCTTATGACCAACACGGCCCAGCGTGCTCATTTCCTTTCCTTAATTTGGTCTCCTTCTGGCCACCTCTCTCTTTTATTTATTTTTTATTTTTATTTACTTTTGGCCGTGCCATATGACATGTGGGATCTTAGTTCCCTGATCAGAGATCGAGCCTGTGCCCCTGCAGTGGAAGCATGGAGTCTTAACCACAGGACCACTGGTGAAACCCCCCTGACCTTTCTTTTGTGGGTGTGTGCTTCAAGCAACTTTACTTATCCATTTTTCTGCTTTTCACAGAGTATGGATTATGTAAAACTCAGCCAAAAAAAGAGAGTTCCCTAAATAGAGATTTATAGGCCACAGTCACTAAGCCTACTGCAACACAGTAGGAAATTACTAGCAAAAAAAAAAAGTGAACACATTTTTTTAAAACAATGGAAACATCACTCTTTAAATAACTTCTGTTTTTAAGGGGAAATCGAATTGGAAAGAAAAATTATTAATAAATTCATAAACACAGCATCAGTTCAGTTCAGTCCAGTCACTCAGTCGTGTCCGACTCTTTGCATCCCCATGAATCCCAGCACACCAGGCCTCCCTGTCCATCACCAACTCCGGGAGTCCACCCAAACTCATGTGCATTGAGTCGGTGATGCCATCCAGCCATCTCATCCTCTGTCATCCCCTTCTTCTCCTGCCCCCAATCCCTCCCAGCATCAGGGTCTTTTCCCATGAGTTAACTCTTCACATGAGGTGGCCAAAGTATTGGAGTTTCAGCTTCAACATCAGTCCTCCCAACAAACACCCAGGACTGATCGCCTTTAGGATGGACTGGTTGGATCTCCTTGCAGTCCAAGGGACTCTCAAGAGTCTCCAAGACTACAGTTCAAAAGCATCAATTCTTCGGCACTCAACTTTCTTCACAGTCCAACTCTCACATCCATACATGACCACTGGAAAAACCATAGCCCTGACTAGACGGACCTTTGTTGGCAAAGTAATGTCTCTGCTTTTGAATATGCTATCTAGGTTGGTCATAACTTTCCTTCCAAGGAGTAAGCGTCTTTTGATTTCATGACACAGCATAGCACAACCTATAATTTATGTAGCTAAAGTCCCTCATTTTATTTTACTTTTTTTGTCCTTTCTTTAAATAATTTGCAGTGTGTGTGTGTATTTTTGAGTTGCTTGTTGATTAATAGTAATTGATTTCCTGCTCTTTTTGGAAGTGTTACATAGTGGAAGGAACCTTTTCTATTCCTCTCTATTAGCCCTCTGTTAAATGCAGTTTAGTTATTTTTCTCTTGGGTGTAGCTCTGTAATTACATACTCTTCTATTTGCCGTTGACCTTGGGTCAGTGTTTCTCAACATCGACTGTGTATTGGAATCACCTGGGGGATCTTTTGGACACCAGTGCCCAGGCTGCATTTGGAACAAGTAATCAGAACTCCAGAGGTAGGTCCAGGCATCAGCATGTTTTAAAGCTCCCTGGGGATGGGAAAGTACAGCCAAGGTTAAAAACCACTGCCTTGAATTGAAAGGTTCTGATGCCTGGCAGGTCACAACCATGACTATAGAAGTCTTCAGCTTTTAAGGGCTGTGCTCAGACAAACCAGCTCCCGGCGCCATAGCAGGCATCCTTTGTTGTGTTTCTGTGGAGGCAAGCAGAGAAGGATCGAGAAGGTGTTGTAACTTGGCCCGTGTCTGTTAGCCAGCAGTGGCTTTTCCATCACCCGGTGCAGTGACAGCCTCTGAGCTTGGTGAAAGCTCCCAGGCTCCAGTGATTAAGTCATTATCCCCAGGAGCCAGTCTTGACCAGAGTAAATGATCAGCACAGATGTTCCAACCGTGCCAGAGGGAATAACCTTCTCACGTTGTCATGGGCGCATACACGTTTGATGACATTTCTTACCGAGAGCCTGACTGACCGAGCTCAAGGTGACTTTTGTTTCATGTTAGGGAGACTCAGGGCAATTGAAAAGGTACACTCAAGGAACTTTTATAAAGAGATATCGAGGTTATTTTGAACATACATGTCTGGGGATAGTATTTCATAAGTAGCAACATTTTTAAGGGATGGCGTCAACAGCATTTTGCTCACAAAAATCTTTTTATAAATGCAAGATTCTAACCTTGTGACGTGGGGATTGCTGGAGCATTTGTTAATACTATTCAAGGCTGAATTTCAAAGATTTGGAGCTTGGTTTCCTGAGCGAGAGTTAGAGAGACCTGAGCTGGGGGCATGTGGGGGACCCCCTACCTGTTCTGAAGGAGGACACTGCTGAGAGCAGCTTCTCCGCTTCCATTTTACTGGGGATGTGATGTCCTTTACTGAGGGACAGTGGAAAGAGAGTAGGGTTCTGTTGCCTGCACTAGCTGAATCCCGACAGAAGTGGTTGCAGCAGCAGAGCTTTCTTACACAAAGATACCTCGGGTGGCACCCGCATTCCAGAGTTCCTTAAGTCAGTCATTTAACCACGCTCCAGCTTGGGCGGGAATCTCTTCAATTTGTGACTTCCTTGGCTTTTTCTTTCTGGTATGGTTGCTCTCTGGCCCTAAATATCATGAAGGGGCAGCAGAGGATGAAATGGCTACATACCACTGACCCAATGGGCATGAATCTGAGCAAACCCCGGGATATCGTGAAGGACAGAGGAGCTTGGCCTGCTGCAGTCCATGGGGTCGCAGAGTCGGACACAACTGAGCCACTGAACCACAGCAAGCACCTGATGACTTCAAAGGGCTGGAAAAGAAGGGGGTCATTTCTCCTCTGGGTCTTGTTTTAATCAGGAAGGAAAAGCTTTTCAGGGGCTCCCAGCCGACTTCTCAGATTTCAAACCTGGAGCTGAATGCTGTTCTTTATTTCCCCCTCAAACCCATATCTGCAGGAGGGGTTAGTTTACCGTGGCTGGTGTAAGCTAGCGGTTAGCCAGCTTTTCTTGGTAAAGAGTCCGTGACTATCTGGGCTTTGTGGGCCACCTCTAGTCTCTGTTTTAGGCTCCTCTTTCTTTTTTTTAACCTTTGTTGTTCAGTCGTTAAGTCGTGTCCTGCTCGTTGGCACCTCATGGACTGCAGCACGCCAGGCTCCCCTGTCCTTCACCATCTCCCAGAGTTGGCTCAAACTCACGTCCATTGAGTTGGTGATGCCATCCAACCATCTCATCCTCTGTCGCCCCCTTCTCCTCCTGTCCTCAATCTTTCCCAGCATCAGGGTCTTTTCCAATGAGTTAGTTCTTTGCATCAGATGACCAAAGTATTGGAGCTTCAGCATCAGTCCTTCTAGTGAATATTCAGGGTTGATTTCCTTTAGGATTGACTGGTTTTCTTAACCTTGGGAAAGTGTAAATATCATTATTATATCTAGGGGTGTGTGCCAGACATGAACTCATTAATTGCTTTTCATCTCCTGAGGCTGGTGGAGGTGCCATCATCTCTGCCACCCGTTTTCAGAAAAGCTTTGATTTTGTTTGCCCACTGAGTGGGCAGCCAGCTGTTTGCTTCAGTATCTAATTTGTTAACTTTGTTGTGATGATTATTACATGTCATAGCTAAATAAAACAAAGAATGTAGTTCTGGGGGTATCATAGGCCCTCAGCTGATGTATTTATATCATTATTGCTGTTCACGGTTATTGTCGTTGTAATTCTTGTTTCATTCCTGTAGAATTCTGTCATCTAAACTCGTTTGAGCTGTGTGCATGGAATTCTTTTTAGATTGTAGTAAAACGTTATTTGGTGATTTTTTTAGTTGGTTCAGTCTTCTGTTGTGGGGCAGCGTGTCCTCTAAACTCCACATCTCATCAATTTATACAAAAATTTAAAGTTCTGAGATTGTCATACGAAGTGAATAGATCAGACAGAGACAAATAGCATATCACATATATGTGAAATCTAAAAAAAAAAAGATACATATGCACTTATTTACAAAACAGAAACAGAGTCACAGACATGGGGAAGCATGGTGGGTAGGAATAACTTAGGAGGTTGGAATTAACATATACAGGCTACTATATATAAAATAAATAATCAGCAAAGACCTGCTGTACAACACAGGGGAATAACCTATATGAGAAAAGAATCTGAAAAAGAATAGATACATGCATGTGGATAACTGAATTAGTTTAAACTAGGCAATGGCACCCCACTCTAGTACTCTTGCCTGGAAAATCCCATGGACGGAGGAGCCTGGTGGGCTGTAGTCCATGGGGTCGCTAAGAGTCAGACAGGACTGAGCGACTTTACTTTCACTTTTCACTTTCATGCATTGGAGAAGGAAATGGCAACCCACTCCAGTGTTCTTGCCTGGAGAATCCCAGGGACGGGGGAGCCTGGTGGGCTGCCGTCTGTGGGGTCACACAGAGTCAGACACGACTTAAGCGACTTAGCAGCAGCAGCAGCAGCAGCACAACATTGTTCAACTGTTTTTTGTTGTTGTTCAGTCACTCAGTCATGTCTAACTCTTTGCGACCCCATGGGCTGCAGCACGCCAGGCTTCCCTGTCCTTCACCATCTCCCGGAGTTTGCTCTAGCTCATGTCCATTGAGTTGGTGATGCCATCCAACCATCTCATCCTCTGTCGTCCCCTTCTCTTCCCCGCTTCAATCTTTCCCAGCACTAGGGTCTTCGCCAACAAGTTGGTTCTTCACATCAGGTGGCTAAAGTATTAAAGCTTCAGCATCAGTCCCTCAATGAATATTCAGGATTGATTTCCTTTAGGATGGACTGGTTTGATCTCCTTGCAGTCCAAGGGGCACTCAAGAACTTTATTCCAATATAAAATAAAAGTTTTAAAAGAAGTATTGTTTTGGCCAAAATGTTCTTTCTGATTTTCCCCTAATATCTCATGGAAAAACCTGAAGGAAAATTTTGGCCAACCCAATAATTAGGCAATGGTCGATTTGATGAAGAAACATTGGGGTATGAATTCTCAAGACTCCAGTTATCTTTTCATTGAAACAGAGTTATTATTCTTACTATACTCACCCGCTTAGACTAGCTTGCAGAAAACCTTCACATTTCAGTGGCTTAGTACAAGAAAAATATTATTCCTTGCTCATGCCCTATGTCCCAAATGAATCGTCAGGAAACCCCGCCCCACACAATGACTCAGTGACCCGGCCGGATTGCGGCTCTGTCATCGTGTGGTCGTACCATCTGGAGAAGATGGTCTTGTCCCCCGTCTCCACGACGACGGCGCATCTTGCTGCCTCAGCCCGGAAGTGACGTATTTCACGTCTCGTATTTCAGTGACGAGAACTGATCACGTGGGCCAGTCCAGCGGCCAGGGTGATCGTGTGCAGTTGCAGCGTGCTCTTCGTTTCAGGATGCAGGATATAGTTCCCCGACCAGGGATCGAACCTGGGCCCCCCTATCTTGAAGAACATGGAGTCTTAGCCATTGGACAACCAGGGAAGTCCCTCCTGCCTTATTTTAAGTTTGGATGTTTTTTCTTAAGACCCATGCAAGAAATTTCATAATTGAGAAAAATAGGAAGGAAGAAGAAGGTCGCCCGGATAAGCTCCCCAGGGGTGAGGCAGTAACCAGCGACCCTCAGTGACCTCACACAAGTGCTCTTTTACTCACTTCACGTCGGGTACAGCTGGACGAGGCTCCGACTGCGCTCTTGCTGAAACGCCATGTACCGCAAGTGGGTGTTGAAGGTGTCTGTGGCAGGAGAGGAGGGGACCAGAGATTCCAGCCTGGGCTTTTCACTGATTCCTGAACTAGAAGGGGCACCTGCCGTTTCTACTCACATCCCACCGTCCAGAACAAACCACAGGGAGGCTCAGAAAAACGGGGAGATGTGCGTGCTTTCAGAGGGCATTCAGTGTCTCTACTGCGCGTTTCAGAAATACAGAAGAATTTGTAAAGGTGTGCTTCCTGTCCAAAGGCCCCAAAGCATCTTGATGACAGTCATGGTATTCTAACTAAACTTATATTTGGATCTGCACGTTTCACACTTAAGAATGTGGATTTCTAGGAGAGCAGCTAAAGGTTAGTGTAACCGAAGATCGTGATGACATTGAATTAGGGAAGATTCTAATGTTTGAAATTCTATGAATGATTAAAAAAATATGTTTGGGGAAGAATAGTAATTAATTACACCAACAAACATTTGTAGCCCCAGGTGAAACATACTTAAAGAGAGAGAGCCGTTCGTTCTCGTCTGAGGTGATAAATTCTGCTGTCTTGGGATGCAGCAAGCTGTAGGTTTGGCGTTTAGGGGTGCACTGCCTCAGTTTCGCATATGGGGAAGCCGCACACTCGGCGGACCTTCCCTTAAGGGCTGCAAGCTGCCCTCTCAAGATGAGACAAGTCAAGTGATGCTTATGAGCTTTCCCCTGATGACTAGTTGTCATGTAGCCTTGTGGCACTTGGCTTTCTGATTCTCAGTTTGCGAGCATGTTCAGTCACTCAGTCGTGTCTGACTCTTTCAACCCCAAGGGCTACAGCCCACCAGGCTCCTCTATCCATGGAAATTTTCAGGCAAGACTACTGGAGTGGGTTGCCATTTCCTTCTCCAGGGGATCTTCCCAACCCAGGGATTGAACCCGGGTCTCCTGCATTGCAGGCAGTTTCTTTACTCTCTAAGCCACCTGGGGAGTCTGATTCTCTGTTGTTGTTCTTCAGTCACCAAGTTGTGTCTGACTCTTTGTGACCCCGTGGACGGCAGCAGGCCAGCCTTCCCTGTCCTTCACTGTCTCCTGGAGTGTGCTCAAACTCATATCCACTGAGTCAGCAATGCCATCCAACCGTCTCATCCTCTGTCGTCCCCTTCTCCTCCTGCCCTCAATCTTTCCCAGCATCAGGGTCTTTTCCAATGAGTCGGCTCTTCAAATCAGGTAGTCAAAGTATTGGAGTTTCAGCTTTAGCATCATTCCTTCCAAAGAAATCCCAGGGCTGATCTCCTTCAGAATGGACTGGTTGGATCTCCTTGCGGTCCAAGGGACTCTCAAGAGTCTTCTCTAACACCACAGTTCAAAAGCATCAGTTCTTCAGCGCTCAGCCTTCTTTATAGTCCAACTCTCACATCTGTACACAGTTTACTTATCTGTAAAATGGACCTCATAGAAATACTGTGACAGTTGAATAGACGTGAACACAAAGTCCTAAGAAGCTCTGACTTAATGACGGTTCCTTTGTTCTTCTTTATCTTATACTTGTTAACATGAGCTGTAAAATCTATAATCTGGATCTTTGTTAGTTACAGGATGACAAACCCTACCGATCTGCCAGGGACTGAGTGGGTTCCCGGGGAACTGGGACTGGACTTTCAGTGTTTTTGTTTTGGTTTTGGTTTATAAATTTTTATTAAAATTGAAAGTTGGGGAACTCCCTGGCGGTCCAGTAGTTGGAGCTCTATGCTTCCACTGCAGGAGGCAAGGGTTCAATCCCTGGTTGGGGAACTGAGATCCTGCATGCAGTGCCCGATGTCCAGCGGGCTTTCAGTTTCAAAACCAGGAATGTCCGGGGCAAAGTGGAATGAGTCGATCCCTACACATACTAGAGCATCTTGGAAGCTGATTGTGGCCGACTCACTGGAAAAGAGCCTGATTCCGGGAAAGACTGAGGGCAGGAGGAGAAGGGGATGACAGAGGATGAGATGGCTGGATGGCATCACTGACTCAATGGACATGAGTTTGGGTAAACTCCGGGAGTTGGTGATGGACAGGGAGGCCTAGCGTGCTACAGTCCATGGGGTCTCAAAGAGCCGGACACGACTGAGCGACTGAAGGACAGCCCTCGCTTCCTGTCCGTGTTATACTCACTCCCCCGTGGTCCCTAGGGGTCCATGTGACACGGTTTCTAAACCTCTTGTGGGCACCCCTGGCTCAGCCCGCAGCCTGCCCAGCGGCAGCACGTGGTCGCAGTGAAATGGAAAGAACAAGAGAAACAGCTTGCCCTGGACTTCACGCCTTCCTCCTCCCACAGACGTGTCTTTCTTTCCCTTTCTACAGCGGACTCTGCGGGTGTTGTTGGGTCCCTGTGCCCGAGGGGTGGGAAACAGCCCTCGGGGGCCGCTGAATGGCCTTGCTTTGTCCACAGGCGTGTTTTTCCCACTGTTTGTGGTGCCTGACAGGGTCGTTTTTGTTCTGGGCTGAGCTGGTTTGGGAAGGCGGGCTGCTGAGAAAGCCGCGGGGTGCTCTGGCCTCCGGGGGCCTCTCCGGGGAGCTGCTGCCCAGCACCCCCGAGGTGCCCCTCGGCCGGCGGAGGTCAGCTGGGGCCTCTGCCTTCTGTTCCAAGTCTGGTTCTGATAGTTATGGGAACTGTCACCAGCTTCTCTGGCTCCGGAGCGGCCAGGAACGAGCCCAGGCCAGCGAGATTCCACTTTAATTGTCAATCACACATCACCAAAAAAAAAAAAAAAAACAGAAGCCAGCTATGTGCTATGCACCACTTTCCATAACTTTTCCTCCCTGCTTGGCAGTCAGATTGCTTTCTTTTGCAGAAAGCACAAAGTCAGTTTCGGTCAGAATTTCTGTGTAGAAATCTGAAAGCAGGCGGTTTGGAAAGGAAGGTGAAGTGAGGGGGGTTTTCTGCTTGCCCTGGGAATGAGTCGCACGCCCTCGGGGTCGGAACGTGCAAACGCCAGGCTGCACCGTGCCCTGCCTGCAGCCCCTGGCCGTGCGCAGAGCCCCTCACCAGCGGGCTTTGGATCCCGCCGGGGGCACAGCCGGCCGGAGCGACAGTGTGGGCCGCCGCCTCAGTGAGCAGGGGCAGCTCAGCATCTTCTCTACGGGGCATGGACTCTGGTCTGCTGACCTGTGTCGCAAGGACATTCCAGCCGCCGGGAGAAGCTTGGCTGCTCTCTGGATTCCAGAACAGGCAGTGCTACCATAAAACGACACCAGAACACACTGTGCTTTTCGGTGCTACCGGGTCTGCGTGGAGCCGCCTCCGTCCCCCCTGGGGCAACGACAGAAGTAGTTTCTAGACTGAACTCTAGACCCCCAGCCCAAAGGACCTTGGTTCGAGCCCCACTTCTAGCCTGTGTTAGTCTGAGGGCTTTGGCTAGAGTTCTTAAGCGTGCTGAGCTACAGCTTCATTGTTCGTCTACAGGCCAGGGGGTGTTTGTGGCCTGCTTGTGTCGCTCTGAATGCTGCGGTTCTGGTATTTCTGGGCAAATCTTGTCCTTCGTGGGCTTCCCTGGTGGCTCGGCTGTAAGGAATCTGCCCACCAATGCAGGAGACATGGACTTGATCCCTGGCTCAGGAAGATCCGCTGGAGAAGGAAATGGCAACCCACTCCAGTGTTCTTGCCTGGAGAATTCCATGGAAAGAGGGGCCTGGCTGGCTACAGCCCATGGGGTCGAAAAAATTGGACACACTTAGCGACTAAACAACAACAGAGGGTGCTGCTGCTGGGGCTGC
>NW_011494943.1:2258604-2348619 GCF_000754665.1 Bison bison bison
GCTGCTGCTGGGGCTGCTAAGTCGCTCCAGTCGTGTCCGACTCTGTGCGACCCCAGAGACGGCAGCCCACCAGGCTCCCCCGTCCCTGGGGTTCTCTAGGCAAGAACACTGCAGTGGGTTGCCATTTCCTTCTCCAATGCATGAAAGTGAAAAGTGAAAGTGAAGTCGCTCAGTCATGTCTGATTCCAGCGACCCCATGGACTACAGCCTACCAGGCTCCTCTGTCCATGGGGTTTTCCAGGCAAAAGTACTGGAGTGGGGTGCCATTGCCTTCTCCAAACAGAGGATGAGTGACCATATATAACAAACACGCATAGGAAAAGACAAGAATGCTGGGATCTTTTAATACTTAATACTTTTAATACTTTAATGCTGGGTGTTTTAATACTTCTCAGGACCAATTTGTGGTGTTGAGAAGACTCTTGAGAGTCCCTTGGACTGCAAGATCAAACGAGTCCATCCTAAAGAAATCAGCCCTGAATATTCATTGGAAGGACTGATGCTGAAGCTGAAGCTCCAATACTTTGGCCACCTGATGTAAAGGCTGACTCATTGGAAAAGACCTTGGTGCTGGGGAAGATTGAGGGCAGGAGGAGAAGGGGGTGACAGAGGATGAGATGGCTGGATGACATCACCGACTTGATGGACACGAGTTTGAGCAAGCTCCAGGAGATGGTGATGGACAGGGAAGCCTGGTGTGCTGCAGTCCATGAGGTCTCAAAGAGTCAGACACAACTTAGCGACTGAACAACAACAACACTTCTTGGGGAGGAATCTTGAGCTGCTGTTGTATCTAATACTGAAAAACACCTGCTTGGCCTGCTCCGCAGGCATCACGTTGTTTGGTGCTTATGGGCTGATGTTTGTTAGGAAGTGTGTGATCTGTGACTAGGAAGGTTTGAGATGATCAAGGGGGCAGGGGAGGAAGGAAGGGGGTTGTGTGGAGCTGTGAATGCCATTGTGGCGAGCTTCCTTTAATTGTGTGTTGGTTGGTTCTTCTAGAGGCTCAGGACTGCGTTCCCTTCCACGTTCACTGCCGCCGGGTTGAGTATTAAGCAATGGTTTTCGACTCAGGCTTTTTGCTGAGACAACACGGAACATCCTGGAAACGCTATGCTGTGTGTGTGTGTGTGTGCTCAGTTACTTCAGTTGTGTCCCACTCTTTGTGACCTCGTGGACTGTAGCCTGCCAGGCTCCTCTGTCCGTGGGATTTCCCAGGGAATGGGTACCCATGCAAGCATTCTTGCCTGGGAAATCCCGTGAACAGAGGAGCCTGGCAGGCTGCAGCCCATGGGGTTACAGGGGTCCGCCACCGCTGAGGGCATATGGGCATTCTCTGGCGCAGGGCAAAGCCTGCAGAAAGCATAACAATGTTCAGAGTAATGATGTATGATTTTAAAATTATTGAGACTTCCCCTGTGGTCCAGGGGCTGAGACTCCACACTCCCAATGCAGGGGGCCCGGGTTCAATCCCTGGTCAGGAAACTGGACCCCACGTACTGCAGCTAAGGATTCTGCATGCCACCACCAGGACTCGGTGCAGGCAAATAAACACACAAGCTAGGAGCTGGAGTATCGGCAAACCTTCCCTCCCAGAGTGTCTTCTCTGGTCAGCCTATACAGAAATGTGTCTCATACCACCCTCATTTGGATCTCTGTCCACTTCAGAGGTCTTGAATTTTTTCTAAGTGGATTGACTGTAAGTTCTTGAAGCTGAGTGACTTAGCATATCATTTCCCACTTGTGTTTTGTTTAAAAGAGCCAAACGTATTTCATTGCAACCAAGGCATGCTAGCTATGCCACTGGTCACTTAACAATTATGTATAAATAGTCATCTTTACAACCCGTGTTTGCATATTCCATTTGAATGGAATATTTTACAACTAAAAAAAGAAAACGTTTACAAAACTATGGTTAGTGTCTGCAGAAAATAGTCACAATAAAATGCTAAGGGATAAAAGCGGTATTAAAATTACATACACAGAGAGGTCTTGATTGTATGAGAAATTTCTGTATCTATGTTAATATATATATATATTAAATAGTTAAAGATATATGCACAAAAATAGTCTGCAAAGTCATGCACTGAAATACTAACGTTAGCTTTGCCTGGGTGGTTGGGATTCATTTGGGTAATTTTAATTTTCTTCTTTGCCCCTTTCTTTATTCTCTAAATTTTTATAATCAGTATTTTTACTTGTGAGCTCAGAAATCCAGTGCTGTATGTTTTTAAAAGTGATTTATTATTCTTTAAGCCTCCCTGGTAAGATATCTTTTAAAATTTATTTTTATTTTTTATTTTGGCCAGTGATGAAGAAGCTAGAAACCCAGAGTCCTAGATTTGAGATGTTGTTTTAGCCAAGAGGACTTGGAGAAGAGGGGTTAATGTACATAAATGATTGTTGACCCCGGAGAGGATTTGGAGATGACTTAACATACAGGAATATGATCAGGGCTCAGGAGGTTTTCGAGCGGTGCCTGCCCCATCGGGTCTGCAGGATCCCCTGGTCTCCGCACGTGTTCTCGTGGTTTCTTAGGAGGTCCTCTGTCTACCCCGACACGTGTTGGTTGCAGCAAGACCCACTGCAGCTTGATTCCCAAGACCAAAATAGTCCAGTGAGTCACTCGGGTATATTCTGGATCAAAGATTTAAAAACCAAAGCATGCACATGGTCTTCATGCCTTAGTCAGAGTGAACGTCAGGTAGTTTCAGTGGCCAGGCTACCAGCGTGGCTGTCGCTCAAAGACAGCCCGAGTCCTGTTGCAGTGAAGACGGAAGGCTCCCTGTGAGCAGACTTCCCCGGTCATGATGTGTTACGGTATGCTCTGTGATTTTAGTTGCTGGTTTGCATCCTCTGTGATGTTTAATGGGGCTTCCCTGGTGGCTCAGAAGGTAAGGAATCTGCCTGCAATGCCGGAGACCCAGGTTTGATCCCTGGGGCAGGAAGATCCCCTGGAGAAGGGAATGGCGACGTTTACGTTTAACGCAATGTAAGCTACATGCCAAGCTCTGGGTGAAGGACACAGACCAAAGCAGAGGAGAGTAGTATTATCAAGCACGGACCAGCAGGAGGCCGTGCCTCTGACTAGCGGGCCTGCCCGTCCTCACATCACTTGTCTTGGTTTCATGCTCAACAGTATCCTCTTTCATTCTCCAAAGTGTCCCGTCCGGGATGGTCATTTTATAGGGTCCCCCTGCGGCCGAGGTGGCTACAGGGTGAATCTGGATTCTATAATTTCATCTCTGTCTGCACAGCAGTTGTCTGCCTGGCAAAAATGTCAGAGCCACACCCAAGGGCACAGGCTTCATAATGCCCCGCCCCTCCCTCCCCTGCAGTGGCTGCTGCCAATGCCTTTGTATTTGTGAAGCCTTTTCAGATAGAGAAATGGAACAGCTGAGGGAGCGCTGGAAGATGAAAGCTCCCGACGGTTCCATCTCTTTCCGTCCCCACAGCTGACCCAAGTGATGGTCGTGCGTCTAGGACTCTGAACAGCGCACTTGGGGCCATTGGGAGAAAACCCTGAAGACACAGTGAAACGGACAAGCTGCCTCGACTTTTTTAATGCTGAGTTGGGAGGATATCGTAAATTTTTTTTAATTTACGTTTAATTGAAGCGTAATTGCTTTACAATATTGTGTTGGTTTCAGCCCCACGTCCAGCCTTGGCTTTGATTCTTTGACTTTCAAGCCACAAATTGTCTTCTTCATCGTGAGAATTTGCAATCCTGTGTCTTTCATCCCTTTGTAGACGCCCCCTCGGTCCCCTTGTCCTTTAGAAGAATGAGTGTTGAACAGGCCGCACGGTGGATTTGCTCAGGATTTAACACCCCGAGGCTTCCCAGGTGGCTCAGTGGTGAAGAACCTGCCTGCCAAGCAGGAGACGCAGGTTCTATCCCTGGGTGGGGAAGATACCCTGGAGGAGGAAATGGCAATCCACTTCAGTCTTCTTGCCTGAGAAATCCCATGGACGGAGGAGCCTGGAGGGCTACAGTATATGGGGTCGCAAAGAGTCGGACATGACTTAGCAACTAAACAACAACAGTTACCCTAGAAGCCGGGAAAATCGGTCTCTAGGGACGAATTCAAGGAGGAGTCACATTGAGACGAGTGTAGTTTGACAAAGGCCTCGCAGTTTTCTGGTTCCTGCCCTAGGAGCCGGTTAATGAGACCGGGAAGACATTTGCATCTTCTGAATTAGGGCATGTGTTTCTGGAAACCCTAGTGCTCTGTAAATTTAAGATGAAGGATTGTGCTCCTTTAAAAGGAAAACGGGTATAAAATTTTCTCAGGTCCATGAGCCTGCTGAGAGATGATGATCACTGTGTATCCTCTCCCTGGAAAATTATGCATGTGATGCACAAAGTCTTCCTCATTTAAGAGGGTTCAGCCCATTTCACTGTGCGGATTGCAGGTTAATGCAGCAGATACAATCAGTTGCTGCTCTGATAGCCACGCTTGTCACCGCCCTTCCTTCTTCCTGTAAGAAGCCCCGTTCCCCTTGGGTATGTCACCTCCTCTGTGTGATTTGAGGGCTTGAGAGGTGGCCCCGACCCCAGCCCCGGGTGGAGGCGATAGGGAGGATGGTTGCTCTAAGCCAATCACGATGGTCCTGTGTCTTTTGCCAGAGACTGGTTCTGGCACACTTACATGATGCTTTGTTGGCAAATGAGACAGAAGTGTCATTCTGCTGGGGAGCTTTGGGCAAAATTTCACCACTGTTAAACTGAGAAGCATTTGGTAGTGTGCAGTAAGCTGTCTTGACGCTCTTTTAGAGGTATTATAGGAAGGAGCGAATGCAGGGGTGCACGCATGTCCATCTAGTCAAGGCTATGGTTTTCCCAGTGGTCATGTATGGATGTGAGAGTTGGACTATAAAGAAAGCTGAGCACCGAAGAATTGATGCTTTTAAACTGTGGTGTTGGAGAAGACTCTTGAGAGTTCCTTGGACTGCCAGGAGATCAAACCAGTCCATCCTAAAGGAGATCAGTCCTGATTATTCATTGGAAGGACTGATGCTGAAGCTGAAACTCCAATACTTTGGCCACCTGATTCGAAGAGCTGACTCACTGGAAAAGACCCTGATGCTGGGAAAGACTGAAGGCAGAAGGAGAAGGTGACGACAGAGGATGAGATGGCTGGATGGCATCACCAACTCCATGGACATGAGTTTGAGTAAACTGGGAGTTGGTGATGGACAGGGAGGCCTTATGTGCTGCAGTCTATGGGGTCGCAGAGTCGGAGACGACTGAGCGACTGAACTGAACAGATGCATGTTTATATTTGTGTGTGTGCGCTCAGTCGTGTCCGAGTCTTTGCAACTCCGTGGGCTGTAGCCTGCCAGGCTCCTCTGTCCTTGGGTCCCAGGCAAGAATACTGGAACGAGTTGCCATTTCGTCCTCCACGGGATCTTCCTGACCCAGGGATTGAACCCACATCTCCTGCGTATCTGCGTATGTACACCCAAATTCATATGTGTCCTGCCTCTGATGGGCGGGCTGATGAAGGGGCCAAGAAGAAACGACACTAAGCCATGACGACCATGCTGACATTGACCCCACCGCCCGACGCTGAAAGGAAACAAGTCTGCGTGTAGAAACCCCAGGGATGAGCATGAATCGAGGTGTTGCTGGAGGAGCAGGTGGTTTTTCTCATGCTGAGGCCATACCTGAGCCTTTACCAACTCTTTTGTGACCCCATGGACTGTTGCCCCCCAGGCTCTTCTGTCCATGGGATTTCCAGCCTGGAGTGGGTTGCCATTTCTTTCTCCAGAGGATCTTCCTGCCCCAGAGATCTAAGCCACATCTCTTGCGTCTTCTGCATTGGCAGTCGAATTCTTTACCACTGAGCCACCAGAGAAGCCTTTATCAGGCCACCCCACCGTTTCGCCTAGTGGCTGCTTTGGAACAGTGAGGCCTGTGGTCAAACCAACGGATCCCTCGGTCACACACCTGTTGCATGTGCTGGGACGCAGATCTGTGCCTTGGTCTGCCGCCTCGTGGTGGCCCGGCGGCGGGCTCGGCTTTCTCGCAGCCGTGGATGCAGTGGTGCGCTTGCAGAGGCCTTCAGGGCAGGGAAGGCACAGCTGTATTCGGGTTAAGTGAGCATGAAGTCCAGGAAGCACGTCGCTCTCTCCTCCTTCGCTTTAGGGTGCCAGGTCTGTTAATAATTAGCCCCTCGCGGGGAGCCGGCTGAGACCCCTGCAGGTGCTGTAGGACCGACCACAGTGGCAATGGTTGGGTTGTTGGTCAGAGGGAGCCTGTATCCTGGGCACAGGCATAGCCTCCCTGCCTGCCACCTGAGCTGCCCAAACCTGGGTCCCTATGTGCCAGCCAGGTCAGGGGACGGAGAGAGGAGGCTGGCTGACGTCCACAGGTGATTCATGCATTCTTCCGAGAACACCTCAGGCACCCAGATCTGCTGACTCACGTGGCTCCGGGGGCAGGTGGATTGCCCCATGACCTCCGCTGCCGCCCGGCGCTCTTGGGCTTCAGCCCACATTTCTGCTGTGTCCTGACTCTGAGCTCAGAGCTTGAAATAGAGGCTTGTGCGGGAGAGCCTTGTTTATCAGCGTGATCTCAGTCGGTAGGAGGGCCCAGGGCACGCGGCAGGACGGAGGGGCAGTCCCCACCGCTCACCGGTGGAGGCAGCTGGTGTTTAAACTGTCTTCTAAGAGCCCTGACGGCGGATCTGAGAGCCGTGCGCCGCGGGTACCGTGGGGTTGCATCACGCCTGCCCATCCTGGTTCGCAGATCACAGGGGCCCCACGTGCTTCAGCCCCCGGGTTCCTCCAGTGTCAGAGAACTCAGCGCAGGAACCCCGAGATAGCAGAGGGTGCTCGGGGCAGCCAGAGAGGAGGCGCTTTGGCTCCCTCTGTTTGGAAGCTGCTGAGAACCTGTGCTGAGTTAGAAAAGCCACATCGGGGAGGCAGGTTGGGGTGGGTGATGGAGAGAAACCGGGAGCCGGATACAAGTTGCACACACCCCACTGCAGGTGGTCAAGCAGGAGAATCCAGGCTGGGGCAGAGTACAGCTCGGTGCACTCTTGATCTCACCGCACAGCCTTGCGTTTGCCCCGGTCATTCTAAAGTTCAGTGCTGAGGCGTCGGGCGGGCCGCAGCCCAGCTACCTCAGAGCTGGGGAAATGCCCTCAGCCCTGAGGACACAGACTGGGAGGGGTTTCGAGCTGAGCTGTAGGTTAAACGTAGGTGTCTCCATTTTTCCTCCTGGGTCAGATCAAGCTTGTGCTTGCACCTGGATTCAGTTCACGGCAAACTGATGCGGTCAGGTTAATAATGCACAGAAGGGAGGGTGGTGTGTGGTCGGTGATCACAGCTTCTGCAAGGATGTCTGCCCCAGGTTGCCTTCTGCTAGGAAAGGGACGACTCCAATAGCTGTATCTACAGCTGTGTTTCTCCTTTTATAAAATGAGTTAATGAAATCCTTACATTCATCTTGATTTTTTTATAAATATCTAGGAATTTAATTTTGATATGATACTGTTACCTATTCACATCCCATAGTCCAATGTCATCAATTTTTGAAATAATGCCCTTTACATGTTTTTTTGTTTTTTATTGGAGTACGATTGCTTTACAGTGTTGTTAGTCCCGCCCTACAATGAAGCGAGTCAGCTCTGTGTACACACACATCCCCTCCCTCCTGGGCCTCCCTGGCCCCTTCCCCACTCCACCCCAGGTCATCCCGGAGCGCCGAGCTGAGCTCCCCGTGCTGTACAGCAGCTCCCCACTAGCTCTGTTTTATACATGGCAGTGCATGTCCGTCAGTGCTACAAAAAACCTTTTTAACAAACAGTGGTCTGTGTATTCAGAGCAGTGTTAAATGTAACAGAACTTCAGTGTCACTGTGGGACGTGAGCAGTTCCTCGCAGCCCTGTGTGGCAGCCTTTGACTGATGGTGAGCGCATTTGGGGAACTGAGCCCAGGAGATGTGCTTTCACTTTCTATAGTGGGTCTTTGGCTGCTCGGTTAGTGGTATTTGCTCTCTTCCCCGGCACAGAAGGGTTTCGAGAGTAACCCGATATTCCCAAGTTGACAGTTTTCTTACTTGTTTGTAAAATTTAAGAAAAAAGTCATTTAAAAGAATCATTCAGGGCCATCCCCGGTGGTTCAGTGGCTAAAGACTCCAGGCTTCCAGTGCAGGGGCCGGGTTCCGTCCCTCGTCAGGGAACTAGACCCCACGTGCTGCAACTGAGACTCGGTGTGGCCAAATAAATAGGAAAAAAGAAGTAGCATTGTTAGATCACACAGTCTCTTTCCAAGTTTTAATGAAATAGCTTGTTTTTGTAGAGTGGCTTTGAGATTCAAATGCACAAAAAGGAGAGCGCATAGCGTTGGCCTCAGAAGACGTTCAATCTGTTAGTTGTGTAATCTGTAAACTAGCCTGACCACAGAACTTTCCAGCAAAGGAATTGAGTCCAGAAAAGTCAAGCGACTTCTGTCTCTACGTTTCTAGTTAGCGGCAGACTCAGAAAAAGAGCTGCGGCTCTGACAGCGTCTAAACTCTCGATACCACCTGTCACCACTTCTTTCTGGTCCTTTAAAGACGGTCCTTAAACTTGCTGTTAACTGTTTGCTGGCTTTTATGGCATTAGATTTTATTCTTCACTTTTTAGGCTAGTTTTCTGAATCGGTCACATGTTTACATGGGTCAAATTGAGAAAGCACACAAAAGGTTACTGTTCATTGTCTTTTTCCTACTGTGTCCTCTGGTATCCTGTTTTTACTATTACTATTTTCTAATGTATTTTTCCAAAGACTTTACACGTGTATGAGCAAATCTGTTTATACATTTCTTGCCATTTTAAAATACAGAGTAGCATATAGTCTTTTGCATCTAGAGTTTTTTGCTTAATGTATTAAGGTATTTCTATATTAATGTATTACAAATTCCACATTCTCTTCTCAACTACACAGAATTTCGTTGTTCAAACGCCCTACACTTTACTGAGTCCAACCTTGGTGTTGTGCATTTGATGTGACAGATAGTGTCTTGTTGAGTAAACTTGTCCATCCATCATTTTTCATAAAAGGGAGCTACCTCTGCAGGATATGGGCCTAGTGATGGAATAGCTAGGACAGAGGGAACGTGCATTTGTAAAACAGGTTTTTGTTGAACTACCCACAGTAGGGCTTGTACCAATTTACTCTCTTACCATCATCTTAGGGAATTTTAAATTACAAGGAGAAATTACAATACCATACTGGCCCTACTTCATTTATCTAGTGATAGTTGTCTATTTGAGGGGTTGATAGGAGTCAAGGCAAAATCAGAGATCAGGAATAGGTCAAGGACATTCAGTTTTGCTGCTTCTATTCAACTGTGTATTGCCAGGGCATTTAGGCAAGAACATGAAATAAAACCCATCCACATTGGGAAGGAAGAAGGAAAAATATCACTATCATATAGAAAATCCCAAGGAATCCCCTAAAAATCTATTAGAACTGATACGCAAGATCAGCAAAGTTGCAAGATACAAATTCAATACACCAAAGTCAATTGTATTATTATGCACTAGCAGTGAACAATTTGAAAATGAAATTAAGAAAAACAATTCCATTTATAATAGCACTAAAATGATATAATAATTGGGAATAAAGTTAATAAAGTAAGTACAAGTCAAACTCTGAAAGTTACATTGTCAAGAGAAATTAAAGAAGACCTAAAAGAGTATTAATAGAAAGATGAACATACAGAGTATTGTCAAGATGGCAATACCCCAAATTAATCTGCAGGCTCAATGCAATCCCATCAGAATTCCAGCCCGCTTCTTTGCAGAAATTGACAAACTGATCCTAAAATTTATATGACAATGCAAGAGACTCACAATAGCTACACAACCTTGAAAAAGAGGAACAGTCTTTGAGGAATCACACTTTCTGATTTTAAAACTTACTGCAAAGCTGCAGTAATCAAGATGGTGTAATACTGGCATAAGGATAAACATAGATCCATGGAGGCAAATTGAGAGCCCAGAAACAAATTCTCATTACAATCAGTTTATTTTCAACAGGGTCCCCATACAATTCAATAAGAAAAGCACAGTCTTTTCAGCAAATAGTTCTCAGAAAACTGGATTGTTGTTCAATAGTTAAGTCCAATTGTTGTTATTCAATAGTTAAGACTGTTTGTGACTCCATGAACTGCTGCACACCAGGCTTCCCTGTCCTTCACCGTCTCTGAGAGTTTGCTCGTTTGACTCATGTGCATTGAATCAGTGATGCCATTTGACCATCTCATCCTCTGTCGTCCCCTTCTCCTCCTGCCTTCAATCTTTCCCAGCATCAGGGTCTTTTCCAGTGAGTCAGCTCTTCGAATCAGGTGGCTAAAGTATTGGAGCATCAGCTTCAGCATCAGTCCTTTCAATGAATATTCAGAGTTGATTTCCTTTAGGATTGACTGGTTTGATCTCCTTTCCACACGCAAAAGAGTGAATTTAAGCCCCACCTTACACCACATACAAAAATTGCTTCAAAGTGAATCAAAGACCTAAATGTAAGAACTAAAACTGTGAAGCCCTTAGAATAACACATAGGTATAAATCTTCATGACCTTGAATTAGGCAATGTTATCTTAGATATGACAACAAACCCACACGTGGGGCTTCATCAAAATTAAAAGCTTTTTTATGGCAAAGGCACCATCAAGAAAGTAAAAAGATAACCCATGGCATGAGAGAAAATATTTATAAACTATATATCTGACTAGAGACTTGTTCTAGAAAGAACTTTTATAGCTTAATAATAAAAAGACAAATAACCCAATTAAAAAACAATAAAGAATTTGAACAGACATTTCTCCAAGAAGATATATAAATGGTCAATAAATACATGAATTATGCTCAATGTTATTGTCAGAGAATTGCAAACCACATTGAGATACCACTTTATATCTACTAAAATGCTGCTGCTGCTGCTGCTGAGTCGCTTCAGTCGTGTCCAACTCTGTGTGACCCCATAGACAGTAGCCCACCAGGCTCCTCTGTCCAAAGGATTCTCCAGGCAAGAATACTGGAGTGGCTTGCCATGCCCTCCTCCAGGGGATCTTCCTGACTCAGGGGTTGAACCGGCGTCTCTTATGTCTCTGCATTGGTAGGCGGGTTCCTTACCACTAGCGCCACCTGGGAAGCCCATTTATACCACTGCGATCATTCAAAAAAAGTTTAAGCATGCTTTTTCAACTATGCTTAAAAGGAGACAGCATGTAACTGCTTGTTGCTGCTGCTGCTGCTGCTGCTAAGTCACTTCAGTCGTGTCCGACTCTGTGACCCCATAGACGGCAGCCCACCAGGCTCCCCCGTCCCTGGGATTCTCCAGGCAAGAACACTGGAGTGGGTTGCCATTTCCTTCTCCAATGCATGAAAGTGAAAAGTGAAAGTGAAGGCGCTCAGTCATGTCCGACTCTTTGAGACCCCCGTGGACTGTAGCCCACCAGGCTCCTCCATCCATGGGATTTTCCAGGCAAGAGTACTGGAGTGGGGTGCTATTGCCTTCTCCCCACTAAGATGACTATTATCAAAAACATAGAAAATAAGTGTTGGCAAGGAATGCAGGGAAATTGGAACATTCATTCATTGCTGATGAAAGTGTAAAATGGTTTAGCTGCTTTGGTATAGTTTGAAAGTTTGGCACTTTCAAATAAAAAATTAAAGGTTAGAGTAATTTCACTCCAAGGTGTACATATACTCAAGAGAGTTGAAAATTTACATCTGCATCCAACCATGTTCATGAATGTCCATAGGCAGCATTGTTCATAATAGCTAGAAAGTGGGAAAATCTAAATGTCAGCTGATGGATGAAGAAATAAAATGTGGCATGTCTGTATGAGAAAATATGATTAGGTAACAGAAAGGAAGAAGTACTGGTACATGCTACAGTGTGGATGAGCCTTTAAAACTATACTTCACTGAAAACATTTTATTTACATGAAGCGTCAAGAATCGGCTAATCTACAGACAGGATGTAGGTTAGTGGTTGCCCCTCATGGCTCAGCGGTAAAGAATCCGCCTGCCAATGCAGGAGATGTGGGTTTGATCCCTGGGTCAGGAAGATCCCCTGGAGAAGGAAGTATCAACCCACTCCAGTGTTCTTGCCTGGAGAATTGCATGGATGGAGGAGCCTGGTGAGCTACAGTCCGTGAGGTCGCAAAGAGTTGGACACGAATGAGTAACTAAACATCAACAACAACACAACCAGAAGGAGAAAAATGGAGAGTGACCGCTAAGAGGCATGGTGTTTCTTTTGTGGGTGATGAACATCTTGTAGAGTTGATTGAGGTGACGATTGTACAGTTCTGAATGTGCAAAAAGCCGTTGGATGATGCATTTTAAGTAAGGAACTATGTTATGTGAATTATATCTCAATAAAACTGCTGTAATAAAAATCGAAGAGCCGAAGTAATGTCTGGATCTACTGTAGACCTTGAGGTTTGCAGCTCTGGAGATGAAGGATTCCAACTCTTGAGTAACAAACTTTCTAAAATTCATTGAAGAGTAAAACATATCGTGTTCTCACATGTGACCTTGGGGACTCATGGACGGTTCTTGAGCTGGGAACCACTTTTGACTTTTGTTGCCAGGTTTTGTGATGAGCAGCTTTGGAATGGAAAAGCTTCTGAGAAAGAAAAAGAGTTTAGGCTGCACCTGCCTACTTTGCAATGGTACATAATTGAGCTGCTTGTTGGAATTTTCTCTTATGTTTCTCACAGAATATTAGCTACTTCCTCAGGAGCTCATGTTCTGCAAGTCTCCTCGGTAAAATTTTGTTTGAAACTACAAGAGCTCCTCTGCTGACCAACTGTGGCTGCTTCTAATGTGTCTTGGCCTCATATTTCCTGGACCCCATGGGAAATCTTGGCAGAACACCCTGTTATATGTCAATACTTCCCTTCACACTGAATTTTCTTCCTGTTGTCATTCTTTATGTCCTTGCTTCTTGTCTTGGAGAGGGACCCTCCACGCCTTTCTCTGAGTCTAACCTCTCTCCTCTGTGCTGTTGATCCCATCACATCCACAGGGATCGCATCCACCATCGCTGGGCGTTTCTCTGGTCTCTGTTCCCCACGGACTTCTTTTCTTGGCTGGACTGTTGCCCAAATTTCCCATCATTTTCTAGAAAGTAGTAACAAATGTACCAAAAAAACCCCAAACTTTCCTTAGATCCTGGTTTGTTTCATAATATACCGTGTTCTTATTTTACCCCCACAGTAACTTTTTTTTTTTTGGAAAGTCGGTGTTTTTTCATAATTTTATTAATGTGTATTTTGATAAACAGCCTGAGGTTTTAAACTTAAGAACCCTGTGCTAAAATTAGGTCTAGAACATGTCATTCCTAGAACAATTCTGAGTGGGAATCGAGGTAAATTGGACATGATCAAGCAGAAAGGGCAAGAGTGAGCATGGACATCTTAGGAATCAGCGTTTATTTTATTTTGAATATGAAGGTTTCCGGCTGATTTAAGAGGCTCAGTGACCGTGAGTGTTTAGCCTGAGACTGGTAAATCCTCTGACAGGAAGAAAGAAGCATGAGGTGGAGATTCCTGTTAGGATGCGGGGATCAAGGAATTTGCTGGTGGAGTAGGAGCCCCTTTCTGTGACATCGAGAGGAGCTGTCACCACACACACACACACACGTATCCCTAAGACACAGTGTTATGCAAACAGGAGCCACAGTCACACCTCTGAAGTAGTCACTGACATATACTCCTGCTGTTCAGTTGCTCAGTCACGTCCAGCTCTCTGTGCCCCCGTGGACTGCAGCACGCCTGGCCTCCCTGTCCTTCCCTAACTCCCGGAGTTTACTCAAACTTATGTCTATTGAGTGGGTGATGCCATCCAACCATCCCATCCTCTGTCGTCCCCTTCTCCTCCTGCCGTCCATCTTTCCCAGCATCAGGGTCTTTTCCAATGAGTCGGCCCCTGCTAAAAGTAATTTATGGGAACGGAATAGGCTTATCAATTTCAACAGAAATCCCCTTAGGGGAAGGGTGTTAGTTTATAAACACACAGCCAAGCTCTCTCATAGTAGAAACTTTATGACATTATCTATAAAGCTGATGATTCCCGGTGGATCAGTGGTAAAGAACCCACCTGCCAATGCAGGAGACACGGGCTGGATCCCTGGGTCGGGAAGATCCCCTGGAAGAGAGCCTGGCAGCCCACTCCAGCGTTCCTGCCTGGAGAATCCCTTGGACAGAGGAGCCTGGCATCGCAAGGCTCCATGGTGGTTGCAAAGAGTCTGACACGACTTAGCAAGTAAACAACAGCAACAGTAAAACTGGTGTAGTACTCCTGTCAGACACCAGAGGACCATTTAAGGAGGTAAGTCCTAGTTTACAGACAGAATGCTTTCCATTTTAGCATCAGAGGAACTAAAGTCCAGAAAGGTTAAAATACCTTAGGCACAGTCCATGGCAATATAGCTTTTCAGTGGAATCTGGCTCTCCGAATAGAACTAGGTTGCTTCGCGTTAGTTCCTATAAATAGCTTTATAGCCTGGACATAGAGAAGCCTGGACATAGAAGTAGAAAGTGTGTACAGGGAATTTAACCCAGGAGTTCTTCCTTTGCATTCAGATTTTATGTATTGTCCTGAAACACTTCAGCAAGAATCCTTCTACAAATCAGTGGGTGAAGAGTAATCAGGGCTTCCCAGGGGGCTCAGTCAGAAAGAATCTGCCTGCCACGCTGGGGTTGTGAAAAGTCGGGGATGACTGAGTGACTGAGCACCGAGAGTCATGGTGGTCCAAGGATGAGACACAGCTGTATTCTATGGCAAAGCTGACCGATCTGTTTATCTGTCTGGACAAGGCTGTTGTACTGGAGGACGTGGAGCTGACCCTGTGGAGCCGCAGTGATCACTAACCACGCCTTGCATGCTGTGCCTTCTCAACAAGTGTTAGTTGGGTGTGTGTTATTCTCACGGGTTCTGCCTGTTAATAAGAAAGCACCTGCCTGCCACATGGGTGGACCTAGAGCTGATCATACTCAGTGAAGTCAGCCGGAAAGAGAAAGGCAGATACCGTGTGTTATCACTTCCGTGTGGAATCTAAACTTTGACACAAAGGAACTCATCTGTGAAATGCAAAAAGACTCACAGACAGAGAGCAGACCTGTGGTTGTCAAGGGGCCGGGCGGCGGCGGCGGGAGGGACGGGGAATTTGGTGTTTATTAGCTGATGCAAGCTATTATACGCAGGATGAATGAAGAACAAGGTCTTACTATATCCCAGGGCACTGTATTCAATATCCCGTGATAAACCACAGTGGAACAGAATATGAAAAAGAATATATATATGTGTGTGTGTAACGGAATCGCTCTGCCGGATAGCAGAGATCGACAGCATTGTAAATCAACTAGGCACGCGTGCTAAGTTGCTTCAGTCGTGTCTGACTCTCTGCGACCCCATGGACTGCAGCCCGCCAGGCTCCTCTGTCCATGGGATTCTCCAGGCAAGGATACTGGAGTGGGATGCTGTGCCCTCCTCCAGGGGATCTTCCCAACCCAGGGACCGAATCTGCATCTCTTATGTCTCCAGCATCGGTAGATGAGTTCTTTACACTAACGCCACCCACCCCGGAAAGCCCAAATTAACTATACGTCAGTAAATAAATTAAAACAACAACAAAGAAAGCACTCGTCCCAAATAGCAGTGTACCTGAGCTGGCAACTTCAATATTTTTTTATTCAACACGCGTTTATTCAGTGGTCCTGCCTGTGTTTGCTCTTCAGTCCCACCAAGCGTTGATAGATGCTGGTATTCTCATTTTAAAGTTGGGGCTTAAATTAATAACGTCTCAAGATCTTGCAGCCGATGAGCATGATGGCTTGGCCCCTTCTCTCGAGACCTCTTTCTTCTCAGCACCATATTGAGTTGTTTTCCGATGTAACCGGGCTAATTACGTATAGATGCTAGTGGGCACTGTGCTCAGGTCTTCACCCTGCTCCCCAGTGATAAAAACCTGTGAGAACCACCATCTATTGTATGCAATTGAAATCAACCCAATACAGACTTGCGACGTCAAGAAAATCATAAAACTAGTATTTCCAGGGATCATTATAAATCATCTCCTCTAATTTTTGGTCAGCCATTAAAACCAATTTGGAGAAATTGTATAGTTAGCTGTGTATAAGACATCATGGGGCAAATTTTCAATTTATATCTTTCTCTCCCGTTTCTGATCACGGAACTTCCCTGATGGCTCAATGGTAAATAATCCTGCCAGAAGACGTGGGTTCCATCCCTGGGTCGGGAAGATCCCCTGGAGAAGGAAATGGCCATCCACTCCAGTATCCTTGCCTGGGAAATCCCATGGACAGAGGAGCCTGGCGCGCCACAGTCCATGGTGTTGCAAGGAGTCAGACACGACTGAGCGCACACACTGATAGGCAGGTGGCTCATTCTGTGGGCGCAACAGGGACTTTTTAAAAAGTAACCAATTAACACTGTGCTGGTCTTCGTTGCTGCTCGAGGGCTCCTCTCTAGTTGCAGTGTGTGGGCTTCTCGTTGCAGTGACCTCTGTTGCAGAGTACTGGCTCTCGGCTCATGGGCTCAGGAGAGATGGTACAGGTGCTGAGTGGCTCCGCAGCATGTGGGACCTCCCTGGACTAGTGGCTCGACCCACGTCCCTTGCATTGGCAGGCTGATTCTTAACCACGGGACCACCAGGGAAGCCCACCAGAGAATTTATGTTGCCCTTGAACAACGCAGGGATTGGACACCAACCCCCATCCCACCCGCCCCCTCCACACAGTCAGAAATCTGCAGACTGCTGTCTCTGCCTCAAAAACAAAGGGACTGATAAATGCAGGAATTGATAAATGACTAACCCGGGGCAGGAAGCGCAAGCAGTTTGGACAAAATCAAAACTCAAACCCTAGTTCTTTGGATTCCATGTGTTGTGAACTCTGAGCACAAGCTTTCCACCACAATTAAAGAACTATAAAATGAAAATACAGACACCAAACTTACTGGGGAAAAAATCCGCTCATAGGTGGATCTGCGACGTTCAAACCAGTGTTATTCAGGGGTCCATGTGCGGGCGCGCTAAGTCATGTCCGACTCTCTGTGACCCCGTGGACTGTGGCCTTCCAGGCTCCTCTGTCTGCAGGCTTCTCCAGGCAAGGACACTGGAGTGGGTTGCCAATTCCTTCTCCAGGGGATCTTCCTGACCCAGGCATCAAACCCACGTCTGTGTCTCCTGCGTTGGCAAGTGGGTTCTTCCTGCTAGTGCCACCGGGAAGCCCTTTATTTAGGGGTCAGCTGTACTGTTTTTTCTTTTTTGTTATTAGTCTTAGAGAAGAACTGATTTATTTACGTGTTTCAAGGGGACTGCCTGCAACAATTTCTAGACGTGTTATGAAGACTAGAGCACTCCACTTCTTTGACACCCCGAGTTTTGGCCCCGCCCGAAGCAATATTTGTTAATAGAGGTGAGATAAGCGCCTGAGTCCTTCTGTAGAACTGTGGAATTTTCCCTCTAGGGTTCCAGGAGGATCTGAAACAGCAATGAAACCTGAGTAGATGTGCATAAAAACAGGTTGTTTGCTTTCTCTTTTCAGAAAACCTCACATTTAAATTTTGTGGTTTTCTTGAAGCTTTGTCATATTCTTTATTTTTTAATCAACCATCCTGAACCTCTAATCAGAAAAATATCACCAGTGGGAGATTCAGTAAGCCCGCAAAGGGTGCCGCAGAACAAGAAGGTGTCTTGCCAGGCTGTGGTTTGTAAAACATAACTCAAAAACGTCCAGCCTCCCTGGAGAGGAAGGTGAGAGATATTGCAGAAGCAGCCGTGGGCCAGAGGATCTTCCTGAGTTTGTTCAGGCTGGAGGGCTGGAGTGTCAAGCTGCGGAATCTTGCTGTATTTTCTGAGATTGTTTTGGCCTTGGCTTCTTTACCTTCTTGTTTCTTGCTAGCATGGGACGTGAAGAATTTCAGAATGTGCCACAGGCCTGGGGAAAGGGTGTATTTCTTCCTTGGCATCGAGTTAGAAAGAAACGAAAGGAAGTCAGCATCATCTCCTTTGTTCCAGAGAAGGGCACGCCCCCCGCTCCCCCAAGGACCATCTAGGACTACCTGTTTCTTCCTGTCGGCATTGAATCCTTAACTTTGTTTTGCCCCCTTGCATTGTCAAGTTAAGACCTTGTCGGTGTTACCTGAATCCCGGGATTAGCAGGCTCCAAGTTTCTACTGCCGCACGCGATGCAGACATACAGCTTCCTCAGGAAGGCCCGCGGCAGGAGCAGTTGAGAAGGGAATAGAGTGAAAATGAGGTGGCGAAAGAAAGCAGAAAGGGAAGAAGCAAGACATGCGTTTGTTAGAGAGCATGGCGGCTTGTGTACAGCAGGAAGGGCACTAGATTATTTCAGTAAATACTGAAAAGGCATTAGTGACATTCAGCGTCCGTTTCTAATACAGGCGAAGCGTGTTTATTGGGCTCCGCTTTACTGCGCTTTGCAGATACTGCAAGTTTTACGAGTTGAAGGTTTGTCGCAACCCTGAGTCCAGCAAGTCTGTTCTTGTTATTTAGTCGTGTCTGACTCTTTAGTGACCCCACGGAAAAGAGGTGTCAGGCTCCCTCCAGAGGCTCTGGGATAAAGAACCCACTCTTTGCCTCTTCTTTCTGTTCCTCTTTTTCAACTACTAAAAGATAATTTTCTGTGATTCAGTAGCTATTCAAGAAAATCTTTCTATTTTGGAAAGTTTCGATCATAGTCAAAGGTAGACAGACAATGAACCACCATATATTCATCACTCAGCTTTGACAGTTACCAGCTATTTGGTCTATAGGAAACCCCACCCCACTCACATACTATTTTGAAGCTTATCTTGCGTGCTCAGTCGCTAAGTTGTGTCTGACTCTTTGTGACCCCATGGACTGTTGCCTGCCAGGCTCCTCTGTCCATGGAATTCTCCGGGCAAGAATAGTGAGTGGGTTGCCATGCCCTCCTCCAGGGGACCCTCGTCCCCTGAGTCTCCTGCTCTGGCAGGTGAAATCTTTACCACTAGCACCACCTAGGAAGTTTGTCTTAGAGTCGTATTATTTCACTCGGAGACATTTCAGTATTTCTCTCTAAAATATATGCGAGATGTTTAAACCTAGCCGGGATGGAGTATGCGTTTTGAAAAGACGAGACACATCGCTGCGTGTCTTTGGAAGCTGCTGCCTTGGTTTTATTGTCAAGTGGTATTTTTCACACCCTGTAACTGCACTTCCTTTTGCTGAGCCTCATGAATGAAGCAGCGTGTGAATGAGGAAGGAGATGGGCACAGCTGTGGGGGTTCCCCGCCGAACCCCTCGCCCCCACGCCTGCCTTCCCGGGGCCCCAGACCACAAGAGGGGTGGCGCTTGGCTGCCGTGTCCCTCTAGGTTCTTTCAAGAGCACAGAGTCAGCACCAAATGGTTAGCGTGACAAAGCGCATACCTCAGCTCCACCAGGTCTGCAAAAAAAAGGCTTCAGTCACGAGACCGGAGCTGTAAGGAAGCTCTTCTGAGTCCTTCCTGCTTTGAACGAGGACCTTTTCTGAACGAGCGGACGGCGCTGCTCCGTCCACGCTGGTTTTCCCCCTGGGACGCGGCCAGAGGTTCTTGGTGTCCTCGGCTGGTTCTTCAGTCCTCCTTCTCTCTCCCTGCTCTCGCCTTGGCTGCCTTCCTTGCCTGTTCCCTTCTTGTTTCCTCGCTGGTCTCAGTCGACTTTTCTGCTTCTCCCTTTGGCACTCCCAGGGCTTCACTCCCCTCCCAGCCCCCACCCGTCCACTCTGAAGCTCCGGGTACCTGTTTGAAGCCTGCCACGTGCCCTTCAGATTTCCCTCTGTTGTGGTTGCTGTTCAGTCGCTCAGTTGTGTCCGACTCTTTTTGACCCCATGGACTGCAGCCTGCCAGGCCTCCCTGTCCTCCACTGTCTCTCAGAGTTGCTCAAACCATGATCATTGAGTCGGTGATGCCATCCAACCTTCTCATCCTCTGTCACCCACTTCTCCTCCTGCCCTCAGTCTTTCCCAGCATCAGGGTCTTTTCCAACGAGTCCTCTCTTTGCATCAGGTGGTCAAAGTGTTGGAGGTTCAGCTTCAGTATCAGTCCTTCCAATAAATATTCAGAGTTTCCTTTAGGATGGACTAGTTTGATCTCCTTGCTATTGAAGTTTATCTCAAAAGTCTTCTCCAATACCATAATTCAAAAGCATCATGATATTCTTCAGAGCTCAGCCTTCTTTGTGGTCCAACTCTCACATCTGTATATGACCACTGGAAAAACACATAGCTTTGGTTATACGGACCTTTGTTGGCACAGTGATGTCTCTGCTTTTTAATATGCTGTCTAGGTTTGTCATAGCCGCCCTCCCAAGGAGCAGACGTCTTTTAATTTCTCCTTAGCACATCTGATGTGGAGCTCCTCTGCCTTCTTCCACCTCCCACCCCAACTGGCCTGACTTTTCTCTTTTACTTAATTTTATCTAGATGGGGAAAAGCCAGGTTGCTCCTAATATTACAACTACATCTTAACTCCTGATCTTCTCCACCTTTTATCCAGTTGATGACCAGAACCCATAGTTTTGCTTCTGCAGAGTTTAAGCAGCTTATTTTTGAGCCCAGATGCTGTGGTCTCTGCCTCATTTCTTGGGTCTATTGCTTACTCTGTTCATGGGAAAGGAATGGGGTCTGGCTTTGAAGAGCTCACATTCGAGTGGAAGAGATGGGTAAGCAGGTAGATTCAGTCAATCAGTGAAAGAAAGACAAGACAAGCTGCCCATAGAGGGGACATTCTGGTGCGTTCTTATTTTGAAATATAAGCACAGATATGAAAGGGAGACAAGAAACTTCTGTCTAGTGGACGCCTGTTGTGTGCTGGACTTCTTCACATCAGTTGTACCAGCTGAATCTCTTGGCCGTCAGATTTGGCATCTCCAGTTCATAGGTGAGGAAATTGAGTTTCAGAAGCATCCTCAGGGAGACGTCCTTGGTGATCCAGTGGCTAAGCCTCCGAGCTCCCAGTGCAGGGGGCCCGGGTTCCATCCCTGGTCTGGGAACTAGACCCACATGCCGCCTGCTAAGAGTTCGCTTGGTGCAACAAAGATCGAAGATCCCATGTTCCCCAACTAAGACCCCGTGCGGCGAATTTAGTAAATAAAAGTAACAAGTATTTAGGACAAAAGAGAAACATCCTGAAGGTCCCAGTGTTAAGAGGGCCAGCTCGGATTTAAAACGAAGTCTCACTTATGCTCAAGGTTGTATTATTTCTACTCCATTCTGTGCTATTTACACGTCTATCTGTATGACTGAGCCCCTTCAACCTCCACCTGAGACTGACAGCATTGTTAATTGGCTATGAAAGTGGAGGTGAGGTCGCTCAGTCGTGTCCGACTCTTTGCGACCCCATGGACTGTAGCCTACCAGGCTCCTCTGTCCATGGGATTTTCCAGGCAATAGTACTGGAGTGGATTGCCATTTCGTTCTCCAGGGGATCTTCCCAACCCAGGGATTGAACCTGGGTCTCCCGCATCGTAGACAGATGCTTTACCATCTGAGCCACCAGGGAAGTCCGGTGGCTAATTAGCTATACTTTCATATAAAATAAAAAGCTTAAAAAATTATTTTTTAAGAAGAATTTATTTACAGGGTAGCAATGGAGAAACAGACACAGGCAATAGACTTATGGACATGGGGAGAGGGGAAGAGAGGGTGAGACGTATGGAAAGAATAACATGGAAACTTACATCACCATATGTAAAATAGATCGCCAACAGGAATTTGCTGTATGAAAAATAATTATAGTTGATATATAATATTATATTAGCTTCAGATGTACATCGTAGTGGCTCAGTATTTTTAGTGTGTACTTTTTCAAAGAAAAAAATTGAAGGCCTCAGTACTAAAGTTCAAAACAGTTGAGAAAAGAACAACGAATATTCTGTTCACAAATACAGATGCTGTGGAAGCACTGCACAAAATTGCCGTCATAATGGGACATTTATGGGGGGGTGGATAAGAAAATTAATAATGCACAGATTCAGACACGAATCCATCAATGCAGAAGTAAATGATTCAAGATTGTCAGCAAAGGTGTGAGGAGCATAATAAACGAAGACGGTAGTGGACAGAGTGGGCATTTTAAATGAAAATAGTAGACATTCTGACAGTTGCTTTGAGTTGTTGTTGTGTTCGGAGGCCAGCACGTGGGAGCCGGCCGTGTGGGCGGTGCTTCCTAAGGCGCAGCTGGGGTCTGGGCAGATCTGGGCGGGGGGCGTGTGATGAGGGCGTTGATTTTCGCAGATTGTGTTCCGTCCGTAAGAGGGCTGGGGCGTCGTGAGCATAAGGGCAGGTAAAGACGGGGTTTCAGGACCGTCAGCTGCCTGCTTGAAAGAAAAACGGCTGCGTGTTTACAGTGAGCTGTGCAGCTCTCGGTGTCTCCATTGTATGTAATTCCGGAGACACTTGGCATCCTGGTTGGAGCCTCAGGGGTGGGTGGGGCTTTCTGTGTCCCCTTTGTATCACCATCCTAGAGCCGGCTTTCTCCCTGCGCTCCCTTCTCTCTGCTCTGCTCTGTGTGTGGCTTTGCATCCCATCATTGCGATTTAAGGACATTCAGTGACACTTCTCCGCTGATTTCAGCGCCAGCCGCCCTTGGAACTCAAGCCTCGTATACAAGTATGAAGGTGAGGGCAGCCAAGGCCTTCAGGTTGCCAGTTCCTTGGCTGGAAATCGCATTCACGTTGGGAAACAGATTTTTAAAATACATTTGGCGCAGGGAGCAAAGCCACCCTTTTGTTAGGCTGGGTCAATGATGGTAAACCCCTGCAATCACGCCCCACCAAGCCCCCTCACCCTGGCCAAGCTGGCCTCACGGTGCCCCTTCTGTTGACCCCACGCCATCCTCTTGCTGCTGGAGTTGGCCCTGCAGCAGGACCTTCTGTTTTGTGTCATAAGGCTCATGAGGGGAGCCCTTCGTGCTCAGCTTCACCCAGCCGGTGCTGAGCGAGGTCTGTGTACCGCTTCCTGCAGTACGGTCAGAGCTGGTAAGTATGTCTGTGGCTTGGTGAATGTTTTCTAAGTATTGGTAAGATTTTTTTATTCCTTTACCGCCCCCCGCCCCCAATTCTCTCCCAATGCCATTTTGCTCTGGGCTGTGATCATCAGGACCCAGCTTTGGTTTAAGATGCATTTTGCAAATATATGTGTGTAGTGGGACTACAATATTTTCTGAGAAGACGGGTGTGGGCGGGCCGCTGGCTGATGTAAGATGGGGCCACATATGTTTGCTCCATCAGGCCAAGGAGATTTTTTTTTACCCTCTGCAGACTGAACCAGTTCAGAGGACACAGCTGGTTGAGATCTGCAGAAACATACAGAATTCCGGTCTTCTGAGAAGGCTGGTTACCAGCATGTGACAAAACCTGGAGCCTCTTTTCTGAGCTAGCTTTCATTTCTGCTTTTGAATATCAAGCAAAAAAGCCATTTATCAGTCGGTCACCTCGTTTTATTATTCATTTTGCTCTGTCTGGTTAAGTTTCAAAAAAGCACAATGTTAAATGTTAGAGTCAGGTTGGTTGGCAGCCTTGCGAAGGGGAGCAGATTGCTTTCAAGTAAACGCAGCTGGAAGCGGACTGCATATGTGTCCCTTTCTTCTAAGAAATGAAAGAGGCATTTATAGAAAGGTGGCTGAGTGCTGGGCTCTCCAGGGTCACTTTGTCGGTTTATCCCTCCCAGTCTAGCTGATGATTCACGTCACACCTTGGTCGTTCAAACGGACGCATGTCTCCCTCCCTTGCTGAAGTCGGAGCTTCTCGGAAACAATGAACTTGCAGAGATTTAGGGTAACGGGAGCTGGAGGAGGGTGGAGCCTCTGCAGCTCTGTCTCTCTCGCTCAAGTGTGGTCTCAGGAGCTGAGTGAAAATGCCTGCTGTGGGGTTTTCTGCGGCTCCTGCTTTTTGCAGCCTTGAAAACCGCATCAGAGTCACGTCTGCTGCTCTCTGACTGGATTGCTCTTCCAGCAATGGGCAGGTAAGTGAATTATGGAGTGTTGGCGTGTGCCTTTGTGAGTTTTCTTTTCTTTGATCTACTTTTAAAACACGAAGGCAGGGTGTTTTCTGATGGTGTAATTCAACCAGGTTTTGTTTGTCCAAAAGCATTTTGGAGTGCTTTTTCTAGTTTTTGTCAGAGAAGAACCTGGGGTGGCGGGGCGGGCGGGGGAGGCGGTCTTCTTTTCCTATACTGAGAAGACTTTACTGTTGTTTTGGCCATCTCTTTCTTTAGTCTCTGTGCCAAAAGTGTTTTTGTTTTTTTTTTCCCTCTTTCTTTTGCTGTTTCTTCATATGATGATTTGGTGGGTTTTAGTTGGAGTCAATTGCTGTTAAGGAACTAACTAATCATTCATTGCTGTGATGTAATAATTCATTGGTATGTTAAAGTTTTCCAAAGCTGTTTTTCTCCATAAATAGTTATCTTACTTGACGTCTGTCTAGGAAGAGGTGAGTTAGAAACGAAGAGGAGAGATATAGGAACTGAGTTAGAAATGAAGAGGAGAGTAATGTTGCTTCATGAATCAAAAGCCATCTGGAGAGGCGTTTTCACAGGCAGGATCTACTTTAGTTTCGTTCTGTTTTATCTGGGAGAGCTACAGGGCTGGATCAGTTGGGATCGGTCACCTGTACTGGAATCTGTATGTCGAGATCCAGACAAGTCACGTTTGTTCATTCCTCCCTAGAGTATCTCGGGAAAGATAGCCTTCGCCGTGAATTTAGCTGAGGCCCACGGATGGGAATTGTTGGAGTCCAGCCATTTATCTGTTTGAATTCTCACAATCAGATCCAGCCTTAGCATCCTTCTGGTGTACACTACAGCTCTGTGTATCGTCAGGAACTAACTCAGTGACATGTACTAAATGGCTGTAGGCGCTCCAGGAATAGGAAAGGAAATGGTGAGGTTCGAATTCTTAAAAACGCACGTCGGGAAATCTAAACGAGAGAACCGAGATGACCTGTCGCATTGGAGGTGACTCTGAATGGCTTTCTCCGGCAAATATCGTGTATTAACGTGTGTATGTGGAATCTAGGGGAAATGGTAGAGGTGGTCTTACTTGCAAAGAAGAGAGAGAGACACAGACATCTGTAGGCAGGGGTGGGTGAATTGGGAGGTTGGGACTGACATATAGGCTGCTGATTCTATGTGTAAAACACGTAGCTAGTGAGAACCTACTCTGTGGCAGAGGGACTTGCTGCTCCGTGGTGACCTAAATGGAAAGAAGGTCCAGAAAAGAGAGGATATGTGTAAACACAGAGCTGATTCACTTTGCTGAACAGCAGAAACTGACACAATATTGTAAAGCAGCTGTACTCCAGTAAGAGAGGCTTTCTCTGTGTTGACTGCCATCGAGCATGTTGCCTGCTGGCTTTATGCGCTTTGGCAGAGTTAATCTGGGTTTTGGATTTTGATGGCGCAGAAAGAAAGGTCTCGATATATTGGGCTATGAGATAACACAGGCAGTTCTTTTTTTAAAATCTTTATTTTTAATTAGAGGATAATCGCTTTATAGTGTTGGTTTCTGCCATACAGCACCATGAATCAGCCACAGGCACACATATGTCCCCTCCTTCTTGGACCCCCTCCCACCCCTCTAGGTTGTCACAGAGCACTTGCTTTGGGTCCCCTAATACAGCCAGTTCTCGCCCAGAGTTTCTGCAATGACTTCCTTTCTTTAATGAGACTGTGCAGATTGTTTTTGACGTGATTATAATTATTATTATTTCATTGCTCTTCCTCGTGTTATCCCATGGTTCTCGCATCAGTCTGGTAAGATAGGTATTGATGTTACTATTAATACACCATATTATAGCTGAGGATAATAAGGATTGGATAACAAGTGACCCTGGAGGTCTCTTTGCATGTGGAGAAACCAGGTGTAAGCTGGTCTTTATAGACCCAGAATCCCATACTTCCCCTCTTCATTCTCTCTGGTGCCCTCTATACTTCATCCACTGGGGAATGGAGGAAAAGCTGCCACGTGGGTGCTTGGGGACCCGGATTCTGATTCTGACCAGGCCATTGCGGGGGCTGTCTAATGGTGAGCAGTCCTTGAAGTCTGCAGATGGTGTTCTCCTGCAAGGAGGAAATCAGGATTTGATTTCTTCACTTTCTGCACAGACTCAGCATCTCTGTGCAGGGCCTTAATCAGGGCTTGCACTGAGAGAGGTGAGAGAGAAAGCAAACCTGTGTGTGTTCCGTCCAGCTCTGCTCTGAGCTTTCCTGCCAAGCCCGAGAGACACAGGCGCTCCTTAGGTGGGGAAAACCCGGGGTCCTTACAAGACAAGTTGCTCTGATCACCTGTTGTTGTTCAGTCGCTCAGTCATGCCTGACTCTTTTTGCCTCCATGGTCTGCAGCGTGCCAGGCTTCCCTGTGCTTCACCGTCTCCCAGAGTTTGTTCACACCCATGTGAACCGTGCAACCATCTTGTCCTCTGTCGCCCACTTTCTCCTGCCCTCAAGCTTTCCCAGCATCAGGGTCTTTTCCAGGGAGCCAGTTCTCTTCATCAGGTGGCCAATGTGTTGGAGCTTTAGCTTCAGCATCAGTCCTTCCAGTGAAGCTTCAGGGTGGATTTCCTTTAGGACTGACTGGTTTGATCACATCTTGAGCTGGCATTTCTCAATCTGTTCTTGTAAACTCATCAACAAGAAATGTTGGAGCCAAGCTCTCTTGTGGTTTCAGCCTAGGAACAACGAATACATCGATTACGTTCCCATCTGGCTCACAGAGAAGGGACAGCCTCCGTGCGTGAACCCTTCTGTTACCTTAATCCATTTTGGAACAGCACAAAAGTAAATAAAGATTGCTCTCCCCTTCTCCAGGTGTTGTAACTGATGGCCGGTGGCTGAGAGTGGGCAGGGCGGAGCAGGGGAAGGGTAACTTTTGTTCTCCCTGCCTGGTTTGCTCCATCAGCTCATCACAGACCCAGTCAGACACTGCGGAGTACTGAGAGAGGTGGGGCCACACTTGATTGAGAGCTGTCGTCGCTGTTTGCTAGTCGCTCAGTTGTGTCTGACTCGTGACCTCTTGGACTGTAGCCCGCCAGACTCCTCTGTCCATGGGGTTCTCCAGGCACGAGTACTGGAGTGGGTTGCCGTTTCCTCCTCCAGGGCATCTTCCCGACCCAGGAATTGAACCTGCATCTCCTGCATTGGCAGGCGGATTCTTTACCACCAGCCACCAGGGAAGCCCTGATGGACATAATAAAGGGAGACAACCTTTAACCGACACCACCCACCATTGTCACACAAGAAAGGAGGAAGGAGGCTGGGATGCAGCCTCCCAGCAGAGAGAGACTGCAGGTCTCCCGGGGTAAAGAGAGTTGGCATCCTTCAGGGGCCTTTCATGGATCCGGGAAGCCCTCACCCACGACCTCAGTCTGCACTCGAAGTTCTGCCCCGCCTGGCAACTGTGCCTCGTCACTCACAGCGCTCCTGGTGGCATGCGGGGCTCTGAGTGCAGGGATGAGACTCGGGCTCCCAGTTCCGTCCTTTCTGCGCTGCCATCTCTGTGCCTGCTCTCACTCTGTGATTTTTGTAGACCTTAACATTATCCTTCCATCTTTCCCTGTAGGCAAGAAGCGAAACCCTGGCCTTAAAATTCCCAAAGAAGCATTTGAACAACCTCAGACCAGTTCCACGTAAGTTGGCAAGAGTGCCATCTTAATCCAAATGCTTGTACTTTACAGGTTTCCAGGGAATGGGAGTTCCTTTTCAGAAGGGTGAGTAATGCTTTGACCGGGGAGGGAGTTTGTTAGAAAGGAGAGCCCTTTGAAGCGGGGAAGCCAAGGACTTTTACTGTTCTGAGACCTGAAACGATCTTAGTCGGTCAGTCTATATGGAATGGGTACCTTTGAATTTAGTTGGCTAAAAATTTTACAGCCGTGTTTGGCAGATGGCTTGTTGTTCTTCAGTCGCTGAGTCGTGTCTGATTCTTTGTGACCCCGTGGACTGTAACCCACCAGGCTCCTCTGTGCATGGGATTTCCCAGGCAAGGATACTGGAGCAGGTAGCCATTTCCTCCTCCAGGGGATTTTCCCCACCCAGGGATGATTGAACCCTCGTCTCCTGCATCGGCAGGCAGATTCTTTACCACTGTGCCACCAGGGAAGCCCTGGTAGATGGGGTCTTAAATAAATTCAGAAAGGTCACTGGATGGGGACTTTTTTCCTTTTCCATTTTATCCGAATAAACCCCTGAGGGAGCCACCACTGTGAACTTTGGGTTGGGTAGAAAGGTAGTACTTGGTGAGGATTCAGCATCCTGTACTTAGATCCTGTTCCGTATGAACAGAAGGCAGATGTGAGATACGGGACCACACCTTACGAGCTAAGCCGTGGGTCCAAGGCCCCGAGAGTCCGAAGCCCTGGTGATGTGGGACACCCACTCCCAGAGCCTCCCTCTTTCTTTGTCTCTCCGCGTTGTGGGGAGGGTGTTGCCTAGCTGGGAGCAAGGTCAAGTGAAAGTCACTCAGTCGTGTCTGACTCTTTGTGACCCCGTGGACTATACAGTCCATGGAATCCTCCAGGCCAGAATACTGGAGTGGGTAGCCGTTCCCTTCTCCAGGGCATCCTCCCAACCCAGGGATCAAACCCAGGTCTCCCACGTTGCAGGCGGATTTGTTACCCTCTGAGCCACCAGGCAAGCGCAGCTTGGGGCAGGACCACATCAAAGCATCTACAAGGGAAGAAAGGCAAGTCCAAGAAAAAAACTATAGCAGAGGGAGCATAATAGGCATTCCAATGGAAACTTAAATTTAAAAAAATACATTAATTCGGCTAAGTTGGGTCTTAGTTGCAACAAGTGAAAGCATTACAGACCTGCTTCCCAGGTGACACAGTGGTAGAGGATCCGTCTGCCAACGCCGGACACGCAGGAGATGCGGGTTCAGTCCCAGGGTTGGCGAGAGCCCCTGCAGGAGGGAGTGGCAGCCCGCTGACTCTGTGGGACTGACGGGCGAGCTCTCCGGACGGGACTCGTTTGTCTGTAGGAATTTACTCTCGTCTGTTCTCCATCTCCATCTTGCTGCTTCCTGATTATTGTGCAAATGGAATCATGCATATCCTTTCTGAGACCGGCCTTTTTCTTTCAGCATCATTCCCTTGAGGTTATTCGAGTTGCTGCATGTACCCACAGATTATTCTTTGTTATTGCTGAATGCCATTCTGTGGGGTGGATACACCAGTGTGTCAAAGCCTTCAGCCTCTGAAAGCCTTTGAAGGAGATACAAATAGTTTCTGGTTTGGGGCTGTTATAAATAAATGTGCTGTGAGCATTCCTGTGTAAGTTCTTGCATAAAAATAAGTCTTCATTTCTCTGGGATGTATGTCCAGCAGTGCAATTATGGGTCGTATGGTAAGTCCATTTTTAGTTTTGAAAGAATTGCCAAGGATTTTCAGAGTGCTTGTACCAAATTACATTCTTACCAAAAAACATATGAATGGCCCAGTTTCTCCTCAGAACTGTTTCTCATTTTAACCATTCTGGTAGATGGGATGTATCATTGCAGTGTTAATTTTCATTTCTCTAACGGCTATTGATACTGAATACTTTTGGTGTTTATTTCCCATCCATGTGTCTTTTTCAGTGAAACGTCTATGCACTTATTTGTCTATTATCCGGTCAGATTTGTTTTTAATGCTGAGTTTTGAGGGTTCTTCCTATATCCTCGATGCAAAACAGTTGTCCGGTGTGTGACTCAATTGCAGTGTCTCCCAGTCATCATGGTTCTTTCCATCTCTCTCTGTTGATGAAGCCCACTCTATCAGTTTTTCCTCTCATGAGTTACGTTTTTGGTGACAAGTCTAAGAACCCTTTCCCTATGCTTGGGTCCTAAAGATTTTCTCCTCTATTCTTTTCTAGAAGTTTATAGATTTACATATTAGATTTAAGTCTGTGATACATTTTGAGTTTAATTTCTGTACAAGGCCTGGGGTTTTCAGTTGGGCTCTATTTTTTTTCCCCGTGGATTTCACTGGCTAAAGTTGCTCCAACACCAATTGCCGAAAAGACTATCCCTGCTCCACTGAATTGTTTTTGCTCATTTTTAAGATAATAATTGGGGATATTTGTGTGCATCCGTTTCTGGGTTTTCTGTTCTGCTCCAATGATCTCTGGGTCTGCTCCTCCAGTGAGAACTGGACATGGAACAACAGACTGGTTCCAAATTGGGAAAGGAGTACATCAAGGCTGTATATTGTCACCCTGTGTATTTAACTTATATGCAGAATACATCATGAGAAACATGGGGCTGGATGAAACACAAGCTGGAATCAAGATTGCCGGGAGAAATATCAATAACCTCAGATTTGCAGATGACACATGGCACCCCATTCCAGTACTCTTGCCTGGAAAATCCCATGGATGGAGGAGCCTGGTGGGCTGCAGTCCGTGGGGTCGCTAAGAGTCGGACACGACTGAGCGACTTCATTTTCACTTTTCAATTTTCATGCATTGGAGGAGGAAATGGCAACCCACCCCAGTGTTCTTGCCTGGAGAGTCCCAGGGACAGGGGAGCCTGGTGGGCTGCCGTCTATGGGGTCGCACAGAGTCGGACACGCCTGAAGCGACTTAGCAGCAGCAGCAGCAGCAGCCACCCTTATGGCAGAGTGAAGGAGAACTAAAGAGCCTGTTGATGAAGGTGAAAGAGGAGAGTGAGAAAGTCGGCTTAGAGCTCAACACTCAGAAAACGAAGATCATGGCATCTGGTCCCATCACTTCATGGCAAATAGACGGGGAGACAGTGGAAACAGCGTCAGACTTTAATTTTTGGGCTCCAGAATCACTGCAGATGGTGTCTGCAGCCATGAAATTAAAAGACGCTTGCTCTTTGGAAGGAAAGTATATTAAGTAGACAGCATATTAAAAAACAGAGACATTACTTTGCCGTCTAGACAAGGCTATTGTTTTTCCCGTGGTCATGTATGGATGTGAGAGTTGGACTATAAAGAAAGCTGAGCACCAAAGAATTGATGCTTTTGAACTGTGGTGTTAGAGAAGACTCTTGAGAGTCCCTTGGACTGCAGGGAGATCCAACCAGTCCATTCTGAAGGAGATCAGTCCTGGGTGTTCTTTGGAAAGACTGATGTTCAAGCTGAAACTCCAATCCTTTGGCCACCTGATGCAAAAAACTGACTCATTTGGAAAAGACCCTGATGCTGGGAAAGATTGAGGGCAGGAGGAGAAGGGGACGACAGAGGATAAGATGGTTGGACAGCATCACTGACTCCGTGGACATGAGTTTGGGTGGACTCTGGGAGCTGGTTGGTGATGGACAGGGAGGCCTGGCGTGCTGTGGTCCGTGGGGTCGCAGAGAGCCGGACTCGCCTGCGTGCCTGAGCTGGCTGGCCGCCCCTCTGCCTGTATCCCTCTGTCGTGGTTTCTGCAGCTATAGATTAAACCTTAATTTTGGGAAAAGTGATTCCTCTCACTTTGTTTTCTGTTTCAAAACTATTTTGGTTATTTTAGGGCTTTCATCTTTTCCTGTTAGTTTTAGAATAAGCTTGTCTATATCTACAAATAAACTCACTGAGATTTTTGGTAGGAATTGTGTTGAACCAAGAGATCGATTGAAGGAGAATTAGCATCTTTATTTTGCTGTCTTCCAATCCATGAATGTGGTAGATTTCTCCACGTATTTAGATTCCCTTTGATGTCTTCCATTAATATTTTATAGTTTTCATCATACAGATTCTCTGCGTTTAGTTTTATTAGGATTTATACCTAAGTGTTTCTTTTTTTTTTTGAAGCAATAAAAATTGTATTCCATTTAAAAATTTTGATTTCCACTTTAGAAATTCAGAAATGTGATTTATTTTAAAAATATTTTTATTTTTTTGTTGTGCTGGGTGTTTGTTGAGACGTGTGGGATCTAGTTCCCTGACCAAGAATCAAACCCAGGCCCCCTGCATTGGGAGTGTGGAGTCTTAGCCACTGGACCACCGAGGAGGTCCCTGCAATTGATTTTTGAGTTGATTGCATACCCTGTGACCTTTCTAAACTCAGTTATTAGTTCCAGGACCTTTTTTGATAGGTTTCTTACAGTTTTCTGTGTAGACAGTCATACTTTCTCTAAAAAGACCATTTTATTTCTTTCTCTTCTGTTTTCGACCTTTATTTTCTTACCTTATCTTAGTGGCAAGAATGTTCAGTACTACATCAAATAAGATTGCTGCGAGCAGGCTGACTTGCTTTGTTTTCCATCTTAGAGAGAAGGCATTTCATCTTCCACCATTAAGCACGATGTGAAGTCCTCATAGACGTGGTTTATGAGGTTGAAGAAGTTCCTCTCTGGTTGAAGTGTACTCAACCAGAATTCGGTTTTCATCGTGAATGTGTGTTGAATTTTGTTGAGTGACTTTTTGTGCATCAGTTGATGTGATCTTGGAGTTTTCTTCTTTGTGCTGTCGATATGTATTACTTTGATTGATTGTTTAAAAGTATTTGCATATTTATTCGGCATCATGGAGCGTTAGCGGGGGCACTTGGCTCTTCATCGCCTTGTGTGGGGCCTTCCTGGCAGTGTGCAGACTCCGTGTGGCACACAGGCTCTGTAGCTGTGGCCCTCGGGATTAGTTGCTTAATGGCAAGTGGGGTCTTAGTTCTCCCACCAGTGATCGAACCCACATCCCCTGCATTGCAAGGCGGATTCCTAACCACTGGACCACCAAGGAAGTCCCAACATTGGTTGATTTTTAAAATATTGAACTCGCTTTGCATGCCTCAAATAATCCCACTTGGTTTTGGTGTACTATATTTTTATACACTGCTGGATTTAATTTCTGCAAATATTGAAGATTTTTGTGCCTGAAGTTGATAAGAGATGTTGATCTATAGTGGGTTTGTTTGTGTGTATATATGTGTGTGTGTACTATTATGTTCTGGTTTTGGTATTTAAGATAATACTGACCTTATAAAATATGTTGATTAGAACACCACCTTCTGTTTTCTGGTAGACATTGTATAAGGTAGGTGGTAATTCTTTAAAAAACAATGTTGAACTATAATTTACATATTATATTAGTTTTAGGGTTACAAGATAATGGTTTCGTATACGCAATTAAAAAAAAAGTTTGCTAAAATTTCTCCCGTGAGACAAAATGGGCTTGTATATTTCTTCTTCCAGAGCTTTTTAATGACACATTCAGTTGGGTTAATAGTTACTGGATAATTCAGATGATCTATCTCATTGTGGCTAAGTTTTGGTAGTTTGTGGTTTTCAAGGAATTGGCCTATTTCATCTAAGTTGTTGAATTTATGAAAGTAAAACTGCTCATGGTATTTCCTTGTTGAATGACAGATACATTGTGACATCCTCTTTTGTTTACTGATACTGATAATTCATGTCTTCTCTCTTTTTATCTGTGTTAGTCTTGCTAGCGATTTATCCATTTTATTGATTTTAAAAGAGCCAACATTGTTTTATTTTCCTGCTTTCAATTTTGTTGATTTCTGCTCTTATCTTTATTATTTCCTTTGGGATGTATTCTCATTTCAGCCTTCCAGCTGTCTTATATTCTTCTTCCCTTTAACATCTGCTAGTCAATGGCAACCCACTCCAGTATTCTTGCCTGGAGATCCCAGGGACGGGGGAGCCTGGTGGGCTGCCGTCTGTGGGGTCGTACAGAGTCGGACACAACTGAGTGACTTCACTTTCACTTTTCACTTTCATGCATTGGAGAAGGAAATGGCAACCCACTCCAGTGTTCTTGCCTGGAGATCCCAGGGACGGGGGAGCCTGGTGGGCTGCGGTCTATGGGGCCGCACAGAGTCGGACGCGACTGAAGCGACTCAGCAGCAGCAGCTGCAGCAGTCTTTCCCTTCTTCTAGTTTATGTTAATAGTCCGTCTTTTTAGTAAATTTCTGAAAACTAACATAAACCCTCTCTTGGTATAAAAAAAATGAATAAAAAGCTATGCAGAGGTAAAGGGAGATTCTCTGCTGTCTAACCCTCGCCTGCTGGGACAAACCTTGGCTACACTCTTGGTTTCATCGTGTCGAGCCAGGGTCCCTCTGCGATTGTCAACGTCTCACGTCAGCTCAGGAAGAGGCTTATGATACACTGTTGATGTTGTTATTGTTATTAAATTAATCCTGAGGCTGAAATTGGTGCTCCTCAAGAAGTGGTTTCCGCACTTGGAGTTTTCCTTGGCAGTTTTGTGCGGCTGGCTTGGTGATTTTTGCCGTTTATACCCGGCCACCTTCGCTGGACTGCACACAAACAAATAGCCCGGGACAGAGCCCTGTTCTTCTTCGGGCCGTGCGTGTGGCCGCCTCACTGCGTCTCTGATGCTGGTGTGTCTGTGACTCGGGTCTCTGGGCTGCTCCCCCCCTGGATGGGCAGCAACTATTCCTAATTCTAACTGGATTCTGTGCTGGTCAACATTCTTTCAGTTAATCCTCACGAGAAACTCAGAGGCAGTTGTTATTCTGCTCGCTTTATAAGGGAGAAGGCAGGCCTATCCAGGGGTCAGGTGTCCTTCTCAAAGCAACTGACCTCACAGAACCCAGACTCCGGTGCTGGAATCCGTAGGTTCACGCTTGGGAGCTGAGCTTCCTCGGTTGAACATCCTCGGCAAGTTACCCAAGTCTCCTAAGCCCCCTGTGAAAAACAGGAACAAACATGGCTGTGGTTGCTATGGGGATTGGATGTCACGGTCCATATTACATGTCCAGCCCAGTGTGTGTTCCAGCGAGATTTCTCAACGAATGTGGCTCTCAGTGTCATTGTTATTATTATTATTTCACTTAATAAGTGGGAGAGCTGGCCTACAGACTGAGGGCTCTCTGACCCTCAAGTATGTGCTCTTGGCCACATGTTAGACCCGGCGACCAGAGCCAAATGGCCCATGAGAGGTGGGGTCGCTTACTCTGTAGTTGAGAGGACATCACGCGTGGCTCTGCGTTCCAGTGTCACCGTCTCACTGAGTGACCTTGAATTATTAGGCCTGTTTCAGTGTCCATTTTTCACATTCAAACAGAGCTAATGCTGGGACTTCCTTGGTGGCCCAGTGGTTCAGACTCGGTGCTGCCAGTGGAGTTGGCAGGAGAGCAGTTAACCCGGTTTTCAGGTTCAATCCCTGGTCAGGAGGCTAGACCCCACACGCCACAGCTAAAGATCCCACACGCCGCAACCAAGGCCCAGAACAGGTAAATAAATATTTTAAAAGAGTAAAGCTAATACCTCTAAGAGCTGTGAAAATTGAAAAAGACTTTGGATTTAAAGGGTCTTGCATGGTCTCTGGCCCAGTTAGGTGCTTTATATTATCATTAGATTATAAGTAAATATTGTTATTTATAGGCAAATAATGGATGCATGCTCAGTCGCTTGAGTCGTTTCCGACTCTTTGTGACTCCATGAACTGCAGCCCGCCAGGCTCCTCTATTCATGGAATTCTCCAGGGAAGAATACTGGGGTGGGTTGCCATGCTTCCCCGAAGTGGGCTCTTCCCAGCCCAGGAATCGAACCCAAGTCTCCTGCATTGCAGGAGGATTCTTTACTGCTAAGCCCCTGGGGAAGCCCAGGCAAATAAGTGTAATAGTAACCAGTAAACTCGTTACTCATGTAGAAGTATAAATAAACAATTATTTTCATAAATCAAAGCTGGCTGTTTATAAAAAACAATCATAGCAGGTGGCCTCTGGAATACCTTTGGCCTTACAGGGTTAGGAGTTTTGTAATAAGTTCGCTTTTCTTCCTGGAGGACTGAAATATTGAATAAGCGACACAGAATGTCCACCCACAGTTTAAACCTCACTGCCCCAGACAGACGAGTGTGCCCTGGACCGGTTACAGCGTCAACTAATCCCAGACAGGCTGTCCACCTCAGGCCATCATTTCATGCTTCTGGCCGCCTTGCTGAGCCCGAAGCCCTCGTGGTGGGGGCTGGTGATCAATTACACTAGAGGCGGTCTGGGCGGGGCAGGTTCCTAGGATTCAGTCGGATGTGGAGTGAGTCATAGCTTCACCACTCGGGAGGAAGATAGCTTAAGTCTCAGTCAAACAGGTTTTCATCTGGAATGTGGGAATAATGAGTCGTGTGTGTGTGTGTGTTTCAATGATAGGAAATGCAAGGAAAGCACTTAACCCAGTTTTCAGCGTCTGTACCCCCTTCTCCGTAGGTCAAGGCTGAGACTCGGATGACATGAGTTTTATTTTCAGCCGTGTTGAGGACTGTGTGTTCAGCATATCACTGAGTTTTTCTGGGTTTCATTTTTCTCATTCTGGAAAATGGCACGAAACCCTCCTATTAGGTAGAGTTATAATGCAAGGTTAGAATAAAACTGGAATCAGCAAACTTTTTGTGCCAAAGACCAGATAGTAAATATTTGGGGCTACCAGGCCACAATGGCCTCTGCTGAAGATTGTTTCTTGTTTGTTTTTTACAGCCCTTTAAACATGTAAAATTCACCCATTGCTGGGTCACAGACTGTAATTGATGGGCTTCCCTGGTGGCTCAGAGATAAAGAATCCTCCTGCAATGCAGGAGCCACAGGAGATGTGAGTTTGATCCCTGGGTTGGGAAGATCCCCTGGAGGAGGAAATGGCAACCCACTCCAGCGTTCTTGCCTGGAGAATCCCATGGACAGAGGAGTCTGGTGGGCTACAGTCCATGGGATCTCGCAGAGTCAGACCCAACTGAAGTGACTTCGCACGCACTCACTGACTGTGATTTGCAGAGCCCTTGTATGAATGCTAGAATATTAGCTCTGGAAGAGGTCTTACCCAACAGCCTCGCTGGATGGCATGCCCTTGGAGGTAGCCCTGAATAATTAACTAGTGACCTTTTCTGTTGCTTCATTCTTTACAAAAGGAAGGGTCTGAACAATTGCAAAGGATTTTTCACTGTTTATATTAGTCACATGTTTCAAATAATATTTGCCTTTATTTCAAAGTTCCGTTGGGATTAGTACAAGCCGTTGGTGACAACTAAAGAAAAAGAGCTTCGGAGGCTTTAAGAGTGAGAAGTCAGATTTCTCAGAAAATTTAATTCCTCTGGAAGGTGTTTCTGAAGAAAAATTCTCTGCTTAGAGACACAGGATTTATAAAAGCATCACCTCTGTGTGTGTGTGTGTGTGTGTTCGTCTTTATCCCTGCCTCTCAGTCTGGGTTTTAAATTAATTTAGAAAAACCTTAGTTTGTGTTTTCTATTCATTTCAGAAGGATTGCCACTGAAGCCTTAGATTGGCGTGGTATCTGCGTTTATGTTCCCACATTTTTGTTATTGTTTTATTTAGTTTCAGTAGGAGGGGTAGAATTATACACGGTAACCCACGAGGCTCCTCTGTCCATGGGATTCTCCAGGCAAGAATACTGGAGTGGGTTGCCACGCCGTCCTCCAGGGGATCTTTCTGACCCAAGGATTGAACCCAGGTCTCCGAAATTGCAGGTGGATTCTTTACCGCTAGTGCTACCTGGGGAGCCTGTAGCCGTGTGTGTGTGTGTGTGTGTGTGTGTGTGTACTGTTAGGGGAATAATTAGGCTATTCCAGTAAGCCCCTGTGTAAGTAATTATATTATATATAATTATTTTATATAATGTATATGTATGTTATTACATATAATGTAGTTTATATATTGCATATTTATATTTTTAATGTATGCCAGTCATTCTGCTAGTAAGCATTTTGCTTAGAACATCTCCTTTAGCAGCCACTCTTATTCTATGAGGCAGTGTACTAATATCTTCGTAATAAAGAAGAAATTGAAGTGCAGAGACTGTGATTTCTAAGAACATCTGTTTGTTCCAGTTCCCACACTATTAACCTGTTTATGCTGCTTTATTTTACTCACGAGCTTTCACCTTATTTTTAAGGAGAACTCTCTCCAGTCTCGTAGGATTTGGGAAGGTCACATTCAATTAAATATCTCATGTTTTCCCTTCTCTTTTGCAGGCCACCGCGGGATTTAGACTCCAAAGCTTGCATTTCTATTGGAAATCAGGTGAGAAAAGTCGTGTCTGCCCGTTAACGTCCTGACCCTTTCATATGTCTGCTTTGCCACCGGCCAGTGGGAAAAAATGAATTTTCCATAACATGCTGTCAGGGGTTGTTGGGTCAATAACGTCTGAATGTAAACAGAAGTGGTCTGTGGAGCAGTTGCTATTTTAAATGTCAAATTGGGATCGGGCTGTTGTGGTTCTGATGGGAGGTCTCTGAGGCGAAGAGATGGTTTGTTTTGGGCCACGCTCTGCCAAGTCCAGGCCTAGAGCTAGCCGCCAGGAGTCAGCAGGCCGACCTGAGGGTCATCGAGGGGCGGAGCTGAAGACCCGCTGTGTGGGGCAGCGCTCCCTGCGCCGTTCGGCGCCTGAGCTGGAACTGGACCTCTGTATTGCCGGGGACAAAGGGGGGCCCACAGTGGGCGTCTGCACATCTCCCGGGCACTTCTTGCTTTCAGTGGCTGCTGGGCAAAGCTTCTAGACCAGAAGGTTCTGGACCAGAAAGGACCCTTGGACTGCTCAGAGGAACCAGAGGGAGGACAGGGTAGCCTGTGTCTGGTTTCTTTCCTTTTTTCCTATTGCTGAGCGCTAAAGAATGGATGCTTCTGAACCATGGTGCTGGAGAAGACTCTTGAGAGTCCCTGGGACTGCAAGCAGATCCAGCCAGTCCATCCTAAAGGCGATCAGTCCTGAATGTTCATTGGCAGGACTGATGTTGAAGCTGAAGCTCCAATACTTTGGCCACCTCATGCGAAGAGTTGACTCATTGGAAAAGACCCTGATGCTGGGAGGGATTGGGGGCAGGAGGAGAAGGGGACGACAGAGGATGAGATGGTTGCATGGCATCACCGACTCGATGGACATGAGTTTGAGTGAACTCCGGGAGTTGGTGATGGACAGGGAGGCCTGGCGTGCTGTGGTCCACGGGGTCGCAGAGCCGGACGCGACTGAGCGACTGCACTGAGCTGAACTTCCTATCGCACCCTCGCTTTTGTCTCCTGCAGAACTTTGAGGTGAAGGCAGATGACCTGGAGCCCATCGTGGAGCTGGGCCGGGGGGCGTACGGGGTGGTGGAGAAGATGCGGCATGTGCCCAGCGAGCAGATCATGGCGGTGAAGGTAGTGTTCGCGCTCCCCAGACGTTTTCCGGTCCTGGTCCATATGTTTGTCCCCCCAGCTGCAAATGGGCTCCTTTCACAGAGTCAAGACTATGAGGTCTCACTCTATGGGGTGAGACAGAAAATCCTATTTGTGGCGAACGATATTTCCCTCCAAATATGTCAAAAATGCCTCCTTGGTATGAGTAGCAGCAACTGGGTCTTTTTGAACTGCTGAATCCTACCCCCTCTTTTTAATTGTTTTATGCAGCTACCACATCGTGCTTCCCCGGTGGCTCGCACTTGCGATGCAGGAGACGTGGGTTTGATCCCTGGGTTGGGAAAATCCCCTAGAGAACGAAATGGCTACTCATGCCAATATTCTTGCCTGGAGAATTCCACAGACAGAGGAGCCTGGTGGGCTCTACAGTCCATGGGGTCACAAGAGCCAGACATGACTTAGTGACTAAACCACCACGACCACCAGCCACATCATCACACGTAAAAGAAGCAACAGTACTTCCTCAGTGTCATCCACCACCAGGTCCGAATGAACATCACCTTGATCGTTTTGTTGTTTTTTCTCCTGTTGGTTTTTCAAATAGGAATCCAGATGCGAGCTTGCACATGGCATTTGGTTTTCTGTCTCACGAGTCTCTTTTTAAGCCTTATTCTGTTGCTTTTAAAGAATCTGTCCCTGAAAATCAGGAAACCCAAACTGAGAGACAAAATTGCCTCCATTTGTGGAAACAGAGGAGGGTAAAGTCATCTTGAGCGAATTTGCATAGTTTTGGAGCTATAAAAAGAAATTTAGAATCATCGCATATTTCTTGAGTAGATGTTGGGAGGACCTTGGAGCGGGCCCAGTGTGTTAATTCTAGATGGGTTGTCAGGCATGTGGATGGTCAGATGACCTGGATTCCTTTTATTTTTTGGAGAATGCTGACATCTTTCCCTTACCTTGTAGATTTTCCAGTTTCATCTCCTGCAGACTCTCTGCTCCGCAGGCAAAAAATGTGAAAGCCTCGTGATACTATATTGTCATTTAATGACACAGTCGTGTTGCCTGTGAGGCTGCGCTGACTGGTGTGGTTAGTCTCTCTTCTCTTAGAAGAGAGAGACATGAACTGTGTCTCCATTTCAGTTCAACTCCTCCTTATCCCATTCCTCAATCAACTAACTCTTCTGCAGTTTCTGTTTAGGGTCCATATATTTTTACCTGTTCATAAAGAGGGAATTTCGGCTTTTTTTTTTTCCCTTGTATGAGCCCAAATCAGCCCCACATCAATGAATACTCTGGCCTCCTTGTGCTAAACCCACATGATAAGTCAGACTGTTTTGTAACTTGGAAATGTCTTCCCAAACATTTGCACACTCTCCGCAGTAGACAATCAGTTTGCTTCTCTCCTAGGGATTATTCAGTACGTCAAGTGAATAACAGTCTTCCTTACTTTTCATTTGTTACAGATAGGCATTCCTTTAGGGTAGGTATTTGAGCAGTTGTTGCTAGAAGCTATGCTGTGAATTTTCCTACTGTTCTCGGGAGGGGATCCTTTGGGGTCCCTGCCTTGTCGACAGACCCATCCTCAGGACAGTAACCATCCATTTTCCGTGCATTCTGATCAGCGGATCCGGGCCACGGTAAACAGCCAAGAGCAGAAGCGGCTCCTGATGGATCTGGATATCTCCATGAGGACCGTGGACTGTCCCTTCACGGTCACCTTTTACGGCGCACTCTTCCGTGAGGTAGGTGGTAGTGCCTTCAAAGCTGCAAGGCAGGCGGTAACTGAAAAAGACGCTTCCCGGATCTCGCAAACACCTGCAGTCACAGGGCGCTTCCTTGTCCGACTTGTCTTCTGTAGAGAGTTTCATGCTCGTGAAATGTTGGTGCAGTTAGCTGGAAACCATAATATTTTCCAGTGTGTTTAGCCCTTTCAAAATGCTGGGGTTCCCTTTCTCCTTCCTGTTCTGGTTTGTCTCTTTTGGCAGAACGGTCTCTATCAACTTGTAGATGGATTTGTATCAATCCCTTGAAATCGCAAATACTCTGGTCTTTTGGCCGCTTGATGAGCTCCAGGCAGCCTTGTGCAGTGGATTGGCCTCATATTTGCTTCTTTTTTCTAATTCTGCTTTTCACTTTACGACGGTATGAATTCTCATCCCGTCCCCTTTCTAAAAACTTTTTATTAGGGTGTACTTGATTTGCATGGTGTTAGTTTCTGCTGTACAGCACCATGAATCAGCCCTGTGTATATGTGCTCACGCGTTTAAAGGTATTTCCCTGTACAGCCCATTACAGAGTGTTTGAGTAGAGTTTCCTGTGCTGTACACAGGTCCTCATTGTTAGCTGTTTTCATCTCCCTCTTATAACCAGCTTTAAATGATAAACTGTGGCCAGTGGTCAGTGCGGGAAGTCAGGCATAGAGTTGGTATCTGGTCATAACTCCCAGAGCAGGGGTCCCCCACCTCCCGGATTTAATGCCCGATGTTCCGAGGTGGAGCTGATGTAATAATAATAGAAGCAAAGTGCACGATAAATGTAATGCACTTGAATCAGCCTGAAATCATGCCCCCCACCCCCGCCCCGCTCTGGTCCATGGATAAATTATCTTCCACAGAATTGGTCCCTGAAGCCAAAAAGCCTGGAGACTGCTGTCTTAGATAACAGTAATGGTAAAGGCTTGGGTTTCTGGCATCCTATAGCTTGTGGGTGTTAGCATTTAGAACCTAGTTTTCATTAAGGAGTGGGTGATCACAGGCATATCTGTTTGGCTGTCTGCTGGCTTGCTTTTTGGAGGTAATATTGCCCATTTATAAATTTCACTGAGATCTCGAAGGACACTGCATTTCCTCCAAAAGCTCACACAGGGAGTGGCCTGTTCCTCCTGACAGATGCTAACTGCTTCCTCCTCTCATCTTTCCATCCTCTCTGACTGTCTCCAAACCAACCGGCCTCCAGGGGGATGTCTGGATCTGCATGGAGCTCATGGACACGTCCCTAGATAAATTCTACAAACAAGTGATCGATAAAGGCCAAACAATTCCAGAGGACATCTTAGGGAAAATAGCAGTTTCTGTGAGTACATCGCGAGCCCCAGCTCCATCCAAGGAGTGCGGGGAGGTCTGGGCCTCGTGTGTCTCTGTTCTGTCTGTACTGGGAAGCACCGCCTGGACCGGAGTGCCCATCCCGTCTGTGTGTGTTGATTGCACGAGTGTGTAACTGGATGGATCAATGGATACTCCTCTTTCTGGGCTTGACCTACACGAGGTTCTGCTCCTGACTCGGCCTGGGAGGCTTTCAGCTGAAATGCCTCTGAGCAGCACGTTCATCGGCTAGGACCATGTTCCTGGTGTCTTTGTTCTGATACTGGTTTATTTTGATTTTCGTTTGTGGGGAGTAAATGTTTCCTTAGGATTAATAGGCGCAGAAGGGAGCAAGCAGAGGAGGAAGCTGCGCCCTTCATGGCTATTGAGGCCCAGGAGGGAGGAGAGGAAAAGATGCTGGGGTCAAGTTAGAGAATCAGAACATACCAGTGAGACTGCCTCTCTGTGCTCTGATGTCATCTCTCTGCTGGGCAGGGTCTAATTTGTACGACTTCCTGTGTGTTTTCCTGGCTAGGAAGACCACTGTTGGAGAAAATACCTCCCCTTGGGACTGTAAGCCAGGGATAATAAATGGGGATTTACTTAAGATGCAGTTGCTGTCCAGTGATGGGGGACATAAATCCACCTTGTGTTTCTCTTGCAGATTGTAAAAGCCTTAGAGCATTTGCACAGTAAGCTGTCTGTCATTCACCGAGGTAAGTGTCCATTGGGCTGCCTTGGCTGTTCCTTTTTATCAATTTTATTTCTTTCACCTGAGTTTTATTAATTTCTTTTTTCTCCCCAGTGGATAAAATTGAGTCAGGCAAGAGAACAGAGGAGGGGCTTTCCTTTGGGATTGGATAGCAAATCGTATAAAGAGCTGCTCAATATTATCTGAGGACATCAGGGGACGTGAGCTGTGGATTAGGCCTAACTTGAATGTGAACTGCCAGTTGCCAAAGAGAGCAATGGTATTACCCATTGAGAATTTTAGAGAATATGATAAAAATTCACCTAGTATCGGCCATTGCTGGAGAGCTTGTTAGAAAAGCGGAATCATGAGTCCCAAGACCAACTGGGTCAGAACCGCCATTTTAACAAGCTCGCTGGGTAATTCTTGGGCGGTGAGGGTCTGAGAAGTTCTGGCATAAAGCTCGGCCTGTTCAGACAGCGGGAGGCAGGACAGGGTGAAAGGTTGGCTGGACTGTCTTCCTCTTCTCCCTCCTGTCTCTCTGTTGACCTGTTACCTCTTCATCCATCCATCCATCCATCCACCCACCCACCCAGATATCCTTTCTTCCATCTGTCTTCCATGCCTTCGTCCATCCATGTATCTTGTGTAATTGTTTCCCAGCATGTATACAGCACTGTATTTATACAGCGCTACAACAGATGCCCTGACAGGTATCTACGAAGAAAATACATTCTTATCCAAATCCTACACAGGAGGAGTTCTTGGTAGGGGAGTGAGGCAAATATATGACACATGGGGGAAAAAACCCACGTGAGAAATATGAAAGTAACAACCACGGAAGTCGTGTAGGTACAATACAGAAGAAGGACGTGATTAGCACGCGTGACTGGAGTCAAGGAAGGCTTCTTGGAAGAGTGTGTATAATCAGTGTATGAACAGTGTTGGTAGCTTATAGGTAGTTGTGACCTGAACACTGTTATACTCTGAGCCTGAAATAATGTAAGATGTCTCAAAAAACATGCCTATTATGATGGCTGTTATTGACTGTTACTATCAAAAATGGGAAAAATGTAAAGGAAGAAGAGGCAAAAAAGAAAGTGGGGAGAGATCCAGTTAAGAAAAGGGATGCAGATTACCCACAAATGCGAAACTGAATTTTAAAGGCTTATTTCAAAATTATGATACATTTCATTCATAGCAGAGAATGTTTACAAAGGGTAGAAGATAATAAAATGAAATTTGTGTATCTGTTGTTTAAGGGAAAATTATAAAGGATAATTTTTAAAGTTTTTAGAATAATTTTTTTCTTTTGAGTGTGTGCCCTTTGTGAAACGTGTCACTTAGAAAAAAATTAATTTTCTAAATTTCTACTTTCATCATCCAGACCTAACGATGGTTCATCTGCTTGGGAGGATGCATTTTATCTTTTCAGACTGAGGAGTTCATTTAAGAGCTGCAGAGTAAACCCTCTCTGGTGGTGGTGGTTTAGTCACTCAGGCGTGTCCAACTGTTGTGACCCCATGGCCGGTAGCCCACGAGGCTCCTCTGTCCATGGGATTCTCCAGGCAAGAATACTGGAGTGGGTTGCCATTTCCTTCTCCAGGGGATCTTCCCAACCCAGGGTTCGAACCTGCGTCTCTTCTCCTGCATTGCAGGTGGATTCTTTCCTCCGGGAAGCCCACTCCACCCACATGCATATTCTGTGACCCGCCTCCTGGCCTGGACTGTCTGGGTTTATGATGAGTTACACCTGTAACTTCTGACGCACCTCTTGCAGAAGTATAGTTGATGTATTATGTCTCAGTCTGCCTTTTCAGTCCACTAAATGCAGACTAGATCATTAGGAGCTGGGCTTTTAAAGCATCATCATAACACTTAGCACAAGCTCCACCTTTGTAATACATGCTTAGGGGCACAACACGGACTTGTTCGTGACCGGGACAGCGCGGTAACGTTCAGATCTCTAGGGCTTAGGCCTCTAGCATAACAGAGACAACTGCCCAGGGAACTGGGCGTTTGGCTCAGTCATCAAGTTTTAAGTTCTCACCACCTGTACGGGAACGATGAAGATGAGAAATTAGAGGAGGCAGTTGTTTCCATGGATGGATTCCCAGTCTGACGAGAAGGACAAGTATGAAATAGAAAGCAGACCACTCACCCAAGATCCGTCAGAACCAGAACTAATGACATGACACTGAATGAGCTAATGAAAAACGTTCAGTGAGGAGTTCATTTAAGAGCTGCAGAGTAAACCCTCTCTGGTGGTGGTGGTTTAATCACTCAGGCGTGTCCGACTCTTGTGACCCCATGGCCGGTAGCCCACGAGGCTCCTCTGTCCATGGGATTTTTTTGTGACTATTCATTTTGAACACTGTTATTATCATTTTAGGGTCTGTCTTTCATGCATATATAAGTATGTCCTTTAAGTTTTCCGTAACCCACGTCAACTTAGTAAACTCTGCTTTGGTAAACCGAAGTAAAAATATTAAGTCAACCTTAGAAATGCATTCCAATATATAGTCAGTTCAGTTCAGTTCAGTTCATCCACTCAGTCGTGTCCGACTCTTTGCGACCCCATGAACCGCAGCACGCCAGGCCTCCCTGTCCATCACCAACTCCTGGAGTTCACTCAAACTCAGGTCCATCGGGTCCATGATGCCATCCAGCCGTCTCATCCTCTGTCGTCCCCTTCTCCTTCTGCCCCCAATCCCTCCCAGCATCAGGGTCTTTTCCAATGAGTCAACTCTTTGCATGAGGTGGCCAAAGTACTGGAGTTTCAGCTTTAGCATCAGTCCTTCCAAAGAACACTCAGGACTGATCTCCTTTAGAATAGACTGGTTGGATCTCCTTGCAGTCCAAGGGACTCTCAAGAGAAATGCATTCCAATATATAGTAGGTGCAGACAAATACTGCTTGATGCCACTTATGCATGGGACCTAGAATAGTCACATTCATGGCGTCAGAAAGTACACTGGGAGATGCCGAGGTCAGGATGGTGGAGAGGGCAGGGAGAATGGGCAGTGAGTGCTTACTGGGGACAGAGTTTCAGTTTAGGAAGGTGGAAAATCCAGGAGATGGATGATGATGAGAGTTGCATGACAATATGAGTGTATTCAGTGCCTCTGAACTGGACAGTTATATGGTAAAAAACAGTATGTTTTATGTTATGTGACTTCTACCACAATAAAAAGAAAAACATTAACAAATTTTAATGATAAGGAAATCAAGTTGCTTTTCCCCCTTTCTTCTTAGCTTTGGTGTTTTTCCTTCTTTTTAAAAAAGATCATGTTCTATCGGAGTGTAGTTCGTGTTGTGTAACTGGGGTGGCAGTTCCTTTTGGGATGAGTCTTGAGGGCGCGCCGGGGCGGGCGTGGAGGCTCCAGGCCCCCTGGTGGCAGAGAGCTGCCGCTGCGCCCCCAGGCTCCCGACTCTCCGCTTGCAGATGTCAAGCCCTCCAACGTGCTCATCAACGCTCTGGGCCAGGTGAAGATGTGCGACTTCGGAATCAGCGGCTACCTGGTCGACTCCGTGGCTAAAACCATCGATGCCGGATGCAAACCGTACATGGCCGTGAGTACAGCGCATGGGGGTGGCCTTGGGAGAGCAAGTGCCTTCAAACCCTGCCAGGAGTCACGACCTGGGCGGCCAAGGAGGGAGCACTGAAATACGCCCAAAGCACAAGAAGTATCCTCCACTTTCTTTCTTCTTAAATGTCTCCTGTCTAAAATCCCGAGGCCCTTCCTTCTCTTATATTTGAAAAAAAAAAAATCAGAGGAAGAGGTATACTCTCTGAAAAAGCACTACATAAAGCCCAGTTCTCCACTCTGCGCTGTCTGTTGAGAATAGCAGAGAGAGAGGAATTGCAATTCCCCAGGCAAGTCTGTTACGTTAGTCCCGAGGGAGCCTCGTAGCTGTGAAGATTCATTGCTTTTGGCAGAGACCTTGGGATTCCCTTTAAGTTAAGGGACTTCTACTGTAAATACTCTATTTGGAAATGAACACGTGCTTGGAATTTAAAAGCTTTGTGTCCACGATTACCTAAAAGTGGTTGAGGTTGTTAATACCAGACCGTAGCCCAGTGACTCTTGCAGATTGTTTTCACTGAGTTCTGGACTGTTGGTATTTTATTCATTTATTTGGCTGCCTTGAGTCTTAGTTGCAGGGTGCAGAACTTAGTTGCCCTGCAGCATACGGGATCTTAGTTCCCCGGCCAGGGATCGAACCCATGTCCCCCCCTGGAAGGAGGAAGCTTGACCACTGGACTGCCAAGGAAGTCCCTGGACTGTTGGTCTTTTAAACGAGGAAACTTCAAGGCGGGCAGCGTAATGGTCGACTGTATGTCACGCTCTTTGGAAGGCCAAACTGAAGTTGCTTTTGAGTTGTGAGGGGACTCTGACGCATTGTCGTCTCCAAGAAAAGATGTCTGTAAGCCCCGTGGAGACGTTGGTCTTCGCTGTCGTGAGTGAGACTCCTGGCCCGGGAGGCGTGTTAATGGCTCACAACCGCTCACTTGGCAGCCACTGCCACCCCACCCCCGAGACTTTACTGAGCCAAGAGTGTCATCTCAGTCGTCTTTTTCTGTCTCCTTTCCAGCCCGAGAGAATAAACCCAGAGCTCAACCAGAAGGGATACAGCGTGAAGTCCGACATCTGGAGTTTGGGCATCACCATGGTAGTGTGTGATAATAATTGTGGGCTGGGGGCAGGGAGTGTTGGGGCACGAAGCTGCGGTGGGGCAGACCTCAAGAGCAAGAGGTGGACGCCCTTGAAGCTGATCTGAGAGAGCAAGATTGTCCGCAGAGCGGGGCGGCAGAAACGCTGAACGGGAACTGGGCAAACCCAGTTCTCTTCATTTCACCTCCAAGGAGTTGTGTGCCCTTGCGTGACAGATGGAGTCACACAGGCTGTCTCGCTGTCCTGAGCTGTAAAACGAGAGGGTCTGGCTGCTGTTCCTGAGAGTTATCCTTAGGGTTTAAATTTAAACTACTCTAATCAAGCATGCAGAGGCTCAGGCTACTCCAAGAGCACGAATCTGTGTGGACCCTGATAGAGCTTTTTAAAAAAATTTTTGTTTTATATCGGAGCGTGTTTTGTTAGTTGCTTAGTTGACTCTTTTCAATCCCATGGACTGTAGCCCACCAGGCTCCGCTGTCCATGGGATTTCCTAGGCAAGAATACTGGAATGAGTGGCCATTCCCTTCTCCAGGGGACCTTCCTGACCCAGGGACTGAACCCAGGCATTGCAGGCAGATGCTTTGTCCTCTCAGCCGTGTAGTTGATCACAATGTGGTGCTGGTTTCAGGTGTACAGTGAAGTGATGCAGTTTACTTCTATCTATTTTTTTTCCAATTCCTTTCCCACTTAGGTTATTACAAAATGTTGAGCCGAGTTCCCTGGGCTGTACAGCAGGCCCTTGTGGGTTGTCTGTTTCAAAGACAGCACTGTGTACATGTCCATCCCAAACTCCCAATCTCTGCCACCCGTCCTAGACGCTAATATGGAGAGCTTTGTATCCAAGACATGGGCTCAGCTTCTCGGAATATGGTTATGAGAGCAGTCTTGGCTGTTGACTGCAGGTATAGCCCCAGCACATACTAACAAACAGGCTCATTTCCTCAGGCACAGCCCTGAAGTTATACACGGTGAGAGCCTGATTTGTAACTCTGCTGATCGTAAATTTTCAGTGGATCACCGAGGTCTGGAAGGATCCATGGTGGTCCTGGTTCCTTCCCAGACACAGCAGCTGAGTAAATCCCGTGAGCTATTTCACGTCCTTGCCCAGAAGGCACGTGATCTTGTAACAGCAAGGCGGCCTTTACTCCAGTCCAAAAACCGAGCAGTCCTTTGGCCCTGTTTGTTTTCATTCCAGCGTGTGGCCAGCAGATGGCAGCAGAGGTAAGCGTCTTCGGGCGAGAACTGCTTTTTAGACTAAACGTTTGAAAACCTGGCCCCTTTCATCCTGAAGTTGCACACTGCTGGCTCACAGTTTTATGAAGTGCCACACTGGGTTTCAGTGAGGTTATTGTTCAGTCGCTCAGTGGTGTTCGACTCTTTGTGACCCCGTGGACTGCAGCATGCCAGGCCTCCCTGTCCATCACCAGCTGGATGATTACTCAAACTCATGTTCATCAAGTCAGTGATGCTATCCGGCCGTCTCATCCTCTGTCGTCCCCTTCTCCTTCTGCCCTCAATCTTTCCCAGCGTCAGGGTCTTTCCCAATGAGTCCGCTCTTAGCATCAGGTGGCCAAAGTACTGGAGCTTCAGCATCAGTCCTTCCGGTGAATATTCCAGGTGGATTTCCTCTTGGTGAGGGGCTGTCTCCCAGATGATGTCACCCCTAGCTCCAGGACGTGGGGGCACACCGCTAGCGAACACGTCATCATTGGCGTCCCCTCTGCACGTTTCACCGGACTGTCCCCATCCGGTTGCCCTCCGCCTCCTGGGACGACATGGATGCCCCAGCAGCTGCCCGGTACACAGTAGCCCAGAGTCAGCTCTCACCTCCTGTGTACCTCTCCCTTCCAGATCGAGCTGGCCATCCTCCGGTTTCCCTACGACTCGTGGGGGACTCCTTTCCAGCAGCTCAAACAGGTGGTGGAGGAGCCTTCGCCGCAGCTGCCCGCAGACAAGTTCTCCGAAGAGTTTGTTGACTTTACCTCACAGTGGTAAGAAAGCGCGTCTCCCAGGAGCCAGGGTGAAGGCGGAAGGGGTCCTCCTGACTTCCTCCATCGGTCTAATCCACGTGCCCACATCCACTCCCAGTGTTGATGGAGTGTATCCTCGTTGCTAAGCAACAAAGACGGCTCTGCCTGGTCCCCGCTGAGCTCAGAGCCACAGAGGGGAGTGTCCCAGCTCAGTCATTCTAGCCCAGGTCCAGAGGGAAACGGGCACTGGGTCTTTGGGGGGAACTCAGAGGAAAGGCCTTAGGGGAGAGTTTCTGGAGGAGATAAATCCTGAGCTGGGACCAGGTGAGGTGTGTGCCAGGGAAAAGGGAAGTGGAGGAGGAGAAGGTGTTCCAGGTGGGAGGAATCTCATGCACCCTGACACAGGCGTGGGAAACTGTTTGATGAAAGGCTGAGCCATCTGATGTGGGCCAGGGCATAAAGAGAGAGGTGGGGGACCCACTGGAGGGCTCGGGTGGGGAGGAGATATGACGCAAAGAATAAGCCTGGAGAAGACGACGGAGGCTACATTCAGAGCTTCCCTTAGGCACCTGGAAGTCTTACCAAGTGATTCTGGTGTTTTAGGCTGATTCTTAGAGAAGGCTTGCTCACTGATGGCTCTGCTTGCCCGGAAGTGGACAGTGGACAGTTCCAGCTGGGGAGGGGGCACGTCTAAGAAGGGAAAAGAAAGTTGGGGGGGAAGAGATGGAAGGAGCCATACTGATGCCGTGAGTTTGTTTTCATGGAAATTGCTGGTGGAATTGAGGAAACTAGAAGAGGGGATTGTTTTTCTCCAGAAAACCTGGTGATTTTCGTCTGCACGGGCCCCAGGGTGCCCAGCATGACTTGATACTGATGATCATTGCAAGGGATGCTGGAAAAATGATGCCATGACGGAGCGCAGGCTGTGATCCTGGGTGCTGCCGTGCAGCTGTGAGCCGGGGCAGAGGCCGTCGGAGATGCTGGAAGCCCGGCTGTGGTTGCCCAGGGGACCGGCTCTGCTCACTTGGAGCTAAGAAAGGGGCTGGCGTTCCGCCTCCTGTTGGAGAGGCTAGCTTCCCCAAGGTTACCCTTCCTTGGCCTCCACGCGCTTTGGAAGAGGCATTCTGAACACAGCTTTTACTGGAAAACGCGGTAACACCAAGCAGCTGTCTGTTGCTTGTGAAGCAAAGGCCCCTTGGGTTTTTCACCAGCTCTAGGCCCGTCACCCTGGTGCTTTCCCCTAAAGACATACGAGGCCGACGTGCCCTTGTTTTTGTTTTATGCTTGGCTGAATGGCCGGAGAGGCTGGAGTGATGGGCGGCGTGATGCTCGCCTGCTGGATGCCGCTGGATGCGTATCAGCACTTCCCCTGGGCGCCTGGGCAGTACCCCCTCTCTGCTCTCCTTGCCGGAGCCTCCAGGTGTGCTGTGCACCTGCCCGGCTGAGAGGGCTTCAGGATCGTGCCTTCTGGTTTCAAGGACCCGGTGCCTGCTGTTTGTTCCTCGTCCTCGAGGGTTTAAAGGTCACGGAGGAAAGGGATGATTTGTCTTGGATGGTTCAGACCCGTCATTCTCCAGAGGGGTGGTGAGGAGGAAGGATCTTATTTAAGGAAGCTTTTCAGACTCTCTGCTTTGTAACCTTTCTCCCACCTGGCCCTTTTCCCCAAGATTCTGGGAACTGCAGAAAACTTTGATAAGAACAAAGCTGGTGTGAAAAGCTTGAGAAAGCCAGGGGGGCTGGTGTGAATCCAGTTTAACCTAATGGTTCTCAACTCCCGTTGCCTGCTTATACAACGTGACACACCTTTCAGGTGTGCCCCTGGGCCTCAGAGGTTCTGATTTAATTGGTCTGGGAGGGGGTGGTCCTGAATACCTGATGGGATGTTCCCACATCATTTTCCTGGAGGCCTGTCGTCAGAACCCCTGACTTATGCCTGCCATCTGTGGACGGCTGTTCTCTTCAGAAAGCTGCTACCCTTCTACAGTTCATTGAGAAATCATTCAATTACTTTATTTATCTTTCATCAACTTTTCTTCTTACTTAGAACTTCCCCTAGAGTCAAAGTGTTAAAGCTTTTCACAGGTTTCTTTTGTTTTTTAAATGAAAGCCTTGGAGAACTGAAAGTTCCCTAATTTTCACGTTTGCACGCGTTTGTGAAAGTTGCAGCTTCCTGTGTGGCCGCTGTCTGTCAGCTGCTGGCCAGCCCCGCCCACAGGGCAGAGTGTCTTCACGCTGTTGCCAGGGCTGGCTTTGCGCGCTTCTCTTCTCTCTGTTTAGTCCCGGGAGCTGCATCCTCTGCTGCTGCGCTTTCGTCTGGGGCTTCCGCTTGGTGGTCACACTCCTCTGGTCACTGCTGGTCAGCTGACAGCTGTTGTGGTTGTTCAGTCACTCAGGCATATCTGACTCTTTGTGACCCTGTGGACTGCAGCACGCCAGGCTTCCTTGTCCTTCACCATCTCCTGGAGTTTACTCAAACTCATGTCCATTGAGTTGGTGATGCCATCCAACCATCTCATCCTCTGTCACCCCATTATCCTCCCGCCTTCAGTCCTTCCCAGCATCAGGGTCTTTTCCAGCTCTTTGCATCAGGCGGCCAAAGTATTGGAGCTTCAGCTTCAGCATCAGTTCTTCCAGTGAATATTAAGGGTTGATTTCCTTTAGGATGGACTAGTTTGATCTCCTTGAAGTCCATGGGACCCTCAAACCCTCAAGAGTATTCTCTAGCACCACAGTTTGAAAGCATCAATTCTTTGGCAGTCAGCCTTCTTTATGGTCCAGCTCTCACATCAGTACATGACTACTGGAAAACCCAGAGCTTTGGATATATGGACTTTTGTCGGCAAAGTGATGTCTCTGCTTTTTAATATGCTGCCTAGGTTTATCATAGCTAATCTCCCAAGGAGCAAACATCTTTTAGTTTTGTGGCTGCAGTCACCGTCTGCAGTGATTTTGGAGCTTAAGAAAATAAACTCTGTCACCGTTTCCACTTGTTCCCCTTCTGTTTGCCACGAAGTGATGGGACCGGATGCCGTGATCTGATTTTTGCGGTGGAGTAGGGCATTCATCTGCTATCACTCTCCAAATTATGACTTGATAGAGTCCAGGGTTCTGCTGGCATCCTTCTTTAGCAGTAACATCAGAGGGGGTGAGGGGAGGAGAGAAAACCAAAGCAAGTCAAGATGTTTATTCCATATGAACTTGAAGAAAAGCAGCAACAACAGAGATTTCCTACAAATCCTTCCTTTCTGTACTTATTTTCAAACAAGCGTTTTCTTACTCTTCCTTCCCTACACGTGGCTTTCTTTTTTTATATATAATTTCGTTTATTTATCTGTTTATTTTTATTTTTGGCCGTGCCGCGTCTTTGTTGCTGCTCGGCCTTTCCCTGGTCTCAGAGAGGGGAGCTCCTCTCCACTTGTGGCATGCGGGCTTCTCACGTGGTGGGTTCTCTTGCTGCCAACCACGGGCTCCAGGCACGTGGGCTTCAGCAGTTGCAGCTCATGGACTCAGGATTGTGTCTCCCGGGCTCTAGAGCACAGGCGCAGGCTTAGTTGCTCCACGCCATGTGGGATCTTCCTGGGCCAGGGATCGAACCCGTGTCCCCTGCACTGGCAGGCATATTCTTCACCACTGAGCCACCAAGGACATCCACGTGGCTTTCTTATCTCAGGGCCTTTAAAGAGTTCCTGAATCAGGAGACACTGGCCATCTAGGCCTTGTTTGGGATTCACAATAGAGAAATGGAAAGGCCTTACACCCTGGTCTTGCAGAAGGTTTCACAAATGAGTTTCTACTAAAATGGAATCTTGGCACGCTTGCGTTCTTTCACCATAACCTCATTCAGCTGGACACAGGCTTGGGGACTGAGAGTCGCTCCCTAGAGACCAGCTGAGCCAAGTGCCCCAAAGCTTGACTTCCTTCCTGCTGAGCCTTCAGGCCTGTTTAAGAGCTCAGTGCCCCGTCCACCGGCCCGAAGTCCGTTGGAGGTCAGAGACCCACCCAGACGCTGGTCCTGTCTGACTCAGAGAAACAGGCACAAAACAGAGACGATCAAACATAGTTGCTGGCTTGTTCAGGAAGGAGTAAAAAGAGGCCCTGGGTATTTACGAAGCTCAGGACAAATGTATGGCTTGGGAGGCGAGCTGTGTTTTTCTTCTGCAGATGTTCCCAGGAGTCCTTCTGGGAAACGGTCAGTTCGGGGGGATTCGGAGGGGCAGAACCCCTCGGCTCAGCACAAACGTGAAGCTAGCAGTTCTCAGCACGGCACGAAGCTGTGTTTTAGTGTCAGCTACGGTCAGGAGTTTGTGTTGTGGCATTTGGAAGGGGAATTAGGGCAGTTAGCTAATTGCACGCTTGAAAACGACAAGCCACTTGAAAATTCAAAAGTCTGACTTGGATCCAAAAAGAAATTGGTGTAGCTTTGAACTCCACAGTTGTTATTTGGTGCTGAATTTCAAGTGCTTCCTATTCAACGTGGAAAATTTGCTTTTCTCCCTAACCTCACCCTGAGTATTTTGCTATTCTTAGCCCGTGTTTTGAAGTGTTCTTGATTTAAAAGGTGGAGAGAATGGGTTGTATCAGTTATATTAAATCAATAAACAGCTTTGGTGTGCTGTGTAAATATTTTCCGTCAATTCTCTGCAGTGGTGCTTGTACATTTCAAGCTTTCTAATCGGAGGCCATAAGTCAAAAATAACCTGTTCAGCAGCAATCTTTGAGGTTTTAGGAATTCTTTTTTGAAAAGATAAATCTTGACGTGTGGCGGAGGCCAACACAATACTGTAGAGCAGTCGTCCTCCAATAGTTGTGTTTTTTCCTATACTTCTCAAAAAAAGAAATAAAAGTAAATCAAAGTGGTTGCTGGGGAACCGTCCTGGGCATTATGGGATGTTGAGCGACAGCCTCGGTTTCTGCCTGTTAGATGTGAATTACGGCCCCCAGCACCACCAGCTGCGTTAACCAGAAGTACCTCCAGACGCCCCCGAGTGTGCCTTGGACGGCAAAGCCACCTGCAGCTGGGGACCGCTGGTGGAGCCTTCCGGAGTCGCAGCACGTAGGCACAGGAGGCTTCATCGGTGGGAGCTGGAGGTCTCCTCATTTCGCTCAGAGATGCCTTCCCGGGCCAGCCCGGCCGTGATGCTGCTGGTCTCCTTTCTCACTCATTCTTGTTTGAGCCTCAGTTGAGACGGACGCTCTCTCTTCGGCTGTCCAGGCAGTGAGGTCGCTGGGTGTGGATCCGCCCGCAGTCGGCTCTCTGTCCCCGCCTCTGCCTATTCCCCGTCTCAGGCTCCCTGCCCTCCACCGCAGAGCTGCCTGGAGTCCATAGGGAGGCTGCTCTCGGCTGTTTTGATTCAAAAAGCTTCCTTTTTTCTTTCATTTCGAGTTTTTTTCAGTCCCAAGCATTTCAGCCGTTTCCCTCTCTGGCTCTGCATCCGGGCCTGCCCTTGATTGTTGCCCTCCATGGAGCGGGGCTCAGGTCACACCTCGCAGGTCTCCCTTGCTCCAGGTGGTCATCAGCGCAAATCCCAGCCACCCAACGTTCTGTCACTTTTTGAGTTCCTTCCACGCCAGGCAGATGTCCTTTCCATTCGTGGATGGTTTTAGGGCCCGTGGGCAGAGGGCTCTGCAGGTTGCCTCGCAAATCATACTTTTCAAAACCATCCTTTCCTCCATTCTGTAACCTGGGGTTCCAACCCCAAATAAACTTTCTTTTCCATTTTAAGGCTGCAGGTGGATGAAGGGGTGGGTCTCTTCTCACTGTGGTTTTATGACTGTTGCCTCTGGTATCAGATGTGATTAAAGGTCTGTGTGTACAGACGGCTGGATGACGGGCGCCCCTTGCGTAGTGCAGGGCCAGCAGGGGTTTCTGAGAAGAAGCACTGCTAAGTCCACGGCCAGCGTGCTTTCCCGGTCATCAGCCGAGCGGCCGTCAAGCAGCAGTGACCTTAGGCATTCTACATCCGTAGTGCTTCTGTCTCAAGCAGTTTCAGCAGGGAGCATATAAAAGCAAATTGTACCTGCAAGGAGATCAGAAGCAGAGAGAACCCGGTATTGGAGACAATGAACAGACAACAACTGTAATTTAAGAAACACCTGCCAGGGTCTTTGCAAGAGGGGGTGGATTAAAAGCCGTTTTGAAGGAAAGTGAATATATATTTTGATACATAATAAAAGCTAGTTTTTATGTCATTGGTAAAGAAACATAAGGAAACACACACAGCCTTACCCTTCCTGTTAAGGTACAGAGTGATTTCAAACATCCTTGGGAAGTGTAACAAGAGGAAAGTCAAGGCAGGAGATTTATGTTTTCAGTACATTTTTAAAGGTGGTTCTGTTTGGTCTTCTGCAGGTTCTGAAATCCTAGTCTAGTGGAAACACAGATGGTTTCTAGATTTTAATGTGATTTTTTTTTTTTCCTTTAAGCTTGAAGAAGAATTCCAAAGAAAGGCCAACATATCCAGAGCTTATGGTGAGTATTGTTAGGGGGTGTAGATGAGTCCATACTAACAGTTGGAACAGGGGAAGTGAATGACATCTAAATCATGATCTGGACTTCCCAGGTGGTCTAGCGGTTAATTCTCTGCCTTCCTAATGCAGTGGGTGCCAGTTCGATCCCTGGTCAGGGAGTTAAGATCCCACGTGCCTCGTGGCCAGAAAACCCAAACATAAAACAGAAGCAGTATCATAACAAATTCAACAAGGACGTTAAAAATGGCCCACATTAAAAAAAAAAGTCTTTTAAAAAAGAACGTATTATTAAAAAAAAACAACGCAGTCAGGCATCATCTCACATCTGGAAGGTTTGAAAGATAAGAGAGGAACTCTGGGGAAGATGCAGAGAAAAGAGGCTCCCTGGTGGGATGTGAACTGGTCCAGCCAGGACAGAAAACCTCACAAAATTAAAAATAGCACCATCTGATGATTAATGATTCCACTTCTGGGCACAGATCTGAAGGAAATGAAATCACTATCTTGAAGAAATAGCTGAACCCCCAAGTTCACTGCAGCATTATTTATCTCAGCCAAGATGTGGAAACAATCTGAGTGTCCATTAATGAATACAGAGATAAAGAAAACATAATACATATGCACATACACACACAATGGAATATTACTCAAGCATTAAAAAAGGAAATCCTGTTATTTACAACAACGTGGGTGAAGCTTGAGGGCATTATTCTAAGTGAAATAAGTCAGACAGAAAAAGCAAATACTGCATGATCTCACTTAAATGTAGAATCTTAAAAAAACAACTTACGGAGCATAGACTGGTGGTTGCCAGGGGTGTGTGGGCTGGGGGCAATGGATAAAGGTGGTCAAAGAGCACAAGTTTCTGTTTACCAGATGAGTAAGACCTGGGGTATAAAGCACAGCATGGGGACTAGCGTTAACACCACTCGACCATATACTTGCAAGTCGCCAGGAGATGAGAGAGCAGAACTGGATGGTCTCAGCAGATCCCATGGATTTTCAGTTCTTCTGGTTAAGCTTGAATTTAAGTCTGAACCATATGTCGACTGGATGACTGAATAGATGCTGGGAAGAGTCTGAGGAGAGACGGACTGGGCACCTTTGTCCCCTTTAAAAAGGCAGCCCTGGGATTTTCCTGATGGTCCAGTGGCTAAGACTCCACGCCGGTACTGCAGGGGACGTGGGTTCAATCCCTGGTCTGGGAACTAAGATCCCAAAAGCCTCACAGCCTGGCCAATAAATAAATAAATAAAAATAAACCAATAAAATAGAAAGGCAGCCTCGGGACTTGCCTGGTGGTCCAGTGGTTAGGACTTTGCATTTCCACTACAGGAGTCATGGGTTTGATCCCTGGTCAGGGAACTAAGTGGAGAAGCAAATGGCAACCCACTCCAGTATTCTTGCCTGGAGACTCCCAGGGACGGTGGAGCCTGGTGGCCTGCCATCTATGGGGTCGCACAGAGTTGGACACGACAAGCGACTTAGCAGCAGCAGCAGGGAACTAAGATCCTACATGTCACTCGGCGTGGCCAATAAATAAATAAAAATTAAAAAAAATAATGCAATGAAATATAAAGGCAGCCCATGGGGACTCAGCATTCAACTAACACCCACAGTTGAGGCAGAAGGGGAGATGATTCATGCTTGAGAAGATCTTAGCCTGCAGCACGTTTGGGTTCAACATTTCCCCTCTGCTTATGTAGATAGTAGCCAGTCGGGGGCCTTTTCAATCCTGGCTACTTTGTTTTAGAATTCTTGTGCAACCCCCAGAGCATTTTAAACTTTGATTCCACATAAAGTGCAACCCGCATAGAGCGGTTTGTGGGGGGTTGTCTACTCTTGTTTTCAAGGTGCCTTTGTCACTTTTTCTTCAGATGAAAGTATGTTTGCTTTATGTGTCTGACTATTGAAAATGCATACCACGTTTTCCCCCTTCCAAGTGGCTGCTTATCAGAGGTTTCAACGGAGCACACTTGAGAAAAATTGCGGAGTCCTCGCTTAACACCCTTGGGCAACTGATGTTGAAGCTGCCTTTGCACTCTGTCCGGACACCGTGGGCTCTGGTGGTCTGGCATTAGGGCTGCAGTTCCGTGCGGGTCACCACCCCCACCCCCGCCTTTTACGGTGCTCATCTTCATGGCACTGGGATGACTTGCCTTGTGAGGTCATGACTGCCTCCTGCTTTCCGGTGGGACTGAGGTTTCTCGGTGGAAACTCTGAGTCCAAACGCTTCGGCTGAAGCCTCAGGAAAACACATGCTGAGAGGCGACTGTTGAGGTTGTAGGAGTTGGTGAAGAGGTAGAAAAAAAAAAAATCCTCTTTCCAGGTGAAGAACAGTATAATTAAGGCCCCAACCCAGACATGTACCTCTTATAGAAATCCCAAATGTTTTTTGTTCCCTGTTTGGGTTGAGGTGTGGACAGGAAGGTCATCTCATTTGCTTTCTCTTTCAAGCTCCCACTGGGGGCCGTAACTGAGTAGGACTTGCTCTATGGGGTATGGGGCCAGCCAGCGTTTTTATAAAGAATTGTTGCATAGACAGGGTTCGGGCTTCCCAGGTGACTCGTGGTAAACAAACTGTCCACGCAGGACACGCAGGTTCGAACCCTGGGTCGGGAAGATCCCCTGGAGAAGAAAATGGCGACCCACTCCAGTATTTTTCGCCTGGAGAATCCCATGGACGGGGAAGTCTGGTGGGCTACAGTCCGTAGGTTTGCAAAAGATCGGACAACAAGAAAGTAAATACTTCAGGCTCTGTGGGCTGCTACGACAACTCGACTTCTGTTTTAGCATGAGAGCTGCCATAGCCAGTGGGTAGACACAGGAGTGCAGCTGTGCACCAATAAAACTCTGTTTCAGAAATAGGCAGTCCGCTGGATTGGGCCCCCAGTTCATCCATTGTTGACCCCTGGGCTAGATGGAAACCACCAGAAACAAAACCCAGGTGATGCAGGTGATGGTCCAGGGAGGTGATCATGTCCTCTGAATGTCCTGGGATGTCCTAGATTGAACCACATTGTTAAACAGAGATGATGTTGTTTAGTTGCTAAGGTGTATCCAACTCGGTGACTTCATGGACTGCTGCTTGCCAGGCCCCTCTGTCCATGGGATTTTCCAGGCAAGAACACTGGAGTGGGTTGCCATTTCCTCCTCCCAGGGATCTTCCCCACCCAGGGGTCAAACCTGCGTCTTCTGCATTGGCAGGCGGGTTCCTTACCATCTGGGCCTACAGGGAAGCCCTAGGCAGGGCTGACTGACTTAAACTGTGGTTTTGCAGGGGAACTGGAGACTCTTAGCGCTGGTGGCGATGCTCCAGGCTGGGTGTTAAGTTCTCCCTGTACCGGGCCCCTCTTCATTAATTAATTCATGGCTGCGCGGGGTCTTCATTGCTGCGCACGGCCTTCTCGAGTTGCAGAGGCCGGGCGCCTCTCTTCGTCGCGGTGCGCATGCGCCAGGCACGCCGGCTTCAGTAGTTGTGGCGCAGACGCTCTGTTGCCCCGTGACACGCGGGCTCTTCCCGGACCAGGGATGGAACCCGTGTCCCCTGCGTCGGCAGGCGGGATTTTTCACCACTTGACCACCAGGGAAGTCCAGTGCCCTCCCCCCACCTTCTGAGACGCTCAGCCTGGGTCTGTGGTCTGGGGGCGATTCCACGGCGTCTCCTCTGCTGTGTCCTGGTTGCTATTCTTAGTCGGCCGCTTCTAGAAGGGACTGGTTCCCTCCCAGCCTTTTACAGCCTCAAAACCCACACAGGAGACACGTCACAGTTCCCATGTCCACATGCCTGCCTGCTCCCCCTGCCCCTGGCTCTCACGGTGCTTTCCCAGCCTGAGACTAAACCGAGAGGTGCCTGAGGAGTTGTTTTTTTTCGTTGAGACGTCAGGTGCGGTTATTGAATTCCGTCGCAGACCTAGGCTAGATCCCCTGAGCCACCCACCGACCACAAGACAGGAGAATGGGGCTGGCGGGCGTCGGGCGTAGTCCCTGAGACACGCTGAGACCGGACGTGGCCTGTTTTGATAGTGAAAGGCTTCAAAGGACATGAAAAGATCTCTAAATGTCGAGGGGATGTGGGAAAGCTAATAAGCACGATGGTAAAACACTCGGTAAGGGTGCTGTGTAAGTGGGTAGTGATCAGAAGTAGTGTATTCATCCGGGGGGCTCCAGAGGCTGCGCCCACGCCTGGGGCTCTGGTTAATATCATGGCTATGAAGCACCCAATGGCAAAGCCAGAAAACCTCTCTTTTTTTTTTTTTTTTGAGTCACTGTACTTAGTGGTGACCACCGACCTTATTTGGGGCTTGCTTTCTTTGTTCCTTTCCTCTGCATTGTTTTCTAAAATGTCCATGGGTGGGCATTCTAGGTTCCCACAGGGCTGAGTCATCCAGCTCTCTGCTCTCAGGTTTAAAACAAATATAATTAGAAAACCTAGAGCTAGGCAACACGTAGGCTGTGAACAAAAATCCTCAAAGTCAGGGGAAGCGGAGTGAGTCACCTACACGTCTGTGTGCAGAAACGCTCATATTTAGCTGTTGACAGGTCGCTGAGAGGAGCAATGCCTCCAGACAGTTGGGAGGGGGCCCTGCTAGCTCAGGCTCTCAGTTCCTCCTGGAGGAATTGTTCTTTTTGGTTTGATCGCTTGGTTCTGATTGTACTGGGAGGACTGTGGACCGTGAGCTGATGTGTCCACTCCTAACTGGAGGTGTGAGGTTCCCGGGTGTCAGCCAGGCGCTTCCTGGCACCGAGTTGAGCTATTCGAGGAGGGCGGCCCTGGGGCAGAGCCTCTAGCTTCGTTTCCTTCAGAATCGTTAACGCGTGGCTCCCTGCATTGGACCATGCTTCTTCCCCCAGCAAAGAGCAGGACGTGATGTCAAGTTTACGGAATCTGAGCAGCATGAGCAGAGACCACCTTTTTGCTTCTTGGTTTTTAATCTCCAAGATGAATTTTTTTCCACCCAGACCTAGGGTTGGGCAGGCTACTTTATTTTCCCCAAGGATCAGATCATTGTGGAGAGACATAAGGATCACTTGTTATCAACGTGCTGCGCTTAGTGGCTCAGTCATGTCTGACTCTTTGTGACCCCATGGACTGTGGCCCTCCAGACTCCTCTGTCCATGGGGTTCTCCAGGCAAGAATACTGGAGTGGACTGCCATGCTCTCCACGGAATCCTCCCAGGGATTGGACCCAGGTCTCCCACATTGCAGGCAGGTTCTTTACCATCTGAGCCACCAGGAAAGCCCTGTTATCAATCGAAGTGATGTAAAAAGTAACACTGCTAGCTGTTTGAGTGCAAACCAGCTCTCCAGTGTTAAGCACGAGCAACGCCTGTTTATTGTTCCAAAAACTGGTTTCTCATTCTACCACTCACTTCTTGGGAACTGCGTGTGTGTAAATCTCTAAAATTTCTTATTATTTTGCCACTTTGTCTGAAAATTACTTTCTAGGTGACAGGCTTATTTGTAAACTGAATCTTTGAGCCATCTTTGCTCTTGCTTGTATTTACCCATTGATGGGATGTATACGGGCTTCCCTGGTGGCGCTAGTGGTAAGCAACCTGCCTGCCAACGCAGAAGCCCTAAGAGACATGGGCTCGATCCCTGGGTGGGGAAGATCCCCTGGAGAAGGGAATGGCAACCCACTCCAGTATTCTTGCCCAGAGAATCCCATGGACAGAGGAGCCTGGCAGGCTACGGTCCATCAGGTAGCACAGAGTCGGACATAACTGAAGCAGCTTACCACGCCTGCTTAGCACACACGCATGGGATGTATATAGCCTAGTTACATACGTATATTTTAAAACAGTGGATACTCTGGCATGGAATCAAAAAGCGATACCAAGATAGGAGGAGCAGCAGCTAAATGACATCTTTAAGAATTTGCATCCCTGAGTGTATACTTGGTTTGGGAAGGGGTAGAAGAATCTAGTTTAAGCCTGATGGGGATACTTAGTTTGTTAACTAACCAGATCTGTCCATTGCTAATCTCAGGCATTGTCAGAGACCAGTATTAACGGAAGGCATTTTTCTTTTCTTCACCAGCAACATCTGTTTTTCACCCTACACGAATCCAAAGCGACAGACGTGGCATCTTTTGTAAAATCAATTCTTGGAGACTAAAAACAATGGACTCCATCGGTTGACCCTCCTGTGGATTGGTGGGTTTACAGGCTGATGTCCACTGAAGCGCCAATAGAAACTCATCTTTGAGATAATTTAACCCTGCCTCTCAGAAGGTTTTTTTCTTCCCCATTTTCTCTTTTTTCCCCTCCAAAGGGGGCCTTGGAATCTATAGTTATAGAATGAACTGTCTAGATGGATGAAATATGATAAAGGCTTAGGACTTAAAAAGGTGATTAAATATTTAATGATGTGTCATGTGAGTCCGTAAGCTTTTCAGACTTCTGTTCTTTACGAAACGGATACATTGGTAAAAAGGTAAAAAAAGGTGCTACAGAAGTGATGGAATTGTAAGTAGATCTGTAGTCTGTCCCACTTATTATTTTAATATTTATGTTTAAGCGGTTGACAAGATTCCATTTGATGCGAGGAGGGAGAGACGAAAGACAAGATTGGGTTGGCAGTATTTATCGGCTTTTTTATTTTTTAAGTTCGATCGTGTCTGTGGTCCAGAAGAAATTATTTCATGTGCATCTTTGGGATTCTGATAAAAGTATCCACCAGGAGCTCACGTGGCGCGTCTGTTCCAGCTGCTGTAGCTGCTGCCGTGTTCCTCAGTTTCTGCTCCACCCGGGGTTGTAACCGCATATTCCGGTGAAGCGGCAGCGTTGCCTGGTCACACACTATTTCCTAACTTTGGAAGACAAAAAATCAGTCTTGTCACAGTTCAGAGAGTCGCAGATCTGGCTGTTCTGTTGGCCTTGGTGGTGTAGGAGTAATCGAATGTGCTTTGCGATGTGGTTTTCCATCACCTATCTATCCTTCTGTGAGCATGCGTGCGTGTGTGTGTGTGTTTGTGTGTGTGAGACGTCACAAGTTCTGCAAATGGCTATTATAAATAACATCCGTCTTTGGTAAGGAGGAGGTTTCCAGTCCAGAGGGGAAGTTTGTCTCCCCACCCAGAGAACCAGCGCCTGCCTCTGCTGTGGCCTCCCCAGGGACTGCCTTTGCCCTTAATGTCATCTTGCTGCTTTTGGTTTGGTCACGGAAGAAGCCTTCTTGTAAAGGGAAGGGCTGCAGTAGAAGAAAAATAAAGGCAGGGAGCAGTTTTTTGATGAGGTGGGAAGATCATGGGGTCACTGGCTGAATTCTTGGGGACTGATGGCTGAGCCCAGGGCCTGCCCTCCTTTGGCGGTGGCTCGCTCCACGGCGGGAGGCTGGCTCCGTGGTGGATTCCCAGCAGCTGATGGAGCAGCAGAAGCTCTTTCTCGTGGCCAGAGACCCCCGTGGGTTCTCTGCTCTGGGATCTGGGTTCTTGGAAGGTCAAGGAGTGAAGTGGTCCACAGGGAAGATACAACCCGTGACAACCGGGGAGTGTTGCTTTGGGATGTTGTGTTAATACAAAGCTACTCCTGCTGCACAAGGACAGAGGGATTTTACTTTAAAAAGAGATTTTAAAAAGTTTCCAAAGAGAACACGGTCTGCTCCTTTCTTTGCCTCAAGTTCACAAATAGGGAGAGAGCGTCGCTCCCTTGAGCGCTCCGAGTGTAGTCCTGTCTTTCTCTCTTGGCTTTTGAAGTGCAGTCCTGTCTTTTTTTTTTTCTCTGCATTTGCTCCTTGTTCTCGGCATCCAGCTCACGCCCAGAGAGAGGAAGGCACATCCGTCCACTTGTTCATCTTCGTTTAAGACACACCTGTTTGATAAACGTCCAACTCATCTGCTTTGATGCTACTCCCGTCTCATCTATTTCCAGCCAGAAAAAAAGGGAATTATCCCAGTGGTCATGGCCATACACTTTCCTACTGTTCTTTCTAAATCTGGAAGTTTCTCTCTTTGAGATGCAGAGGGAAGAAAATCACAAGAATAATGCATTCATCTTCTTAAAAAGAAAATAGAAAGAAAAAAAAATCAGGCCATTTCATGACAGCTTTTGGTGAAATTTTTAAGCAAAACGTCTCTCTGGTCTGAGTCAGGTGACTCTTGCCTCTTGTCCAGAGTGATTTTTACTTTTAAATATTCTTAACTAACCGTGTTCCTCATGTGTTTACCTCTGCTGTCAGTGAGTCCAGGGCCTGAGCTTGCAAAACAAGCACACTTGGGTGGAGAAGGAGTAGGTGGTGGTTCTCAACCCGGATGCACAGTGGAATCCCTGGGAGCATGTTAACACTCAATACTGAGGGCCCAGAGATTCTCACTGAGTTGGTCAGGGTAGGACCTGGCAGTTGGTATTTTTCACAAGTCACTTGTGTGTTCTAACCTGCAACAGGGTTGAGAACACTGGTCTACTCCCCACTAAAGAGAGATGGAATACTGATTTGAAATTTGGGATACCTTTTCCCTGTAGAAACAATGTATTCCATGGTGATGGGGTATCTTATGTCCTAACGTAGAATGGCCTGATAGCCTTACAAGTCGAAATTTTATTTTTTTTTAGAACTGTTATAAGTTCTAAACAACTAATTCTGAAATAAAGAGATGCATAATCTATATTTAAGTTGATATGTTAGGAATCTCATGTACATACAGATATATGTTTGTGTGTGTATGTGTGTGTGCACGAAGAAAGAAGATATTCCTATCCAGGGATGATATGCAAAATAGTGGATTGGCCACAAAGTTCATGCCCGTTTTCCCATGTGCTTAGACGTGCTCAGCAGTTCTGACTCTTTATGACCCCATGAACTGCAGCCCACCAGACTCCTCTGTCCATGGGATTCTCCAGGCAAGAATGCTGGAGTGGGCTGCATGCCCTTCTCCAGAGGATCTTCCCAACTCAGGGATCAAACCCAGGTCTCCCACATTGCAGACAGATTCTTTAGCATCTGAGCCACCAGGGAAGCCCGAGAATACTGGGATGGGTAGCCTATCCCTTCTCCAGCAGATCTTCCCAACCCAGGGATCGAACCCGTGCCTCCTGCATTGCAGGCCTATTCTTTACCAGCTGAGCTACCAGGGAAGCCCAGTTTTTCTGTAAGATGTTATGTTATGGAAAAATCCAAATAAGCTTCGTGGCCAGCACACTATTTAATGTGCTACCAGCATGGACTATCTGGATATCAGCCTTGCCTATAATTATCAGTGTATTAGAAAGTCCATATATCTCTATAAAAGAGATCCTGTTCTTTTTCCCCCCAAATCTATTTGATTTGGTGTGATATAATTACCCATATTATATAGACTTATACAAATATCCATCTCTCTCTATATTGTTGACTTCAGAGGTATGCCAAAAATAATGGGAATGACTTTTAGGACAATGGCCACTTACGTGTATGTATCTTTACTGCCCTTCAGAAGAGTCATCTTCAGGGTTATTTTCTAGAATATTTTGGTCACTTCTCTTTCAGAAAAGGCTTCAGTATCCATTTCCTCTCCCATATGTGTAATATGTGGAATGCTAATTACTCCTTACTGGTTTGTTTCTTTTAATAAAAATCCTTACCAGGTAAATTTCCCTCTTTGTTTTACCTACTTGGTTTCTCAAACTTAGCACCAAGTAGTGTTTGGCAAATTCTAGAAGGCAAATTTGCCCCCAGAACTGGAGTTTTACCATTAAAACTTAAAAAAATATATTTTATTGATGTTTTTGGTTAAAAAAATCTACTACCAAGGAGCCTAACATTTCATAACCAGTGAAACTTTTAAATGTCTTTTAAAAAACACCATGGGCTCTGAAGATAATCTCAAATGTAGATTTCTCAAAAAAGTGTGTGTTGTGCTTAAAGCAAAGTCAACCTTCCTGGAATAAATATAGAGCCTCCCCAAGGGCGACTAAAGGAGAAAGAACTCACACAGGTGTGTGTATATGAAGACAAAATATCAGTGAGATTGTCCCCAGGTTCCCACCTGGCAAGAGCTGTCAGCCTCTGCGGAGGAACCATCCGTTATCCATCCGTTATTCTAGTGCCTATGTTTGGTCACACTGATGTAATCAAAACAAATTGGTTAAATCTGCTTCTATCTTGCTTGCACAGTCTGAGATGGAAAATGAGTGTGTGTGTGTGTGTGTGTGTGTGTGTGTAGCTCAAAATCATTGGTCTTTTACTGTTCTTGTACATTCTGCAAGCCTAACCTCCAATGTTCATATGCCAGACAGTCCCAGACATCTGTTCAGGGCGCCAATCGATTATCTTAGTAATGTTTCCCATGGTGTTCTAGGCAAAAAGAAATACTTTATAGTTCCACTTATTAAGTCGTCGTTGTTCAGTCACTAAGTCGTGTCCAGCTTTTTGCAGCCCCACGGACTGCAGCACCCCGGGCTCCCCTGTCTTCCACTGTGTCCTGCAGTTTGCTCAACCTCATGTCCATTGAGTCGGCAATGCTATCTAACCATCTCATCCTCTGCCGCCCACTTCTCCTTTTGCCTTCGATCTTTCCTAGCATCAGGGTCTTTTCCAAAGAGGCGGCTCTTTGCATCAGGTGGCCAAAAGTATTAGGGCTTTAGGTTCAGCATCAGTCCTTCCAATGAATATTCAGGTTTGCTTTCCTTTAGGGTTGACTGGTTTGATCTCCTTAGGTACTTCTTGTGTCTTAATACAGGAAAAACAAGAAAAACCCAGAACTTCCTAAGTAACCCCCAGGGTTTGTGGCTTTGGTCAGGCCATCATGGTCTTTTCTGTTTTTTTTTTATTCCGTTTGCTTGCTCTTCTTCTGCTGGTTACAGATGACCTGTGACCTGTGCTGACTTTGACACTTCTGTGGAAAAACTGATGCAACCATTTCATTCATCAAAAGTAAGAATCAGCAGTTTTGCATTGGTCTTGGTTACAGGGACTCTATTGTTCTCAAATCTTGAAACAGCGAGGGGTAGCTAAGAGAACTTGTCGCAGAGCTCCCACTGGAAAGCTAAGACCTGGTAATACAACTTCCCGTTTGGCCTTCAGAGAAGAGCATCTGGGTTGGAGAGGGCTTGCTCTGAAATCGTATTCTACTGTGACTGGAAGTCAGCAACTAGCGCCATGGGGTCACTGTTGTGTCTGTGTTGGAGCCTGCGAGCTCTGTCCACAGAGTGAGTGAGGCCACTGCCTCAGGGGCTCGTCTCTGGGCTTTGGAGTTGAAGGTTGAACGGTGATGAGAAATTATGTCTGGGCCTGGAAGAAAAGACGCATGCCAGGACAGGAACCCCATGGAAGAGCAGGCTGACGCAGACAGGTATATCCCTTCGTTTATTTTCAACGTTACTATGGGGAAATCCATCAAAAAGCCAAACCTTTATTATTATCTTTTTTTCCTTAAAAATACTGAACTATAAGAGAATTCAGAAGTACCATTGATTTGGATGTCGGAAAATCTCCTCGTTTCCCTACTGTTACTGATTCTATGGAGACCATTTTAAACAGATGGCACCTTGAAAAAAGTATGTGATTAGAGGGGTGATAAAGCCTTGTGAGATGTATCTGTCAGCTGCTTTCTGGGTAAAGAAAAATGAACACAAAACTGAGCCTCCTCATGTTTAGTTCTGGGGACAAATATTTTTTAATAGTTGTGGACACCAAAGTTTTTCTGGGGAACATGCTTTTTCCACAATGCAGAAAACTGTGAATGTTTATAGAAATACACTCCAGGTCTTCACCAGAAGAACTAGAATTTATAATTTATAAAAAAAAAATGCTCAAACCTAGTTTGAATTTTTAGAAATGGTGTGGAAAAAGTGGTGGTTTTCTTTTCTTTTTTTTCTGATCTCAAGTTGCCTGTTGTGTGTTCCATTCTTGGAGGTGAGTGTGAGCTGAGGACACTGAAGTGCTTCCAGACTATATTCATTGGTGTTTCTCGGGGGTCTCTGTCATAAGGGGGAGGGATGAGAATGTGGAAAATGTCAACCTTGCCTTTCTGAAACCCCTGTCAAACGCTAATCAGAATATTTGGCTACCAGTCTTGTTCTCTTTAACTGAAAATCTCTGGGGCTGTTAGAGGCTTGGAAATAGGATGAAATGCCCACTGAGGACCCTCAACAGCCCAAGAATCTTGGAAATGTATCCAACAATATCTTATGTGTCCTTGCTGACTGCTGTCTTGAGGGTGCCCATGGAGCTTAGAGATGGAAGGGCAGGAAGAGAGGGTCGTGTATTTTCATTTTTAAACGTGAATGATTCAAAAGAAAATGCAGAAATTGATCTACGATGGCCATGCATGTAGATCCTTAAACTGGTTATTACTTTAAAGTGGTCAAGAGGAACCTGATCCCAGTGATGAGGCGGTGGTATGACTGGGCTCTTGATGAGCAGTGGGGTTTCAGAATCTACATCTGCAGAGGCGGTGGTTGTCGTTTCTGTTCACTGACACGCGGGGAAAAGTAGAGCTCTGTGGATAGTGTTGGCACCGAGAAGGGTATGATCTGAGACGCAGGCTGGCAGCTACCATGGCTGGGCTTTGCAAAGGTTGCAGGTGGAACCCAGGAGCGGGCTCCCCGGGGCAGCCCTGGAAGCTGAAAACAGAGCATCTGTCACGAAGAGGCGCTTAGACATCACGTGGATGGAATCACGGGCCTTCTGCACACTGATCCTGCGCTGAATTCTGACCATTACCAAACCAAATTTGACAGCTGGAGTTTCACAACAGCCACTCTAGAACACTATTTGTGTCGAAAATTACATTTGGCAACAATTTGTCACGCGCTCAGCCAACCTCTGTGTGAAAGCCACCCTCAGAGGTTCAGTTAAGAAAATTCAGCTTACCTGTCTGCTTATCCCTGTGTCTGTCTTATTCCCTCGTCTCAAATTTATTTTCTGAGTGGAGTGATTTTCCTCTATGAACTGAAATGATGAAGTGATGTTTTAATAAAATAGGTATTTTTAGAGGAAAAAAATGTTTTCCTTCTGTAATTAGCTTCCACTGTTGGGACATATTCCCCACTCTACAGACCATCGTGGGGGGTGGTCATTGAAAGCTGGAAGAGGGGTAAGGGGTGGGCTTCAAATGGTTTATTTAAGCACGTGAGTGTTTTTCTTATATTTTGTGCAAATATTGATGATGTGCTTAGTATATACCTACTCAGTGGAGCTTGGCTTGATAAGAATTCTAGTTTGACAGGTGGGGTTCCCCAGCTTCCTTTGTGCTTCGATTTGAAAATGCTGCTTCTGTTGAATAATCTGGGGCTTCCCTGGTGGCTCAGAGGGTAAAGAATCCACCTGCCAATGAAGGAGACCCAAGTTCGATCCCTGGGTCAGGAAGATCCCCTGGAGGAGGGCATGGCAACCCACTCCAGTATTCTTGCCTGGAGGATCCCACAGAGGAGCCTGGCAGGCTACAGTCCTTGGGGTCATAGAGTTAGACACGACTGCAGCGACTGAGCAGAGCACAGAGTGGTTGGTTGACTGTGTTCCTGCGCTGCACCCCAGCTTTGTCTCTAAGCCATGTTTATTGTGAAGACAGCGGGTTGGCAGGTGGAAACATGCCCAGTCTTTATAGTCCTTTGATGCTAGAAGGAGCGATTCTATTTGCTGGGCAGGAGGCCCTGCCATCTCTCCCCGGAACCTGAACTGTCCTGAAAGGAGATTGGAGAGGGTGTCACCCCATCCTTCGAAACCCGTCTCTGACGCTTTGTCTCCTCGGAATGGGAAATAGAAGAGTGAGTCTCACTCATGGATTCCCTCATCTGCCGGCTCTCTTTCCTGCCATGAAGAGCCCCCTGCTAGCTTTCCTGGTGGAATCCATCTCTTCTCTATGGACTGCCACGTCTTTTCTTTATGGCTGAGGCAGGCTGGCTGTAGAGATCGGAATTCGTTAGCTGTTGATGAAGTGAAGAGCTCTGAAGGCTGTGCGTGGACTGTTTCCATGTCTTTGAGGTGCACAAGTCTCTGTTTTGACCTTGGGAACTTTTTGCTCATGAGCTGCGGGAGGAAAGAAGAGCTTGAGGGGCCTGTCCTCAACTCTGTTTTCCTCTATGGAAACGTGAGCCAAGCTTCCTTAAGGGGAAACCTTTCTCCCACTGTGTAAGGAAAGGGGAATTTTGAATATCAATTGAGAACTTTCAGCCAAAGCTCTGGTACTGTGTTTAAGAATACCTGTTTTGTAGGGAGGTGTGCCTTGGATAGTCTTTCCTCTATTAGCTTTTTGGTTTTATTCTAGCTTTCCTGTTACCCAGGTTGTGTGTGTTGCTGTTTTCTTTTGAACCACTGCTTGTTGTGGGGGCTTCCCTGGTGGCCCAGACTGGAAAGAATCTGCCTGCAATGTAGGAGGCCCAGGTTCAATCCCTGGGTCTGGAAGATCCCCTGGAGAAGGGAACGACAATCCACTCCAGTATTCTTGCTTGCAGAATTCCATGGACAGAGGAGCCTGGCGGACTCCAGTCCATGGGGTCACAAACACTTGTTGTATTTGGGAGTGTGCTCACAAAATTTTCAAACCAAGGAAGTAACTAGTGTGCAGGATTTGAGGTGAGCACAAAAAGTATTAGCATTGATGGAAGTTAACTTTTAGTAGAGTAACCAGAAATGCATTGAATTGAGCAATAATGTGGCTTGAAAGAAGTCACGGTTGTTTTTAACATTGGGGGAAGCCACCTGTCCTAGACCCTTATTCTTGAGAAATTCATTTTTTGATGCAAATTACCATTGAGGCGGGGTGTGGGGGGCATATTTCAGAGCCTGGGTGACTGACCTCTCAGAGTCAACTAACAGGGAATTATTGCCGAAAGTGGGGTAATTTTGCCTTATCCAGGTCATTCAATGGTGGCATTTCCAGTCAGGGTATCTTGTGAAAAGCGTGGCTTTATAATTCTCCCCACTCTCTGGTCTAAGAGCACAGTAAAGGAAGAATGAGTTCCTTATGTGCCACGAAATAGTTCTTTGAATCTGTGTTCTTGACCAAGGAAATGGTAAGATGTCGAACCTTGTGATGGTTATGTGGTTCCTATGGCGACCGCTCTGGCCCGCCTCCCACCACCTCAAGGGAAATGAGAATTTTCAAAGGAAAATGGAATCGGGAACTCAGGTCCCACTTGGACTCGTCGGGTGAGGAGGTGACTCTTGGACTTCCTGTCTCAGGACATTCTCCGGTTTCCTGCTGCTACTGCGAATGGACTGCAGATACTCTTGTCTGGGTGTTTCTGCTCGTGTGTGTAAGACCTCACACTGGGGATGCTCTGTTCCACGTCATGCTCCTGTAGGAGTGGACTCAAACAGCACGATAAAGGTGGGAGAAGACAGTGACAATGTCAGGAGACACTTGGCCACCTCTTTCTGTCCAAGTGCTTGCTCTGATGCTCATGGCTAGGACAAGGAACTAAGTCTTCAGGAGCCAGGGGTCCTCAAAAGAAAGGGTGTGTTGGCCTCATCAGAAAATGTACAACCAATAAAACACATTTTAAGAAGGGCCGTGAGTCCGTCTATTAATTGAGTTGTTTGTGGAAATGCTTTGTTCCAGGGATGCTCCTTTTATGTGTAAACCCCTGCAGTTGAAAGCTTTGCTGTATTCTCTTGTTTGCCTCCCATTGAAACTACCCAACTTCCAAAACATAATGGACCAAAACAGAATGGAACAGCAGCATTACAGCCTTGAAGACGCAATAGAAAGTCATTTCATCTGTAAGGAAATTCAGAGTTAATATTGTTATAGGCAACATTCCTAGGTTAGTGAAGGCCAGTATTTCATGATTCAAATCAGACAGCTTGTGGTGGGGAGGAATCTAAAATGGCTTAAATGCAAAGATGAAGATCAAGACTTCCTGGCTTCTGGGTGCTCCTGATTATGAACCATCAGGTCATCTAGTTGTTTGCATTCTTCCCAGTCCAGTATGGAATATATGTTGTTGTTGTTCAGTCACTCAGTCGTGTCCGACTCTTTGCAACCCCTTGGACGCCAGGCCTCTCTGTCCATCACCAACTCCCAGAGTTTACCCAAACTCATGTCCATCGAGTCGGTGATGCCATCCAACCATCTCATCCTCTGTCATCCCCTTCTCCTCCTGCCCTCAATCTTTCCCAGCATCAGGGTCTTTTCCAATGAGTCAGCTCTTCCCACCAAGTGACCAAAGTTTGGAGGGTCAGCTTCAGCATCAACCCTTCAAATGAATATTCAGGATTGATTTCCTTTAGGATTGACTGGTTTGATCCCCCTGTGGTCCAAGGGACCCTCAGGAGTCTTCTCCAGCACTGCAGATTGAAAGCATCAATTCTAATACCATGAAATTTGTTTTCCAGCATCATGCGGTGCCACAACGTGGGTGTTATGGGGAAAAATGTTATTACAGGTAAATATGGTCGGGTCTGCAGAGCTCTCTGATTTCTCCTGAGAACCGAGTGGACCTAATTGACTTGTATCCACATGACTCTAGTTTAGAGAATTGCTGGCTCTTGATGTTACCGATTTGAGTGGGTCCCGATTATACTTGGAGGCACACGTTCATCTCTCTCTGGATTATTGCTTAAACAAGTTGTGTTGCTGGAGTCAGGAATTGCCTCTTTTAAAAGTCCCTAGTGTTTTAGACTCTTGCTCCTTGGAAGGAAAGCTATGACAAACCTAAACAGCATATTAAAAAGCAGAGACCTCACTTTGCTGGCAAAGGTCCATATAGTCAAAGCTATGGTCTTTCCAGTAATCATGTACAGATTTGAGAGTTGGACCAAAAGAAGGCTGAGTACTGAAGAATTGATGCTTTTGAACTGTGGTGCTGGAGAAGGCTCTTGAGAGTCCCTTGGACCATAAGGAGATCAAACCAGTCTGTCCTAAAGGAAATCAACCCTGAATATTCATTGGAAGGACTGATGCTGAAGTTGAAGCTCCAATACTTTGGCCACCTGACGTGAAGAGCTGACTCATTAGAAAAGACTGGGAAAGACTGAAGGCCAAAAGAGAAGGGGGTGGCAGAAGATGAGGTGGTTGAACGGTACCACAGACACAATGGACATGAGCCAAGTCCAGGAGATAGGGAAGGACAGGGAGGCCTGGTGTGCTGCAGTCCATGGGGTGGCAAAGAGTCCAACATGACTCAGCGACTGAACAACAAGTATTTCGTCTCAGATATACATTATTTCTACAGTTGGCTGGAATACAAAGTGGAGGGCTTACCTTCTGCAGACATAATTCAAGTGACTTCGCAGTGACGACAGACTCTTTAGGCGGGTTTTGAAGTCCTTTTCCTCCTGGACGGTGTTGGGATTGCTGCAATCCATCACGTCTTAGGTGCTGCCTTCCTTGGCTTTAGGAATTGTAAGTTCCTCTAAGGGGTGCAGGTACGTGGAAGAGAAAGCCACCGACAGACAGGCTTCTCAGCATCGCAGGTGAGGGGCATTCGCCGACTTTGTCACAGCTGTTCCTTTCCCCACAGGAATCTAGAGCCATTCCTTACAATCATACTTTAAATGACCATTGGAGAGTTAAAATATCTTTCTTTCTATGGGCATAGTGCATTTTTCTTTGCATACCATCCAAATGACTCGTTGTTTATTTGAGATTTTGTAGGAAACTAAGTTTAATGTGGAAAATGGAGAAAGGCAATGCGGTTGAGAGCAGAAGGTATTTGTGGTGATTTCTTGGTGTTTTGGTCATCTCTGTGCCAGAGCAAACCTCAGAACTTCGGAGTTTTAAAAACAACGCTCTCTGACTCCTTCTCCCAGTCCTGTGGGTTGATGGGCTCAGCAGGGTGGTCCTTGCTAGCATCTCCCACGCAGCTGGAGTCAGGGAGCTGGGGTGAGAGTCATGAGGGCCTCTTCCTTCGCACACAGCTGGGCTGGGGTGGACCGGGGGCTAAGGAGGCCTTTCTCTCCTCCTGTGGCCTCTCCAGACAGGCGCAGGGTCCTCACAGACCGGCTGTCTTGGAGGACTCGGAATTCCCCCATGGCTGCTGGATTTCCCCAGAAGTGTTGATCCAAAAGGGTCCAGGTAGAAACTTGGAGGAAACAATATCACGCAATTTCCAATGTGATTACTGGGACGTATTCCATGGTGTTTCACGGTGGAGGCGTCTTAGAAGACTACTTGTCATGCTTGGGCTGTCCCATACAGTTAGAATAGACTTGGATGGTGTTCTGTCTCCTAAGTTGGTGTCCAGAGGCGGTGGACAAAGTGTGTTTCAATTAGTGATGAAATTAGTTTCCTTTCATTTATCATCTATTGTTCTGTCAAGGAAAGCTCTTTAGGTCCAAGGAATGTCTTCCTGTAGGAAGTGAGTTAACCATCTCTGCCTAAGCTGTAGGGAGAATTTCAGTGGCACAGGAGGGAATTAAATATTGACACTGATGACTCACAAAACTCCAATTAGTACTTCCCCACCACCCTAGACGGTTACGGTTCATAAATGTTTGCTGAGGACGTGTTTTCTCCTCCAATGGAAACAGTTTGGTTTTTTCTTATTTAAAAAAAGAAGACGTTATGTGAAAACTCAGCGACTTAAATGCAGGAAAATAAATATTATCCACTCATCTGAGTTAGTTGTTCATGTACTGTTTAAAACATATTGTTCCATACTACCTACACACACATGCATGCATACAAAACCCAAGTGGGGTTGCTACCTGCCTTGCTTTCTAGATGATACCACGGGCATCTTATGTCAATGAATGTAGGTGTCAGCAGCATTTTTAACAGCTGTATAATATTCCAACACACATATTTAACTGCTTCTATTGGTGGAGTTTATTATTTTCTTTCGAGTGCTTTGGCAGTTATCCTTATTCCTACATCCTTATGCATGAAGCCTATTGTCTTGGAAAGTTTTAGAGAACTGAAGGAACTCAAACACTGTCCCATGTGCTGAACACCAGCAAAGGGTTCACTTGTTTCAACACAGCTCTCTCCTCCCATTATTCTGCTGCTTGCCTCTCTCCAGGTCCAGTTTTCAATTAGGAGATCAGATTTGTCCAGCAACAAACCCAAATGAGGAATGTGTACTCCTGGGTCCTGCCTACACAATGGTGTCCTGGTGGTCATTCAGGAAATAAGTTGGGAGTGTTTAAGATTTTCCCAACCAGGGTTCAAACCCAGGTCTCCTTCATTGCAGGAGGATTCTTTACCATCTGAGCCAACAGGAAAGCCCAACATGTATGTATATATATATACATACATACACACACACACACATATTTAAGCAAACATCCGCACTCAGAGTGCTGATGTTGGTTAAATGCAGGTCCCCCTGTATTGCAGGATTATTGAAAGGTAAAAGGGGAAGAATGCCCCTGATTCATGAACACCTTTACACCAGTTAGAGCTGAGCAGAGTTTTATCGATTTCAAATGGAATGCTGCTTCAGGGATGCAAAGCATCGTGTTGGCTTCATATTGAAGGAGGTGGTGACATCACAAGAGGCTCACAGAATGACCTAAAAGAAATCTGCTTCCAAACTCTGTGACTTCCTGTATCATCTGGGCCTTCGTGCACCTCGCCTTGGGTTTCTTTGCACCAACTGTGCAGACAGAAGCTTCCCGGGAAAGTGGCCTCTCTCCCCCCCACAGGAGATGGCCTCAGTGCTTCGTGTGTCTTGCCTCAGTCAGCTGAGCTCAGGGCGGCTCGTTTTCCTCCTTTCAAGAGCGAGCCTGTGGCCTGGGAGGCAAAGAGTTGTCCGTAGACGAGAACGTGCTAAACCGCTTGACCTTTTCAGCAGCTGCAGAACTGTTTACTGAGGACATGCCATCTCCCTTGGCATCTCCAATTTGGCAGCCACAGAAGGCAGGCCGGTGATATTGCGTGCTTTCGAAAACTTCTGAACAATTCACAACTTTTGCCATAAAGTGGCTAAATTGGTCTCGCTAGTCAGATAGTGATCTTTGGAAAGACTCTCTTCTCCTTAACTCCTTCACTGGAATCAACAAAAACACTGATTTTTGCCAGAGCCTCTGACTCCCTAAACTATAAACAAGAATAGACGAGATCAGTTTCAAGCCGCAGACCCAGGGCAAGTGGCAAAGTCTGTTTGCAATAGCAGAGAACGTGAATTCTGTTCATGCATGTAAGCAATTTCTCGAAAATTAAGCAGCCTGTGAGTTTTAATTTAGCTTATCTGAAGATTACATGCATGTGCAAAAATATCAATGATTCATAACATACTTTTGCAGGATGCTCTGAGCTGAAATACAACTCGATCACGTTCATAAAATGGGTGAAGAATTATTCTGAAACAGTGGAAGAAGTTGTTATGCAGCTGAGCAGAAGATAGAGCTTGAGTCGACGTGGAAACTAGAATTGCTCCAGGCTAGAGCCTCGTCGGCTCTTTAAAATCCTGGCTCCACCGCTCACTAGCCGTGTGACCTTGGACATGTGTCCTCAACTCCCTGTCCTCCAGTTTATTCCATCTTAAAATGGAAATAGTAACAGGACCCACTTTAGAGCCTACTTGTGAGAATTCAGTGAAACGCAACCTGCAAAGCACTTTGTCCAGCGTCTGCCACGTTAGCACTCGGAGTTTTTCTTAATGTCATCCTCTGATCGAACCCTTTTCCAGAAAAGACCATTGAGCAAAAACGCAGGTATTTCAGGCCATCCAGCCCAGTGCATCACAAGAATACTTGGCTTTGTTGGCTGAACGTGCAGGAGGATACGCAGCAGCCAGATCTCATTTTGTCACAAACAAGTTTGTAGCTTTCAGTTTGTGTATCAGATTAAAAGCTTTGCTCAACTCACATCAGTGAGAAAACTGACGATAGCTCAGTTGGACAAGAAACCGCCTGCAATGCAGGAGACCCTGGTTCGATTCCTGGGTCAGGAAAATCCACAGGAGAAGGGATAGGCTACCTACTCCAGGATTCTTCAGTTCTCTTCATGGCTCAGTTGGTAAAGAATCCACCTGCAATGTGGGAGAACTGGGTTCGATCCCTGGGTTGGGAAGATCCCCTGGAGAAGAGAAAAGCTACCCACTCCAGTATTCTGACCTGGAGAGATTTCCATGGACTGCACAGTCCATAGGGTCGCAGAGTCAGACACAACTGAGCGACTTTGACTTTCACTAATTCTGCAAACTGTGGTGCTGGAGAAGACTCTTGAGAGTTCCTCAGGCTGCAAAGAGATCAACCCAGTCCATCCCAAAGGAAATCAACCCTGAATATTCATTGGAAGGACTGATGCTGAAGATAGAGCTCCAATACTTGGGCCACTTGATGCGAAGAGCCGACTCATTAAAAAAGACCCTGATGTGGGAAAGATTGAAGGCGTTCTTTAAGAGCCTTGCCAAAGACAAATGCTACCATCATTCAGAAATGTAATCATATTTTGTGGCTGGAAAAATATCCCTTTTGTTCCTTTAAACTGCAACAGTGAGTGCTTTTTTCTAGCATCAGATTGAAGGATCTGGGGGCAGGGGTGGGGCTTAGCCACCCCAGATACACAGTCCTGCCCTGATGAACATGGAAACAATCTTCTGTGTCATATCGAGTCTGACATGTAGTGAATGAATGTCTCCTGTGGTCAGAGTAGGTTATGGAAAATGTAAAGTTAATACCTTTTGCATGTGAATAGAGAGCTCATTCAGAGTGAAATGATAACCAAACATTTACTAGGTGTGTGTGGGGTGGGCAGGCAGGGAGAGGTGGGAAGATGTGGTTGGGAAAAGATCCCCTGAAATTCCCCATTTACCCTCTTGTTAATCTGTAAGAGACTTTTTGGCATTCTCATATGGAAACTTCAGAAGCAGATGGAAATATTTTAAGATGTATAATACACATGGGCCTGTTACATGAATTTCCATTTTCCTTGTGAGCATGAACACAGCGACGTTCTTCACTATTCTTTGGACCTTAGCAAAAATTCAAAGGGGAAATAATATTTTACTGTATGGCTTCTAAATGGTGTAGAAGTAACCGATTTGCAAACAATGAGCAACGCAAAAGCAGTGCTTTGATCCTTCCCATGATATTTCAAAGGTCAGTGGTCAGCTTTTAGCCAGGTAGTTGATAATCCTTAATCTGGGGAACAGTCTTGCAAATTTAGCAAACTTCTTCCCCCATATCCCAAGAATTAGATCTTTTGAGGTAAGAAGTGGCCCAGCTCATAGGAAATAGAATAGTCATCTCAATGTACTTTTCATGGGAGAAAGAACTACATCTGTTTCAAATTGTAAAGTTATCTTTGGTAAGATGTTCTGATTTTACAAAACCACAATGAGGTACCATCTCACGCCGTCAGAACACCTGCTATCAAAAAGTTTACAAACAATAAATGCTGGAGAGGGTGTGGAGAAAAGGGAACCCTCTTACACTGTTGGTGGGAATGCAAACTAGTACAGCCACTATGGAGAACAGTGTGGAGATTCCTTAAAAAACTGGAAATAGAACTGCCTTATGATCCAGCAATCCCACTGCTGGGCATACACACCGAGGAAACCAGAATCGAAAGAGACACGTGTACCCCAGTGTTCATCGCAGCACTGTTTATAATAGCCAGGACATGGAAGCAACCTAGATGTCCATCAGCAGATGAATGGATAAGAAAGCTGTGGTACATATACACAATGGAGTATTACTCAGCCATAAAAAGAATACATTTGAATCAGTTCTAATGAGGTGGATGAAACTGGAGCCTATTATACAGAGTGAAGTAAGCCAGAAAGAAAAACACCAATACAGTATACTAACGCATATATATGGAATTTAGAAAGATGGTAACAATAACTCAGTATGCAAGACAGCAAAAGAGACACAGATGTATAGAACAGTTTTATGGACTCTGTGGGAGAAGGCAGGGATGGGATGATTTGAGAGAATAGCATTGAAACGTGTATTATATGTGAAATAGATCGCCAGTCCAGGTTCGATGCATGAAACAGGGCACTCAAAACCAATGCACTGGGAGAACCCTGAGGGATAGGATGGGGAGGGAGGTGGGAGGGGGGCTCAGGATGGAGGACACATGTAAACCCATGGCTGATTCATGTTCATGTATGGCAAAAACCACCACAATATTGTAAAGTAATTGGCCTCCAATTAAAATTTTTAAAAAAAGAAAAGAAAAAAAAAAAGATGTTCTGATTTTAGCAATTCACTGAGAGTGCAGTGCATTCTTAAAAAAAAAAGTTTGTATCAGTGTATCAGCAGCATTGCCAGTAATAATATCTATAAAATAGAATCTATATGCAGCCTGTTTGGGACTCAGTGGTAAACAGTCCGCCTGTCAGTGCAGGAGACCTGGGTCTGATGCCTGGGTCAGGAAGATCCCCTGGAGAAGGGAATGACAACCCAGTCCAGCATTCTTGCCTGGGAAATCCTGTGGGCAGAGGGGCCTGGCGGACTATAGACCACAGGGTCTCAGGAGTTGGAGACCACTTAGCAAGTAAACACCAGTAACCAGAGCAGCATGTCCATAGACCTATGAATACGGGGAAAGACCACCTGAGCACCAAGCGTGCTGACCGAAACTGACACGGACCATCCGACGCATCGTGGCCCAGGCACCCAGCCTGGCACCTCCTTATGACGGCTTACCGGGAACTGAGACCCACTGTCTTCCTCGGGCTGGTGGGCTTGTGTCCTTCCCATCATCCCGAGGGGCCTCACTGGTACTGAACGGACAGCTCTGGGCACGGCTGGATCGGGCTTCAGGACCCATGGGGGGCTTCAGAGGGGCTGTGGGTGGGATAAAACGCAAAACTGTATGTGTAGAATGTATGTACTGTTCTCTCTTATTTTTTGAAATGTGTATTTTGTGTTGGGGTATAGCCAGTCAACAGTGTTGTGATAGTTTCAGATGGACAGCAAAGGCGCTCAGCCATCCATACACACGTGTCCCTTCTCCCCCAGACTGCCCTCCCATCCGGGCTCTATGCACATTTTTCTGAGAAAATCCTTAGCAATGAAACTTTGTAATCAAGAAGAAAAAAGCTGTTGCTTGACTCCTATCAAAAGAAATGCTATTTTCATAAACATTAACAAATGTTTATTTTAAATTTTAGTAATGTGACCGTTCTCATATCCAGACCAGATAGATGATTTTAACCCATTAACACCCAGATATCTATGTCAACTTTCCCACGGAGTAAAGCAAGGTCTCTTTCTACACTGTACAGGGAATATGTTAATATACCTTATAATCTTTTTGCTGACCCAGAGGTAATTTATCACAAGAACTTTTAAAGTTTCCCACTTCTACTATAAGTTGGAGTGAAAGAGAGTAAATTTTGACAGAAAGCGATCTAACAAAGAGCAAAACCGTCATTTTCAATGTTCCATTATTGGCGTTGCATGGCACACAAGTCTAGTTCTGAAAATACTTGTTTTCAGCGTGTTTGGTGACAATGGAAGAAAAAAACTTATTAATGTTAGGCCATGTTTTGGGGATGGTGAGAATGGGAATAAGCATTAGAAAGTTATAAAAAAGAGTTTGATAAATGTCTAACCAACTGATTTTAAACTAGTCAATAAATTTTTTTCTCTTACAAATTTCAGGTAATATTTTGGTCAGTTCACACTTCAGTAGGGCTCTATCATTCCGTTTTTCCCTTTATCAATCTCTCGGTGATGGTGGGCCTTTCTAGCAGTTCTGTAGCCTTTATCAATCTCGGTGGTGGTGGGCCTTTCTAGGGTTTTATCATTCCGTTTTTCCCTTTATCAATCTCGGTGGTGGTGGGCCTTTCTAGGGCTCTATCATTCCGTTTTTCCCTTTATCAATCTCGGTGGTGGTGGGCCTTTCTAGCAGTTCTGTAGCACTGATGACCACGCTGTATGAAGATAACTCATAAGTTCAGTTCAGTCGCTCAGTCGTGTCCGACTCTGTGACCCCTTGGATGCCAGGCCTCCCTGTCCATCACCAACTCCCGGAGTTTACCCAAACTCATGTCCATTGAGTCGGTGATGCCATCCAACCATCTCACCCTCTGGCATCCCCTTCTCCTCCCGCCTGCAATCTTTCCCAGCATCAGGGTCTTTTCAAATGAGTCAGTTCTTCTCATCAAGTGGCCAAAGTATTGGAGTTTCAGCTTCAGCATCAGTCCTTCCAATGAACACTCAGGACTGATGGCTTTTAGGATCGACTGGTTGGATCTCCTTGCAGTCCAAGGGACTCTCAAGAGTCTTCTCCAACACCACAGTTCAAAAGCATCAATTATTTGGCACTCAGCTTTCTTTATGGTCCAACTCTCACATCCATACATGACTACTGAAAAAACCATAGCCTTGACTAGATGGACCCTTGTTGGTAAAGTAACGTCTCTGCTTTTGAATATGCTGTCTAGGTTGGTCATAGCTTTTCTTTCAAGGAGTAAGTGTCTTTTAATTTCATGGCTGCAATCACCATCTGCAGTGGTTTTGGAGCCGAAAAAAGTAAAGGTTGTCACTGTTTCCATCATTTCCCCATCTATTTACCATGAAGTGATGGGACTGGATGCCATGATCTTCGTTTTGTGAATGTTGAGCCTTAAGCCAACTTTTTCACTCTTCTCCTTCACTTTCATCAAGAGGCTCCTTAGTTCTTCATTTTCTGCCATAAGGGTGGTGTCATCTGCATGTCTGAGGTTATTGGTATTTCTCCCGGCAATCTTGATTCCAGCTTGTGCTTCATCCAGCCCAGCATTTCTCATGATGTACTCTGCATATAAGTTAATAAGCAGAGTGACAATATACAGCCTTGACGTAATCCTTTTCCTATTTGGAACCAGTCTGTTGTTCTATTCTAACTGTTGCATATAGGTTTCTCAAGAGGCAGGTCAGGTGGTCTGGTATTCCCATCTCTTTCAGAATTTTCCACAGATAACTCATGGCTTCTTTCTTATGCCTTCTCTCTCTATTTAAAATATTCAAATTATTTAACATCTTCATAAAAAGCAGGTTACACAATGATAAGTTCACAATTCTCCTCCTGTCCCTTCCAAATGTTGTCATTGTTGTTCAGTCACTAAGTCGTCTCTGACTCTTTGCAACCCCATGGACTGCAGCCCACAAGGCTCCTCTGTCCTCCATTGTCTCTGAGAGTTTGCTCAAATTCATGTCCACTGAGTCAGTGATACTATATAACCATCTCATCCTCTGCCTTTTCCTCACCCCCTTCTTTTCCTGCCTTCGATCTTTCCCAGCATCAGGGTCTTTCCCAGTGGTTAATGATCAAGCTCCAGTACTAAACTCTGGAATAAACGGAGTAGCTTCATGTGGTGGGAGCTTCACTCCTTCCTTTTCAAGTGCAGTTGAGAATTCAGTCATCACTGTTCAGTCATAGCTCGATTAAAATTCAGTGTGCTGTGAACATTGATGACAGCGGTACAAAGAATGCATACTTGGTCCTCCGAAGAGAGGACTTTTAATTGGAAATTAAATTGAAGATTTAATTGGAGACTTTTTAGCAAGAAATTTAAGATGACCACAAGGGGACAGCAAAATACACAGGATTCCTTTATATGCTGGAGCAACACTCTTCTGTCTGGCTTCAGGGATGTAATGAAGGCAAATGAAAGAACTAATTGAAGTGCCTGGGATGTGAGCCATCCTTCAGTTCCGTTCAGTCGCTCAGTCGCGTCCGACTCTTTGTGACCCCATAGACTGCAGCACGCCAGGCCTCCCTGTCCATCACCAACTCCCGGAGCTTGCTCAAACTCACGTCCATCGAATCGGTGGAGCCATTCTTAAGCACTGGTATTTCTCGTAAAAGTGCAAATGCAGAGGACCATACTCCTAGGACAACTGAATATGTAAGACATCAGCTTTCCAAGTGTATCTGATAAACAGATGAGACGGCTAGATAACATCACCAACTCAACAGACATGAGTCTGAGCCAACTCCAGGGATAGTGAAGGACAGAGAAGCCTGACGTGCTGCAGTCCAGGGGTCATGGAGAGTCGGACACGACTTAGCGGCTGAACAACAAGCACTGATGTGGGCACAGAGCGGGCTAAAACTTGGCAGTGGCTCCCTTGCTTCCCAGTGGAGGGAGCAGTTATGAATTCCCTTCCCCTATTAATATTTTCCTGTGTTTAAGGGAAGAATAACAATAGGGTAAATGGTCAATAAGATTTAATCGTTTCTTAAGTAGGGAAACAGACTCCGTTCAGAAGAAGAAGTAAATACTTACAAATCAATTAAGTACGCACTCTTCAGCAGGGAGCCAAAAAAAAAAAAAAGAAAAAACCTGCAGCAGAGTTCAAGGTCCTGGAAGACTCTGAATTCTATTGTCAGAATTCCTGGGCATGGAACAGCTAACCTTGGGGAGAGTTCTTAACCTCTAGCTGTCTCAGCTTCTTCACCCACCGGTCAGTGGTAATCGCTCAGTCATGCCTGACTCACGGGCTGTAGCCCGCCAGGCTCCTCTGTCCATGGGATTCTCCAGGCAAGATACTGGAGTGGGTTGCCATGCCCTCCTCCAGGGGATCTTCCTGACCCAGGGATTGAACCCAGCTCTCCCACCTTGCAGGCAGATTCTTTACTGTCTGAGCCACCAAGGAAGCTCTCCTTCACCCATAACATGAGGATAATGAGAGAGGTTTTTTCAAAGATTCAGTAAAGGAATGCATGTCACCCACATAGCTCAGAGCCTGGCATATGTTAAGAATTCCATTAAGTGAGCAGCTATGAAATCATTACACTGAATGACTGGCACATGGTAGTTCTTGGTAATTATGTCTTGACTACCTGATTATGTTGTCTCATTCAATTCTCACAATTAATGTAAGAGCTAGGTTTTATTTTCTTTAATTTTTATAGATGAGAAAATGGATGTTCAAAGACACTAATTATCTGGCTAGCGTCATAAGTAAGAAGAGATGAAATTTGAACCTACGACTTTCTGATTCTAAGCCCATGAGCCGTCACCACACTGGGTTAAACAGAAGAGCATCGCTTTCCCCTGCTTTTGCTAAGTCCTGCAGTCACCTGACATTTGTTGGAAGTGACTCAACAGTTTGGCCAGCATAGGACCCATAGTTGTATGACTTTTCCCAGGGGCTAATCAGACCCGTTTGTGGCGATTTCTTGAAATCACGGAGAAAGAAATTGTTAGTCAAACATCTCAAACCCAAACCAGCCTCAACAAGGAAATTGGTCTAAGGCAACATACCTTAAACTCGAATCACATGAGTGCAATTATCCAGTACAATTCCTGTCTGTAGGAACACGGTTGCTGAAATGAGCTGACTCAGCTATGACAAAGAGATCTCTGATGTCTGGGATCAGAATACCGTCTTGAGGTCTTTATGAGAAGAGCAAAGGAAATTCATAGAATCTGCTGCCCCCGCTGTTCTCTCAAGATAGCGTATATGATCCCTTTCTTTTCATGAATGGAGGCAAGCCCCTCATTCATTCCCAACCATGGAGGACGCCACCCTGACTTCCAGGCTTATGGAAACACTTCACTCACCATAGGCACTGGAGAACCACACTGAAACGTCTACTTGTGGAATCTAGAAAAATGGTCTAGATAGTCTTATTTGCAAAGCCCAGTGCACTTGTTGGGCTTCCTTGGTGGCTCAGACAGTAAAGAACCTACCTGCAATGCGGGAGACCCAGGTTCAATGTGCTTGTTCGGGGAGCTGTACACAGTGCACATGGCCGAGACGGGAAAGGACCTTCTGTGGCCCGGTCTCCGCTGTGGGCAGTGTGAGTGGGTGCTGAAGCCCAGTGAGGGCTGGAGTTAGAAAGCTGGCAGGAAATAATTTAGAGAAGAACACGTGGTGTCCACGACTCTGCCAGCTTCAGGGGCACACAGACAGGGAGGGAGAGAGAACACACTGGAGAGCTTGCTGCACCTTTTTGCAAAGCCAGGGGGACCCAGGCTGCCACAGGTGGAGGTCCGAGTACTATGACACAGCTCAGGTGAGATGCTAAAGGGCCGAGCCTCTGAGAAAAGTGAGGAGAAGGAGGAGGAGGATGCTGTGGACATTGGCCCTGAAACAGACAAAGTACCCCGTGCTGTTGTCCCCCTAATACAAAGGAAATGTGTACATCGTAATTACCCTAAGCTTCTGGCCCCATCACTTCATGGCAGGTAGAAGGGGAAACAGTGGAAATAGTGAGAGACTTTATTTTCTTGGGCTCCAAAATCACTGCAGATGGTGAATGCAGCCATGAAATTAAAAGATACTCCTTGGAAGAAAAGTCATGACCAACCTAGACAGCATATTGAAAAGCAGAGACTTTACTTTGCCAACAAAGGTCCATCTAGTGAAGGCTATGGTTTTTCCAGTAGTCCTGTATGGATGTGAGAGTTGGAGTATAAAGAAAGCTGAGCACTGAAAAAGTGATGCTTTTGAACTGTGGTGTTGGAGAAGACTCTTGAGAGTCCCTTGGACTGCAAGGAGATCCAACCAGTCCATCCTAAAGGAGATCAGTCCTGAATATTCACTGGAAGGACTGATGTTGAAGCTGAGACTCCAATACTTTGTCCACCTGATTCGAAGAACTGACTCATTGGAAAAGACCCTGATGCTGGGAAAGATTGAAGGCAGGAGGAGAAGGGGACAATAGAAGATGAGATGGTTGGCATCACCGACTCGATGGACGTGAGTTTGAGTGGACTCCGGGAGTTGGTGATGGACAGGGAAGCCTGGAGTGCTGTGGTCCGTGGGGCCACAAAGAGTCGAATATGACTGAGCGACTGAACTGAACTGAACTGCAGTTGGTTGTCAGAGAAAATTTGCATTCTTCCTTTATTTCTTAAAGATGTAAATCTTATCAAGTCCTTGAAATGTAAACACCCCAGGAGATAATAAAACACTGCCTATAGAAAAAGAAAAAAAAAAAAAAAGAGAAAGAAAAAAGGCTTTTTAAAATACAGATTGCTATAGAAGCTTCCTAGTCTGCAGCCTCCATATGATTACTTTGAAAAGCATAAGTGAGCACTAAGGCAGAGACAACAGAAGCAGAGAAAATGCCCAGGATTGCCTCTGAGTGAAGTGAAGTGAAGTCGCTCAGTCGTGTCCGACTCTTTGCGACCCCATGGACTGTAGCCTACCAGGCTTCTCCGTCTATGGGATTTTCCAGGCAAGAGTACCGGAGTGGGTTGCCTTTTCCTTCTCCAGGGGATCTTCCTGACCCAGGGATCGAACCCAGGTCTTCCACATTGCGGGCAGACGCTTTACCCTCTGAGCCAGAGGGATTGCCTTTAGAAGGTGGCAAACAGCTGTGCATGTGTGCGTGCTCAGTTGCTTCGGTCATGTACGACTCTTTGGGACCCCATGGACTGTAGCCCGCTGGGCTCCCCTGCCCATGGGATTTTCCTCGCAAGAACGCTGGAGTGGGTTGCCACACCCTTCTCCATGGGATCTTCCTGACCCAGGGATCGAACCTGGGTCTCCTGCATCTCCTGCACTGCAGGCAGATTCTTTACCCCTGAGCCACCAGGGAAGCTCGGCAAACACCTGATATTCTCCCACAGAACAATGCCTAGCAACATGCACAATCACTAGAACCTCTCACAAAGGAAGCGCTTTCCTTCCTATCAAGGGGTGAATTGAAAATAAGTTCCAGTGACCCCCACCTCCCCTGGCACAGCTCAAATTCCCACTCTAAGTGGCCTGTTTCCAGCAGAGGAGCTCCCTGCCTGCCAGCCCACTTCTCTAAAAATGCAGGTGCTGTGACGCCCCGTAGATCCTCCTCCAAACGCCCCATTCCTGTGATGGTTCCTGTGGCTGCAGAGAAGGAACGGAAGAAATCCCGTTTGATGCCCTTGAAGTACAGGGACTTTGTAAATGTGGTGACAGCACGTCCTACGAGTTCTCAAAAAGTGCCTGAGGCAATGGCCAAGAGTGTGGGGCCATCCACCGGGAATTTCCAGCCCGTGAGGGATCAGCAAATTGCTGACGTGGACCCCCTCCTTCTAAATATGTCTTGGTTTATGTGGACACTGCGTCTCACCTGATCCAAGCTGTCCCCTGAAATTGTGCAAACCAGGCTCTCCCACCAAGGGAATTAAGGAAGCCGACTACCGTGTACAGAGGGGCTTCCCTGGTGGCTCAGATGATAAAGAACCTGCCTGCAATGCAGGAGACCTGGGTTCGATCCCTGGGTCAGGAAGATCCCCTGGAGAAGAGAATGGCAATGCACTCCAGTATTCTTGCCTGGAGAATTCCATGGACAGAGGAGCCTGGGGGACTACCGTCCATGGGGTTGCCAAGAATCGGACACTACTGAGTGACTAACACTGCTACCACGGTACAGAAACTTTCGTCCAATATACAGTGGTCAGCGCTCACATTGCAAAGGTCATGCTATGCAAGGCTGGGCAAAAGGATGTGACACTGGAGGGTCCATCTGCTCCATCACCCACAAGCAACGACACTGAGAGAAAGGGAGAATGGGGTATGAAAGGAGCAAACTAAGTGACTGACAGGTACGAGTACCTTGGCTGGGTAGACTGAAGTACTTTCCCAGGTGTGGATACATTTGAAGAATCAGCCACTAGGGTGTCTTGCCCCATATGCCAGACCGTGGGCCCTTGCCGGGGAAACACATTACCTCCTGGGATCTGCAACGGGGTGTCCCATGGGGATGGGTGAGTGAGGGGGACCCTGTCAATCTCCACTAGGACCCCAGTGCCCTGCTGCAAACTGGGCTGGTGGGATCACACCGCAGCTGGTAGGGGATGGGCACGAAGGAAAGAGGGGAGAAACTAGGAGTCCTGGTCGGGGAAGTCCCACCCTTGCCCACCTCCTCTCACATGGCGGTTCTGCCTCCCCTGGTCTGCACCTCCAGGCCCCACCTAAAGCTGCCCCTCCCTGCCTGAAGGGCGGCTGAGCATCTGTTGCCATGGGAATGGCCACTGGCTGCCCTCTGGGTTCCTTCCCAGGGCCTGGAGAACATTAGCACATACACTTCAGTTTCTAAATCCAGCTGCCCAGGTGACTGTGAAAGCTCACCATGCCTGTCTTTAGGGAAGACAGGCCTGTCGACAGCATCTCTAGTGACAAAGGCGGTCCTCCTGAGCACAATGGCCTTGGGTGTGACCACTGCCTGGCTAGAAGGCACCTGTGTGTTCCATCACTCACCCATGCCTGGCTTTGCAACTGCGGGACTGCAGCCCAGCAGACTCCTCTGTGCATGGGATTCCTCAGGGAAGAAGCCTGGAGCGGGTTGCCATGCCCTTTCCCAGGGGATCTTCCCGACCCAGAGACTGAACCTAGGTCTCCTGCATTGCAGGCGAGTTCTTTACCATCTGAGCCACTAAGGAAGCCTTACAGGGATCAAGACCATCCCCATGGAAAAGAAATGCAAAAAAGCAAAATGGCTGTCTGGGGAGGCCTTACAAATAGCTGTGAAAAGAAGAGAAGCCAAAAGCAAAGGAGAAAAGGAAAGATATAAGCATCTGAATGCAGAGTTCCAAAGAACAGCAAGAAGAGATAGGAAAGCCTTCCTCAGCGATCAATGCAAAGAAAGAGGAAAACAACAGAACGGGGAAGACTAGATATCTCTTCAAGAAAATTAGAGATACCCAGGTAACATTTCATGCAAAGATGGGCTCGATAAAGGACAGAAATGGTATGGACCTAACAGAAGCAGAAGATATTAAGAAGAGGTGGCAAGAATACACAGAAGAAATGTACAAAAAAGATCTTCATGACCAAGATAATCATGATGGTGTGGCCCTCACCTAGAGCCAAACATCTTGGAATGTGAAGTCAAGTGGGCCTTAGAAAGCATCACTATGAACAAAGCTAGTGGAGGTGATGGAATTCCAGTTGAGCTATTTCAAATCCTGAAAGACGATGCTGTGAAAGTGCTGCACTCAATATGTCAGCAAATTTGGAAAACAGCAGTGGCCACAGCACTGGAAAAGGTCAGTTGTCATTCCAATCCCAAAGAAAGGCAATGCCAAAGAATGCTCAAACTACCGCACAATTGCACTCATCTCACACGCTAGTTGGAGAAGGCAATGGCACCCCACTCCAGTACTCTTGCCTGGAAAATCCCATGGACGGAGGAGCCTGGTAGGCTGCAGTCCATAGGGTCACTGAGTCGGACACGACTGAGCGACTTCGCTTTCACTTTTCACTTTCATGCATTGGAGAAGGAAATGGCAACCCACTTCAGTGTTCTTGCCTGGAGAATCCCAGGGACGGGGGAGCCTGGTGGGCTTTCATCTCTGGGGTTGCGCAGAGTCGGACATGACTGAAGCGACTTAGCAGCAGCAGAACACGCTAGTAAAGTAATGCTCAAAATTCTCCAAGTCAGGCTTCAGCAATACGTGAACTGTGAACTTCCTGATGTTCAAACTGGTTTTAGAAAAGGCAGAGGAACCAGAGATCAAATTGCCAACATCTGCTGGATCATGGAAAAAGCAAGAGAGTTCCAGAAAAACATCTATTTCTGTTTTATTGACTATGCCAAAGCCTTTGACTGTGTGGATCACAATAAACTGTGGAAAAGTCTTCAAGAGATGTGAATACCAGACCACCTGACCTGCCTCTTGAGAAACCTATATGCAGGTCAGGAAGCAACAGTTAGAACTGGACATGGAACAACAGACTGGTTCCAAATAGGAAAAGGAGTGTGTCAAGGCTGTATACTGTCACCCTGCTTATTTAACTTAATATGCAGAGTAGGTCATGAGAAACGCTGGGCTGGAAGAAGCACAAGCTGGAATCAAGATTGCTGGGAGAAATATCAATAACCTCAGATATGCAGAAAGTGAGAGGAGCTTATGGCAGAAAGTGAAGAGGCGCTAAAGAGCCTCTTGATGAAAGTGAAAGAGGAGAGTGAAAAAGTTGGCTTAAAGCTCAACATTCAGAAAACTAAGATCATGGCATCTGGTTCCATCACTTCATGGGAAATAGATGGGAAACAGTGGAAACAGTGTCAGACTTTATTTTGGGGGGCTCCAAAATCACTGCAGATGGTGATTGCAGCCATGAAATTAAGAGATACTTACTCCTTGGAAGGAAAGTTATGACCAACCTAGATAGAATATTCAAAAGCAGAGACATTACTTTGCCAACAAAGGTCCGTCTAGTCAAGACTATGGTTTTTCCAGTGGTCATGTATGGATGTGAGAGGTGGACTGTGAAGAAAGGTGAGTGCTGAAGAATTGATGCTTTTGAACTGTGGTGTTGGAGAAGACTCTTGAGAGTCCCTTGGACTGCAAGGAGATCCAACCAGTCCATTC